>NC_044032.1:444324356-444625807 GCF_901765095.1 Microcaecilia unicolor
CTGAAGGCGCAACTAAGAGGGTATCCCATGAGCAGAAGGTACCAGGGACATCATTCCGTGGGGATCCCTTTCAAGTCTGTGGGGATGGACCAGGGTCTATGGAGATTCTGCAGAGATGGATCTGGGTCCTGCAGGGTTTCCGCAGAACCACAAGGGTAACCGACATATGCCTTCCCTCCCTGCACAAACCTGAAGTCACCCTGGTGGTCTAGTGCCTTGCTTTGGGCAGGAAAGATCCCCACTCTTTCCTGCCCGCTGCCGCTGATCTATCTTGCTGCCACCGCTTATTTAAAATGACTGCCGAAACAAGTGGTGGCCTTGTTTGTTTCTTAAGGCATTGGTCAATCTGTGTCTAATGTGTGTGTTTTGTGTGTGTGTGTTAATTCTCTGGGACCACTAGAAGGCAGCATATCCTAGGAAAATCCAGATAGCATACTCCTAGCAATTATAGCCCAATTTTTCTACTGCAGGGTAGTGGAAAACCACTTAGCCAGGGAGAAGAGAAAGGGATAAATAGAAAGGGACAGGTAGTTAAAGATTAATTGCCACGATGAAAAATGGAAACAAAATGAGACAGGCAAAGACAGAAACAGGCTAGAAATAGAAGAGCCATCAAGTAACCATATATTGAGGCAAATGTGTGCTCAGCTGCAGATATTGCTCATCTATGCCTACCTATGAGATACCGAGGTGCAAATCCATCCAAAGTATAGAACACCTGGGAAAGACTATTATAAAAAACAAAATTACTGAGCATATACATAGACATGGATTAATAAGACAAAGCGAGCTTGGACTTGGCCAACAGTAATTTTGCCTCACCAATTCGCTGCATTTCTTTGAAGGGGTGAATAAACATGTGGATCAAGGTGTGCTAGGTGATATTAATTGTGTATCTGGATTTTTGGAAGGCATGTGACAAAATGCATCATGAACAACTACTGAAGAAATCAGACAGTCATGGGAAAGGAGGGAGTGCCTTATTGTGGGCTAAGTACTGGTTAAAAGATAGAATGGAGAAGGGTAAATAGTGGGATTCTCTAGGGATCTGTGCTTTTTTTTTTTTTTAGCATATTTCTAGATGATTTGAAAATAGAATAACCAGTAAGGTGATCAAATTTGCTGACAACATAAAGTTATTCAGTTGTTAAATCACAAGAGGATTGTGATGGATTGCAAGATGAACTTACGAAACTGGGAATCCAAATGGCAGATGGCATTTATTGTGAGCAAATGCAAAGTAATGTGAGTAGTGTACTTCACCTGCCTTTGTCAAAACAACCACTTCTGGGTTTTCAACCAATCAAGTGAGGACACGCCTAAGCCATGCCCCCAACCCCTTATGACATCACCACCCAAGTCATGCCCACTCCATGCCCCTTTGGATGGTGTCATTGGATATGAAGTATTGATCCTGCGCATGCCCTGATTGTTTGCATAGCCATGCCCCTTGTCCATCCTTATTTACATAGCCCTACCCCAGCCCTGCCCCTTTTGGTGATATCACAGGGAGTGACATCACAGCCATGCCCTTTTTTCAAGATGACGGCCACTACTGTATGCATCACATCACTTCATGTTTCTACTACTACCTGCCATCTGGGATGGGGTCATGTGATGGGACGTGACATAAAAGAAACCCTGATACTGCTCCCTACAGCCTCAGTGGAATTTAGTAGCGCATGCTCAGCTTAACTGTTTATTTCTCACAGGAAAGAAAATAGACATTTTGTTTTCGTTTTCTTATAATTTTTTTCTTTCAAAAGGATACCTTGTGCTTACTGAATGACAGCTTTTTTAGGTTTTAAAGCAAAAGAATAGACCGACCGTCCTCCTCCTCTTTGCTTTTAGCTTACATAAGAAACCGTAGGGATCTGATGCGTTAGGCTTTCAATTTCGTTCACACAGGGGCAGAAGCCCATGGACTGTGCCTGCAAGAGCTGCCCCCCCATTCCTGTTTTCAAGAGACAACTGTGTGAAATTGTGCTCTAAACATCTGAAGTGAGACAGAAAAAAATGCCAGGGTTGCCTGTGTAAGATCAAACAGTGTGCAGCTGAGCTGGTTTTCTCTGTAGCCAATTTGAAAGGAAATCCCCTTTTCTAACTCATCTCTCAAGGTAGAACACTGGTGTTTTGTGCCTCCTCCTCTCCCTCCCTCCCCTCCTGTTTTCGAGATTTGTGTGTGAGCTCAAATCAGGTTTCCAGGCTTCACACAGCCAGAAGCCCTGTTCAACTTTTTTCAAAGCTGTTGTAATCAAGATAAGCAAACTTTTTTTTTCAGATATCCAGTCCCATCCTTCTCCCCTAGCCACCCCACCACAGAAAGAAAATAGGTATTTGTTTTCTTTTTTTTTCCTTTCATTATACAGGGATTGTTTTGGACCTAGCAGTATTGTGACCCCTCCTCCTTCCCCTAGCTTGCAACAAAACTTACAAGAAGTAATAGCCCTAAGACAGATGTACTTTTTTTCAAGAGAGATCCTAACAAAGCCAATTTTGCTTTCAGAACAGTTCAACTCATTAGGCTTTCAATTCCGTTCACACAGGGGCAGAAGCATACAATGTTTAAAATAATCTGTAGCATTACAGAGGTTGGGTAATTTTTCCTCACATGAATGAAAACATAATAACACATTGCAAAGCTAGGCATGTCTGGAGAAGTCTGCAGGCAGACCGTAAGGAACCTAAAAAAAACCAACACGTGACCAATAGATATAAAAAGGCATTACCACCATTCTAAATACACCACCTCAGTTACTCTCCATCTACTGAGGATTCAGAAAGACACAAGAGCTAAGCATGGAGGCCTATGAAACTCCTAATATACAGAGGACCAGAAGGGGTAAACAGCCCTTGTTGTTAAAGACAGGGCAACACCTCAGTCTTTATCTTTAAGGTCTTGATGCTGAGGCCGAGGGCTACCCACCGGTAAAAGACCTGAAGATTCACAAAACATCGTTAGTGACCAGAACGTACAGTGTATGGCTAAGACGGAACAGGAGGACACGTTGCTGGGCCAGAAAATGACAGAGTCCTTGCTGGATGAACTGCCATGTGGGCAAAAGCTGTTTGACTCTCAAGAAGTCAACGTCTCACTAACAGAAAACCTATATTGGGAGCAGAATACAACTGTGACTGAAAATGCCATGGATTTGGCAGAAGCTATATTCGGAGAAACCATCGATGATTTATTTATTTATTTATTTATTGCATTTGTATCCCACATTTTCCCACCTATTTGCGGGCTCAGTGTGGCTTACAATATTGTGAGTCATGGAATTACATTGGTTACAATATGGTTATGGGTTATATTGAGAAGAGTTATGGGAAGACAGTCGAAGTTCAAACATATTTTGGGAAAACAAGTCAAAGTCAAACATAGTTTGGGAATGGAACAGTAGAATGTAACAATGGGGAAGTGATCGGCGATAGAACAATGGCGAGAGAACATTAGGGTATAACAGTTCCATCTGTGGGTAGAGTTTTAAGTGTGGTGAGAAAAAGGGAAGAGAGATCAGAAGAGAGTGCATTGCCCTATCTCTGTTAGTGCGTAAGGACTTCATATGTTTTGATTCTTGCCATAGCTTTTCTCGAAGAGGTGAGTTTTCAATAGTTTGCGGAAGTGGGTTAATTCATAAATCATTTTCAGGTTGCGTGGTAGTGTATTCCAGAATTTCGTGCTTGTGTAAGAGAAGGTTGAGGCATCCAGTGCTTTGTATTTTATGCCTTTGCACTTAGGGAAGTGGAGATTGAGGAAAGTTCGGGATGATCTTTTGGCATTTCTGGGTGGCAGGTCTATTAAGTCAGACATGTATGCAGGGGCCTCACCATGAATGATCTTGTGGACCAAGGTACATACTTTAAAGGTGATACGTTCCCTGAGTGGGAGCCAGTGCAGTTTCTCACGTAAGGGTTTTGCACTTTCGTATTTTGGTTTTCCGAAGATGAGTCTGGCTGCTGTATTCTGGGCTGTTTGAAGTTTCCTCAGTATTTGTTCTTTGTAGCCTGCGTATAGTGAGTTGCAGTAGTCCAGATGACTGAGTACGAGTGATTGCACTAGGCTGCGGAAGACAGATCTTGGAAAGAATGGTTTTATTCTTTTCAGTTTCCACATGGAGTAGAATGCAGAACTATATCAAGAGGCTGAGGATACGGAACTCATGGATCTTCTAAACTAGCCTATACTGGTCATTTCCAGATGTCTAATAACAAAGTTTGGTTAACATTGCAGCAATATTTGGAATCAAATACTGCTAGTTAGTCATCTGAGCACAATCATCTGATTCCCTTTTCCCCTTTCTTCCCTTTCTTAGTTTTCCCCTCTGTCCTTAGTTTTTCCCTCCAAATTATCATTTATTTTTTTATTTCTTCCATTTTTGATTACCTGTTGTATACTTAGTAACATAGTAGATGACGGCAGAAAAAGACCTGCATGGTCCATCCAGGCTGCCCAACAAGATAAACTCATATGTGCTAATTTTGTGTATACCCTACCTTGATTTGTACCTGTCCTCTTCAGGGCACAGACTATATAAGTCTGCCCAGTACTATCCCCGCCTCCCAACCACCAGCCCCGCCTCCCACCACCAGCTCTAGCACAGACCGTATAAGTCTGCCCAGCATTATCCCCGCCTCCCAACCACCAGCCCTGCCTCCCACCACTGGCTCTGCCACCCAATCTCGGCTAAGCTCCTGAGGATCCATTCCTTCTGAACAGGATTCCTTTATGTTTATCCCATGCATGTTTGAATTCCGTTACCGTTTTCATTCCAAGCATCCACCCTCTCTCCGTGAAGAAATACTTCCTGACATTTTTCTTGAGTCTGCCCCCCCTTCAATCTCATTTCATGTCCTCTAGTTCTACCGCCTTCCCCTCTCCGGAAAAGGTTCGCTTGCGGATTAATACCTTTCAAATACTTGAACGTCTGTATCATATCACCCCTGTTTCTCCTTTCCTCCAGGGTATACATGTTCAGGTCAACAAGTCTCTCCTCATACATCTTGTAACGCAAATCCCATACCATTCTCGTAGCTTTTCTTTGCACCGTTTCCATTTTTTTTTAACATCCTTCGCAAGATACGACCTCCAAAACTGAACACAATACTCCAGGTGGGAGAATTTATGAACTGTAACAGTATTGTAGTTATATGTTTGTTATCATTTGGTTCTTCTTATGGAATGGAAGTTACATTGTATTTTGTAATGAATTTGGATGGATGTTCTCCTTAAAACTAATAAAAATAAAATAAATAATAGTAAACTAGACGGAGGTGTCATCTTCCCCCATTTCACAGGTATGCATATAATTTTCTTATCTTTTTTTGACAAAATATGTTCTGGGGTATGCCTTTGTGGATTTTTTTCTTGATCCACCTCTAACGGACTGTCCATATTATCTTGTAGGTGAACGACAAAGGGTACAGAGATGCTGCGAAGCCACAGCTGGTCAGCATCATGTGTTTGTGTTGCTTGTTCTGCTGTCAGGACGTCAGCGTAAATGTGCAAGGTATACAGAGACTTTGCAAATGAGTCTCCAGACCTGAGGATGCCAGAGACATGGATGGTGGCACCATATAGGTCTGAGCAACTGAGAAGCCACGCTCTTTACTGGAGAAACGTCTTCAATTCGTTCATACGAATAGTGGTTTACAGTGTTATACATCACTGCTGGGCTGAGGCTGTGGCAAAAGACCGTGAAGCTTGTGCATTGGCAAGGTGGGAGCTGAGCCAACACACATGCCTGATATGACACTCTGTTGTGAGAGTGCAGAAACTAGAAGCGCTTTGCGAGAGACTGTGCTTGGAATGTATTCTAAATAGTTCTGGCAATACTCTACTTAACAATACAATAATCAATACTACAACCAGTAGAGAAGATCTACGAAGTATATATAGTAACTCAATGTGCCACTAAATACTATTAGCTATTCAAGGGAGAGTCTCATACAGTCACCATAATAATCTTTTACACCATTCGGTGTATGTCCTTTTAAATGGTGACGAATTTAATCATTGACAACCTCCCTCCTACCTGTGCTTCAAGATTTATATATTTTTGGGTTTTTTAAAAATATTTTTAAAGTTTTTTTCAAATGTGATACTTTCTAGCTATTCAACGTCAGCTTTCATACAGTCAACAGCGGAGCCTAAATCCTTTCTATACTTCTCCGCTGTGGTTGTACATACTTCCTTTGCAGATCAAGTAGTGCAGCTGGAATCAATTAATAATAACGGCACTATCGGCTGTGTGGTCTGCATCCAGCCTGGCCATATTCACTTATCTGGTATTATTACTGTCCTTCATTCTCCAGTCCAGGTACATCTCACGTCCCAGGTACTGGGACCGGTAGCATGGAATCTTGCTTCTTTTTAGGAATGGTGTTGAGACTCTAACAGTCTAGTGTGTACTTGATTTTGTATCGACATCAGATACATACACATTTGTGCCATTTATTTGTGCGCCATGGAAGATTTTTAGTTTTGACCCCTGACGAAGGCTTGTATAGTGAAACTTGGCTGAGTCAGGTCAATTCCCAATAAATCAACTTGTGGTTACACTTCAATCTTCTCCTTCTCTGGACTGCCTCTGTTTTGTTTTGCTGCTTTTCTCTGGGATCCTGCCAGGTACTTGTGACCTGGATTGACCACTTTGGAAGGATTCTGGGCTAGATGGATCATTAGGCTGTCCCAGTATGGCAATTCATGTTGTCTCCACCAAAGTGTATACAGCCAGTGAGGTGAGAAATGAATGAGGTTCAGTTGAAGTGTATAGACTACTATTAATCTTCCATTAAAACTGATAGCATCATTCAACCCATCCTTTCAGAAGGGAGCAAACTAGGCACAATGGGAGAAAAACCCATACTTCACATACTGTACACAGAAATACCCCCAATAATGGATGCAGAGCAGAATTAAGATGTGTCCCCTTATTTATGTATTTATAATATTTATATCTCACATACACCTAAGTTTACTGCTCACAATACAAAGGAGAATATACATATTTTGGTGTCATCTCAATAACAGCAGCAAAAACTTCATCCACCACCAGGCACTCTGTGAAATAACACAAAACCCTGGAAAAAATGCACACAACACATATATAGCAAACTTGCCCTACCAAACCAGTGTTAAGACCTGACCCAAACAACGACAGCATTGCCTGTGAAAAGCAGGCAATCCAAACACTGCAATTTGCCCTAGAACACCAATGCATCTCCTCTTGAGAGACACAGATAAAAATAAACTGTACGCTAGCAGAATACCTGACTTTGGTCACACATGCAAAAGACAGACCCTCATCAAATATAGAATAAGTAGCCACAGATTAGAAATAGAATGAAACAGACAAAAAACTGAAGTGGAAATCCCAAGAAGCCAGACTTTGCATACAATGGTGGAGAAATAGAAACAGACATGTATTTCTTATTGTGCTGTGCAAAATACAGAAATATCAGAGATACACATTTCCTAAAACTAACAGAGAAAATCAAAGACTTAAAAAAATGAACAGGAAATATTTGTATAATCTTGGGGAAAAGAGGAGATACAGCAGTAGCAAAATGTTGTATCCTGCCACCAGGAAAGAAATGTGTCTGACCAGGACCAGAACCTGGGAATTTTTCCTGTTTTTGATCTCTCTATACATAACTTTATTTTACTGTTTTTACTATTACTTTATAAATTATTTCCTTCTGTCTTTTTTTCTCTCTTTATCTACTAGTAAATGTATTACTTAGGCAGCACATATAAAATTGTCCTGGCAATAAAGTTATGTGAATCTATGTGGTGCTAAGGATGTGAAGAATGAGTGAAGTTCCATTGAAATGTATGATGCTAGTGAGGTGAGGAATGAGTGAGACTCTTCTAAAGTGCATCAGGTCAGGAACGTGAATAATGAAATAACTTCATTAAGATTTACGACACGAGTGAGATTTCATTTTAAAGTACACCACCAGTGTGATTTGCCTCAAGAGCCTGCGTTAACTGCTCTGATCTGGAAAGCTAGGTCGTATACCAAGTTTTTAAATAAAGATAAAGACCAGTGAGAGAAGCCTGATACTTAGCTTTAATGTATGTAATAACTCGCCTTTTACTTGCTCCAGACACAGCATTACTTTTTCATTTCCACCAAAATCAATTCCTATATAATCCCTAAAACAAACAGAACCCCTACCCTAATCAACTACTACTACTTATCATTTCTATAGCGCTACTAGACGTATGCAGCACTGTACACTGGACATGAAGAGACAGTCCCTGCTCGAAAGAGCTTACAATCTAGTCAGGACAGACAAACAGGACAAAGGATAAGGGAATTACTAAGCTGGGAATGATAAAATATGGGTACTGAACAAGTGAGTAAGGGTTAGGAGTTAAAAGCAGCATAAAAAAGGTGGGCTATTAGCCTAGATTTGAAGGCAGCCAGAGATGGAGCTTGATGTACTGGCTCAGGATGTCTATTCCAGGTATATGGTGCAGCAAGATAAAAGGAACAGAGTCTGGAGTTAGTGGTGGAGGAGAAGGGTGCAGATAAGAGAGATTTACCTAGTGAACGGAGTTCCAGGGGAAGAGTATAGGGAGAGATATGAGTGGACAGGTACTGAGGAGCTGCAGAGTGAATGCACTTATAAGTCAATAAGAGGAGTATGAACTGTAGGTGGAAATGGATAGGGAGCCAATGAAGTGACTTGAGGAGAGGGCTAAATAAGCATAGCGACACTGGTGGAATATAAGTCGTGCAGCAGAATTTTGAACAGATTGAAGGGGAGAGAGATGTCTTAGTGGGAGACCTATGAGAAGCATGTTGCAATAGTCTAAGCCAGAGGTACATCATCTTCCACTCCATCCAAAAGAACAGTGAAATAACCAGGCTTTCACATTCTTCTTACAAAACACGTAGTTGGATATCCAATGGGATACTATTTCAGAGAACTGGCACATCATAATTGCACATTGTTGCTTACATGAATAATTTCAGCTCCCCCAAAGTAGGGACAACTCACCATGCTGCCTATTGGGAGGACCTCAGTGCTTTTTCTGGAGCATAACTAAATGACAACATTGCTAGATATTGAAGTACGGCTGTGCATAGGCACTTCAGCACTTTGAACATTACCAAGAAATCCATCAGCAGCCAGTGTAGCTCTTTCAAGACAGGACTTACATGGTCCTCACTTTTTGCTCCCACTAACAACTAAACTGCTGTATATTGCAGTAACTGAAGTCTTTTTACACAACTGTCACTAATCCTGATGTTAGCAGCTCATTACTAGAACATGCATAATAGTGATAAGATCTTTCTGATCTAAGGGACAGTAACAAGCTTCTAGGTTACCAGTGGTGCATGACTATTCATTTTTGTAGGTTCTCCTCAACCTTGGAATTTCCTTCCATAGTCTTTGAGATTGGAAGTAAATTATTTGACCATGAAATACTGAAAGATTTACTGTTTCATTAAGTATTCAGTTAGTGTGAGCTGGTCTCGATTTGTCGGATACGGGTGTTCAAACTTGGCGAGGATTTATGTGTTTTGGAAAAGCTGAAGGATTTAGTGATCTATGGTTTATTTATCACTTAATAGACTACTTTTAACACAATGTATATCAAAGCAGTGTACAAACAATGTCTAAAAACTTGGCTGAATTTCGATTAAAATTTAATTGCGATTAATCATGTGATTATATGATTAAAGGTATGTTATTTATTTATTTTTCCCCACTGCAGCTCCTTGTGGCTCTGGGCAAGTTACTTAGGGCCTCTTTTAATAAACTGCACTAACAATTTCTGGCATGGTAATGCTGACAAAGCCCATTCAATTTGAATGGGCTTCGTCGGGATTGATGCACAGGAATTGCTAGCATGGTTTGGTAAAAAAAGGCCCTTAACCCTCCATTGCCTAGAGTCACAAGGAGCTACATAGGGAAAAAAAAACCCATACCTTTAATCACATGAATAATCGTTATTATAAATTTTAATCAAAACGCAGCCCTAAATAAATTAAAGAATAAAAAGTAATGAAAAGATAAAAAATACAAATTAAAGAATCTAAAACAGCATGCAGAATAGCTATAAACAGCCTTACAGTTTTCACAGCCTATTTCAGAAATGCACCCTACTAAAAACAAATGTTAACTTAAAATTTAACATACAATAGAAACGGAATGCCAAAATTTGAAAGAAACGGAGGATTAGTAAAACCTAAGAAACAAGACATAAGGCAGTATCAAAGCTACCATGAATATCATGAGTCCAACAAAGTAAAAGCCTGTTTGAAAAGTAAGTACTTGAGAGCAGTGTTTTGATTTAGGGTTTAATTTTATTGCTACTTTATGTGATGTAGGGGGGGGGGCTCAATTTCAAAGCACTTAGTGTTTTGAAAATACGCCATGTCTAGGGGGCTCATTTTCAAAAGAGAAAAACGTCTAAAAAGTGGCATAAAGCAGCATTTGGACATTTTTCTCACAAAAACATGTAAATCAGTATTTTCAAAACCTATTTTTAGATGTTTTTCTATGAAGTCCATCAGAAGTGCATTCAAATCACAAGGGGTTGGAGGCATTTCAAAGGTGGGATTAGGGAGTGGCTAACACGTGGATATTTTACAGCTATAATGGAACAAAACAAAAATGTCCAGGACTAAAAGCAAGATGTTTTGGTCTAGACCTGTTTTCAGAACAAATAAGACACAGAGGGGCAATGTTGATCACAGGGGAAGGGATTTAGACACAGGGTAGAAATGCGTGGCAAGACGTAGGAGGAGAGACTTGCTGACCTGAACATGTATACCCTAATCAGCATGTGGTAATGTAGCTGCTCCACCTCCCAGACACACCCCCTCAATGCAAAACTTCAACATTTTTTAGCATGCAGTTAGAATGCGCCAATTTGGTATGTACCACAGGACGCCTTATCAACTCTAATACAGTGCACAGATTAAACTGTGCAGAGAATATCATTCTTTGATTGTATTTGAAGGATATTAAAAGAGCTCTTTGGCCATTTGACTGAAGTAGAGAGATAATATGAGGAAGAGCTCTATGAGTTTATGATGAGGATGGCCAACCTTTTAGCTATAATGGATTGTAGAATATGAATGGGATGTAAATGGTATGAGTAGTTCTGGGCACAATGTTCACTGTGATTAAAAGAGTTTGGAATTATGCCAACAAGATAATGAACTGGTCTTTTTTTTTTCTTCTTTATATTTCAAAGCTTTTACTTGATGATTAGTTATAGCCTATGAGAAAATTGTGTTGGATGATTAAAAAAAAATCTTTGAATGTATCATCTTGTAGGTATTGATTTAAAGGATGACAGATGATGGAGAAATTAGTGCTTAAGAATTCTGTGGTGATATTTTGTTTTGTAAATTGTACACTAATGTGGTGCTAAGTCTGGGCTGCATGGTGGATGGGATAAGACTGTGAAACTGATCTTCGCAATTGTCTCTATGGTGTTTCATGCTGTGTAAGGCCTAGCATTGTCATGTTGCAGCAAAATTCCTTTCTTATGCTTCCAAACTCTTCTTAGTCGTTTTTTCAAAGTTTTCAAGGTTGCCTTTCTTGGGCGAGACTCGTCCATTGCTGTCGTGGGCTATCCACTTCATTTTTGATCACGCAAATCAGCCCTCCCCAGTCCACATTCTTTACATTTTTTGGTTCGGCAACACACAGTATTCACATCAACATAGTCATCACCATGAACAATCTGCGTTCGGGGGTGAGTTTCAACAGTCAGAAATTCTATCATGGCATGTTGCATAAATTGCACCAAGTGCACTCTGCATACTTCCATTTCACAAGAAATAGTAAATTAGCCTTTTCACCCAGACACTTCTGGCCACCTGAAGTGAAGGAAGAGATTTTAAACAACAAGTGAACGTGTAGCATGTCAGTGCTGCATCTGTTGATTAATTATGGAAGTGAAGGCATTACTTTTCATTTAACCCTTGTAGTATGCAATACAACTAGGTCTAATTACATTTAAAACAAGAACCAGATCGGGAAGTGGGAAGGTATGGAAACGAGGAAGGGGATTAGAACAGGGAAGGAATGGGAGTCTATGCAGAATATCTTTTCTGCATACCCCCATCCTACTAAAATGCAGTAATTTATTCCTCTTGCCTCTTGTATACAGCAATTACCAGCAACCTAGTTCATTGTGGGGTACACAAAAGAGTGTTTCACCACTTCCTCATCTTTGTTTCCTCACTTATTTTGTTGGTTTTGTATGTTTTTGTGAGGCTTGGAGTTTCTCCTTCTGTTTTCTACTTAACGGAAAATAAAATTTCACAAAAACCAAAAAAGATTATTTAAAATCCAAGCAGATATTTGTAACAAAAATGAAATAACCAAAGAAAAAACTCAAATAATTGGAATTGGATCTAACATCTTTGGTAATAGGTTCCAATTTTTAGCAGCTTTATAAACAAAGAGTGTGTTAAAGATCTGTTTATTTTCTTAGCAGAAGGAAAAAAAGATGGCCAAGTGATATCCCTGACAAGATGTTCTAGACAAATTAGACCAAATTATCAATTTAGACAACCATTTAAGAACTGAACACTCTCCTGGTTCTAAATAGAAAAAGAGAAAGGGAATGTGAATGTGAAATACATAGTGGAGGGTAGGGAGAGAAGCCACATGGAAAAGTGCTGGGCTTATGAATGAGTCTGGCTCTCCCTACACTCATAAGTCATGACCTTCTGCCAGAACCTGTGGATGTTAGAATTGGCTGCTAGAGAGAGCATGGGACTTAGAGGGCATTTATGGACCTTGAGGAACAGAGGCAACAGAAGTACTTCCTGGTGTTCCTTTGCCACGAACTGAACAAGAGTTCTAAAAGCTATAGCTTCCTCATGCATTATCTTGAAGTCATTCTGTTTCCTAAGAGATGGGAGCTAGAAGGCCACATGTCCACTGGAACTGATTCCATGCAAGATCTCACCACAAAATGTGGAAGAAAGTAGCATCATGCTATTCCCTGTACATCAGAAGTTCCTCCCCCATTTACTCCAGAATTTGATAAAAGTTGCTAAAAATTGCGTACATAAATTTGGGTGTGGCATGGAAGAATGGCCTAGTGGTTAGAGCACCAGTCTTGACATTCAGAAGTGGCCAGTTCAAATCCCACTGCTGCTCCTTGTGATCTTGGGCAAGTCACTTAACCCTCCATTGCCTCAGGTACAAACTTAGATTGTGAGCCCTCCAGGGACAGGGAAATACTCAGTGTACCTGAATATAACTCACCTTGAGCTACTACTGAAAAAGGCATGAGCAAAATCTAAAATAAATAAATAAGCAAGCAAGTGCAATTTAACTGAACAATGAGCTAATTGACATCAATGAAAAATTATGCATGTAAATTTAAGCCCTGAGATCCACATCACGTGGGTCCAAAAAGTGGCATGGTCATGGGCGGATCAGGGGCATTCCTTTAATATACACTTGTAGTTATAGAAAAAAAAGGGGATCGGCACCTAATTTAGGCACAGGGATTTACACCAGGTTTTCATTGGTGTAAATGGTTGCATGATTCTTAGGGCTAAGCGCTATTCTATAAATCAGTGGTGTAGCTACGTGGGGCCACTGGGGCCTGGGCCCCTGTAGATTTGGCCCTGGACCCCCATGCCGACGACCCTCGACCCCCCTCCCACCAACGACCCTCCCCCGCCGCCGCTGTTGGCTGCCTTAGCTGGCGGGGGACCCCAACCCCCACCAGCCGAGGCCCTCTTCTTCCGGCGCAAGGCTTCATTTTGTTTCTGTGAGTCTGACGTCCTGCACGTACGTGCAGGATGTCAGACTCACAGAAACAGAACGAAGCCTTGTGCCGGAAGAAGAAGGCCTCGGCTGGCGGGGGTTGGGGGTCCCCCACCAGCAAAGGTAGGCGACGGCGGGGGAGGGTTGGTGGCGGGAGGGGGGATTGAGAGGGTCGTTGGCGGGGGTAAAGTTGGCGGGGGTAAAGTTGGCGGCGGCAGGAGGGGTCAGCAGTGGTAGGGGGTCTAAAATGTGCTCCTTCACCTCGGGTTCTGGACCCCCCTCCCACCGAAGTCTGGCTACGCCTCTGCTATAAATGGCACCTAACTTTGAGCTTCGGAAAAGGAGAAAACAAAAACCAACAAAGAGTGGAGAAACAGGATCCGCTACGTGGATAAAAATAGAAGAACAGCAAAAAAGTAGTGAGTTCAACACAACACTCCAATTAAACATTTTATTACTCGTATCCACGGTGCCTTGGGAGTGTCGTGTTGAGCTCGCTACTTTTTTGCTGTTCACCTAACTTTGAGCACCGTTTATAGAATAGCAGTTAGCGCTTTATATCTGAGCTGATTTCTTAGGTGCCATTTATAGAATGTAGTCATTGGGTGTACCAGTCAAATGTTACTCAAATATCTGACGTCTGTCAGACAGATGTTGATTTAACATCTGGTACATGGGTTACAGTATTAGAGTCATGCTTCTTAGATGGGGCATGAAATTTCTTCAAGCTGAGTCTGCAGATTTTCTTCCACAGTCACCAAAGAGGTCAGTTTATGTTGCTCTAGATCAGCGGATCTCAACCCAGTCCTCGGGACACACTAGTCCAGTCTGGTTTTCCTGATATCATAAGAATAGCCATACTGGGTCAGACCAATGGTCCATCTAGTACAGTATCCTGCTTCCTATAGTGCCCAATCCAGGTCACAAGTACCTGGCAGATACCCAATTAGTAGCAACATTCCATGCTACCAATCCTAGGGCAAGCAGTGGCTTCCCCCATGTCTGTCTCAACAGCAAACTATGGACTTTTTTTTCCAGGAACTTGTCCACACATTTTTTAAACCCAGATACACTAACTGCTGTTACCACATCCTCCAGGAATGAGTTCCAGAGCTCAACTATTCGTTGAATGAAAAAAAATATTTCCTTCTATGTAATTTATTGAGTGTCCCCTGGTCTTTGTACTTTTTGAAAAAGTAAAAAAATCAATTCACTTTTACACGTTCTACTCCACTCAGGATTTTGTAGTCTTCAATCATATCCCCCCTCATTCTTCTCTTTTCCAAGTTGAAGAGGCCTTAACCACTTTAGCCTTTCCTCATATGGGAGGGAGTTCCATGCCCTCTATCATTTTGGTGGTTCTTCTTTGAACCTTTTCTAATTCCATTATATCTTTTTTGAGAAATGCATTCACTGAAGCTGGAGACCTTTTTATTTGATAAATTTTATAATTAGTCGTTCTCTTATTTTTTGATTAGTTTGTTATTTCCTGCTTTTGTGGGGGGGGGGGGGGGTTGAACTGTAAACCATCTGGATCCTCTTGTTGGACATGTGCAGTATATATGATGATTTATTTTGTTTGTACCCCGCGCTTTCCCACTCATGGCAGGCTCAATGCGGCTTACTGTGGATTAGATTAGATTCGTCCTTAATTGTATGCAAATTTATCTCATGCATATTTATTGTGGATATCATGAAAACCTGACTGGCTGGGTGTGTCCTGAGGACTGGGTTGAGAACTCCTGCTCTAGATGAGCCTGCAAATGTGAATCATGTTTTCTTTATAGATACAGCCGCTGCGGTAAGTCAGGGGCGTAGCCAGACCTGTCATTTTGGAGTTTGGATGGGTGGGCCTTCTAAAATCCCACCCCCTTTTGTCCTGCATTTATCTCCCTCTCCTCTGCCCCCAGATCTAGCACTTCTCCACCCCACCCCCCCTGTAGCCTAGCAATACCTCCCTCTCTGAAACAACCTCCGTACCTTAGTATTTTCGAGAGCAGCAACAGCAGTGATGTACATCCAGTGGTGTGCTGGAGCGGGCTCTCACGGGCTCGCGAGAGCCGTTTGTTAAGTTTTTAAGAATTTTGGGATCCGGTTGTTAAAGTAGGCCTCCCCATGGCTACTTTAACAACTGACTCCCAAAATGTGGGCTTGGGCCCCCTTCTGAATTCTCTTTTACTTTGCTGGCAGTGATGCTGGCCCCACCAGCCAAGTAAATCGACTTCTGCTGCTCCCTGCTCCTTGTTTCCGGCTCTGAGCATCAGGCTGGGACTTTTCATGCAAGCGCAAGAAGGTTCCATCATGCTGCTCAGAGCCAGAAACAAGCAGCAGAGAATGGTGGCAGTCCATTTATTGGCTGGTGGGGCTCGGCAAAGGTATGCCTAGCGTGCTCGCACAAGGGAGGGGAGAGAGAGGCATGTATTTCCCCCTCCCCCCCAAATTTCAGGGCCGGCTATGCCCAGAGAGAGAGCCCGTTGTTAAAAGTTTACCAGCACACCCCTGTGTACATCCATTGCCTGCACCAGCCCTGCAGGCTTCCCTCTGCTGTATCATACCACAGAGGAAACAGGAAGTGACATCGAGGACGGGATGCGACAAAGGGAAGACTGTGAGTTTGGCACAGGCAGCAGATTGCATCACCGCTGCTGGGAAAGGTGCTGAGTTAGAACAAGAAGGGGGAGTGTTGTCTAGCTGTGGGCGGGGTGGGTGGGGGGGGGGGGGGGAATGCCAAGGGTGGAGGACAGGGAGAGAGGGGAGTGAGGCAGCTGCTGCTGAACTGTTTTGGAAGCCAGACAGGATGGGCCTGAGCCAAGAATGGAAGGGCCTCTGCCCACCCAGGCCCACCTGTAGCTACACCACTGCTGCAAGTTTCACACTAATATTTAGTGCCTCGCAGGAATGGTCTAAGGTTCTGTTTATCTCTCTGAACTGATCCACATGAGGCAGGAGAAGAGGATAGAAATCTGCACAAATAGGAAGTTTGCCACTCAGTAAAAGACTGTGAAGGCCTAAGTTCTGCCTCATTGTCTGGTCATTGTGTTGTGGGGGTAATTCTCTACAGGGCTTTTTTTGAGGGGGCACTTGGGGGTACTGAGAACCGGCACCTTTGCATTGTCTGCTAAAATTGACCCAGAGACCCCAAATGTGAATGATAGAGCTCAGGCTTTACATACCAATCCTGCCTTATCATAGGTTCTGTGACTGGTTGCAGGGGGCCTGGCTATTGTGGGGTGGGTCCCACAGTGATCACCCCACCCCTGAAGGGTGACCTTGCATTTGAGTACCAGCACCTTTTTTGCTAGAAAAAAACACACTGGTTCTCTAACCCCCTCATCCATTACCTGGAGAGTAATGGGAGGCAAGTGCTGTGAATAGGTGCCGTCTGTGCTGGAGCACCATCAATGTCAAATTTGTTTCCTGTATCTGCTCTTAAATTTATCAAACCCATGGCAGCAGAGAGGCGAGGAGAGATTTGATGATAGGAAGCCGATCAGGCACTGGGAGTACTTAGAAGGTTGTTTTCTTTTAAATATGTGCACTAAGAGAACACTACTCCCTAAAGCAAGCATAACATCCATCCCATTATTGCCCCTCAAGCCCCTTCACTGTCTGAAAGAAGAATTTCAAGTGGCCAAAAGGTGCACCAAGAGCACTCATGGAGAGCAATAAGTCTCATTCAGTAGATGGGGGATCCTTGGGACAGGGGCGTAGCTATGTGGGGCCATGGGGGCCTGGGCCCCCATAGATTTGGCCCTGGACCCCCTGTCAACGACCTCTTCGACCCCCTCTCCCACCGCCAACCCTCCCCCCCCCGCCACCGTCGGCTACCTTTGCTGGCGGGGGACCACAACCCCCACCAGCCGAGGTCCTCTTCTTCCGGCGCAAGACTTCGTTCTGTTTCTGTGAGTCTGACGTCCTGCCAGCAAAGGTAGCTGACGGCGGCAGCAGGTTGGCGGCGGGAGGGGGGTCGAGGGTCATCGGCAGGGGGGACAAAGGTGGTGATGGTGGTGGTGGCGGTGCCGGGGGGGGTTGGTGGTGCCGAGGGGGGGGGGGGGCTAAAATGTGCCCCCTCACCTCAGGCTCTGGACCCCCCTCCCGCCGAAATCTGGCTAAGCCACTGCCTTGGGAGTGACAGAAGTGATAGCAAGCTAAGAGGAATCCCTTCAATCAAAATGATGTCTTCTGGGGCTTTTCTATAGCTGTTGATGGATTAGCAGGATCTGGAAAGATAACTTCATTTTATATAGACCCTACACATACAACATTATAACATATTCTTTCAGTTGGTGGTTGCTGCGATTGTGAACCTCTTGAATGTGACAAAGTTGCATTTCCAGTGCTGTGCATGGCTGATATGCTCCAAATTGCTCAACCACAGGCATTGGTGTTATTGCTTACAAGTTTCAGCTTGTGTTAATTTTAATTCTTATTTATGTCTATTTATGCCAGGAAATGTCAACAGTGTTTGCTGTGTCATTTTGATTTGTTTTGTAAATGAAATGACAGAAAACTGAATAAAATCTTGCTTTTCCAAGATTTTTCATTCACAAATAGCATACTGAAAATGGCAATCAGATCTGTTGCTCCCCATCCCCTGATTAAAACTACACCCCATATTTTTAAAAGAAGTCCCATTGGGCTTGCTTTCCATCTTCCCCCTTCATCCCTCTTGCAGTTTACCTGAGCCCTGGTATACAAAGAGGACAGGAGTGATCCTTTTGCTCCTGTTCTTCTCTTTCCCTAATTGAAAGTTGCACTGGCTTCAGGTCAGTTGGTGTCATTGTGCAGTAGGGTGCTGGTGGGGCAGGAATGACTACGGATCACGCCTCCATTTAGACCTCAATGCTTGGATAAGCTGTAAGGGGACAGAGAAGGCAAGCCTAGGGGAGGGGGAAGGGCTTTTTAAAAAGGTTGAGGGTGGATTTAATTGACAGGACAGGGTAAGTTTGGCTACCACTTTTTAGGGTGTGCTTCTGGTTAAAATCATGAACAAAACAAACACTAAAATAAAATAAAAATATTTTTTAAATGATATAGAAAAAAATGTCAAAATCTAAAAAGGGAAAAAAGAAAAGAAAATTTAAAAAGTGTGTCTGCATACCTCTAGTAATCATTGTAAGTCTCATTTTAGAAGGAGTTTAATTAGTCCCACTCTTTGTCGTGACAAATTAACACTGTTTTTAAATATTATGCGCTGCATGTTTCTTTTTTTTTTCTTCTTTCATTTCTTTAACAGTTGTGCTCCCAAAAGTGAGGTGCAATTGTAATGTCAGTTTTTGATACTGCTGTATTGGGTGGGCCTGACAATGCTTGACTTTTTTCCCCATTGATCTCCATGGAGCCAAGGTGAATAAATGTTTCAGAGAGTATGCAAATCAGGCAGTGTTTAGACAGAAGAGTGGTCAAGCATCTGTAGTGTCTTGCCTTTAGAGTGCACTTACATCATGATCAGAGCATACTTAATGCGATTTCTCTGCCTTTCTTACAAGGATCCTGCATCACCAGACTGACCACGTATACATCCAATATGGAGGCTCCTGCATAGTGTAATAATAAGATTTGATGGCTCAGAGCAGAGTGGACCTAAAAATAACTAAGGGCTCTGTTTATTAAAGTGTGATCATTTTTTGCATTTACTGCACTTTAACAGAAGTAAAATGTGTGGTACGTACTAACTGTTGGTGGCAAGTCATAAGTACATAAGTATTGCCATACTGGGACAGACCAAAGGTCCATCGAGCCCAGCATCCTGTTTTCAACAGTGGCCAATCCAAGTCACAAATACCTGGCAAGATCCCAAAAAAGTACAAAACATTTTATACTGCTTATCCCAGAAATAGTGGATTTTCCCCAAGTCCATTTAATAACGGTCTATGTCCCTTGCAGTTACTGCGCAAAAATGTTCATCAGCATATGTTAAGTGCATCCATGTGAATAAACTGAATCCCTCCTCTTGAGGGAGGTGGTAACTGCACCCACAGTAATTGCACACGTGACAGCATGCGGTAAGTACCATTTACTGACTGCCATAACCCTCTCAGTTCCCACCCGCAATACGCTATGCAGTTGGCATGGGCTTCTTAGGGGCCCTTTTTCTAAGGTGCGTAGGTAAGAACACACGTCCAATGTGCATCAAAATTGGCAGTACCACCCGGCTACTGCATGCCCCGGGCAGTAATTCCATTTTTGGCACGCACCCAAAACACGTGGGGCGCTTACCTGCTGGTAATCAGCAGTTGGCATGCACTGGATGCTTACCGCCCGGTTAGCATGTGAGACCTTACCACTAAGCCAGTGGGTGGCGTTAAGGTCTCAGGCCGAAAATGGACGCACACTGGTTTTCATTTTGCCGCATGTCCATTTTCCGGCACAATTTTTAAAAAATCCATTTTTTCCAGGTGCGCTCAGGAAATGGACCAGCGTGCGTCCAAAACATGTGCCTGCAACTGCACAGACCACTTTTGGACATGTCTTAGTAAAAGGGCCCCTTACTGCTTAGCGCACATTAGTAAACTGACCCATCGATGTTAATTTCACTTTAATTAGTTTCCTGTACAGCCTCTCCTACAGTTCTGAGCAACAAATAATTTTACTGACATCTGTTCATCTCAGCCTTCTTTCTAGATGCAGGTTGGATGAATATTGAGCCCTAACGGATTTAGCATGCACTAGCTGTGGGCTGCATGGCACTTAATGTACAATAATCCATTACCGTGTGCTAAATCTGCAGCACATGTTAGTGAAAGGATCCCAAAGTGTTCTGCCCCAGAGTCAGCAACTGAAGCTGTGCCTGAACCCAGTTTTCCTTTTTTCTATACCTATGAACAGGATACAGCTTTACACAAGTATGACTAGAGCTGCCTTTAACCATTATCCAGCTGTGGCATTATGTACGAGGACACAAAGAGCGACTGTACTTAAACTAAAACATTAGAGCCTGACATTCACACAAACGCAGATCCCTCAGCAGGGAAGGCAGAAATTGTATCTATCTCTATAAGAACATAAGAATAGCTATACTGGGTCAAACCAATGGTTCATCTAGCCCGGTATTCTGTTTCCAACAGTGGCCAATTTAGGCAGAAACCCAAATAGTAGCAAGATCCCATGCTACTAATCCCAGGGCAAGCAGTGGCTTACCCCATGTCCATCTCTATAGCAGACTATGGGCTTTTCCTCCAGGAACTTGTCCAAACCTTTTTTAAACCCAGATTCACTAGCCCATATCCTCGGGTAGCGAGTTCCAGAACTTAATTATTCTTCTAGTGAAAAAAATTGTTTCTCCTATTTGTTTTAAAAGTATTTCCATATAACCTCATTGAGTGTCCCCTAGTCTCTGTGCTTTTTGAAATCGTAAAAAATCAATTCATTTCTACTCCACTCAGGATTTTGTAGACCTCAATCATATCCCCCCTCAGCCATCTATTTTCCAAGCTGAAGAGCCCTAACCTTAATATTTGAAAGTATTAAGTCCAATTATGTTTTGACCGCGTTTCTCTGGGATGGTTTATTTGTTGAGTTTAATAATCAAAATCTGGGGTGAGGGAAGGTTTAAAAGCCTGAAAGTTATGAGGGTGCAAAGGCTGAAGGTTTTTCTAGGATGCCCTCAACACAATCTTCCACATTCAGAATTTATATTTTCTTAACTAAAAATATATACACAAAGATTTCTTCTCATATAAGCACAAATGAGTCTTATCAGTGTACCTATTACACTTTTACACGTCGGAAAATATACCGTTCTACATACATATGCATTCACAAGAAACTTATGATCCACAATCCTTCTACGCTACAGATACAGATAGGAGCTCACCTTCTGGAGATATACGATGGTATATGCATTTACATGTGTACGGACATTCAAATCTATACACACATCTTTGTACATATAGATATACCTATTTATAAGGAATAAAGCGAAAAAAAAAAAGGTTTTACATTCCAGCAACCCTTGTGTCTCCACTCCATTCCTACTCTGCTTGCTTAAAAATCTGTTTTCCCAGGGAACCTAGTCTATGGCTTAGAACCAAAAAATTGCACACCTTAGAGCAGTGCACCTGTACGCTATGTTTTACTAATGTCACATTCAGTATTTCCACACCCACCCCTAAAAGTTAAAAATCAAAGTAGCCAGGAGGGACAGAACGGCGGAACCCCCCCCCCCCCCCCCCCCCCCCCCCCCGCAGCCTCGCTCCCCTCCTTCTTCTTTTGGTCCATTTGCCAAAAAAAAAAGGGAAAGAATGTTGCTGAAAGTTTGTGAAGAGCTGAGGAAGAGAAGTCTTATCATAGGTGGAAATCGGTGCAGCCTGGCAGGGCAACAGAGCGACCCTCCCACTGCAAAACTTCAGCCAGGCTTCTCCCAAGCCAGAACTCATTCCCTTTTCCCTTCACTGCGGGGCAGAGGGAGCATCGGAGCTGCCGTTTGCCTCCAATATCTAAGACCACTTTTTTTTCCTTCCATGTTCACCCCGACCGGATCGCCAAGCAAATCCTTGCTTCATTCCCCAGTCCCCGCGGGGCTGTCATTAAAGCCGGGATTTTCAGGAAGGATTGCCAGTCATATCTAGCAATCCAAGCAGAGGGGGGACAGATCTGAACCGTAAACCACAAGAGATGCCAAGAAGCGGCAGCTTCAAGCGCACTGGGGAAAAATAAAGACTGGGAATAGCAGCAAGAACTTATTTTGTTTTTTTTCTTCCTGGAAAAGAAACAGGTTGCTGCGGGGGATTTGAAGTCATCTGTATTTTGCATTTCGTCTTCGGCGTGTCGCTCATTCCTGTGCAGGGAATATCCCTAAAGGCAGGTTTGGGACCGGCACACACCTGATTGCGATCTGCCCGGAGGTCAGACACTCCAGGAAGGACACACAGCCAGGGGACTAATTCGGGACTGCCAGGAGCTACAGATAAGGCCGGCTGAACTTCCTGCTCCAACGTC
This sequence comes from Microcaecilia unicolor, assembly GCF_901765095.1. NCBI lineage: Eukaryota > Metazoa > Chordata > Amphibia > Gymnophiona > Siphonopidae > Microcaecilia > Microcaecilia unicolor. Next base: position 444,347,058 of record NC_044032.1, read on the forward strand.
AGCCTTACCTGGGCCACCCTCAGCAGCCCCTGCCTCCCCGATGGCACGGGTGGAGGAGCTCTGCCAGGTGCTGCCGGGGCCAGAGACCGAGAGCTCACAGCCATCCGGCCCCTGAAGCCCATGGGAGACACCGCGCCGGGGGCTGACACAGCGCGAAGCCTGTGTTCGAACGCAGGGTCACAGTCACGATGCCTCTACCTCTGTCCCGCATCCTGTGCCTGTGAGTATTCTACCTTCTGTTGTTAGACGTAATAACGAGCAACCAGCGATCGGTGTTTGCCCAACAGTGCATGATTATTTCTTCGGGGGGAGCAGGAAGGAAGGAAGAGAAAATCGGGATGGAAAACGGGTAGCAGTTACACTGTCACCTGGCGCGACACAGAAGCTCGCATCGCGGAGAAACCTCCTTGCGCTCTGTACTCGGGAGGGTTGGGGTTTTTTGTAGATGTCCCCTAAGGATGGGCAGCCAGAAAATGTTCATTTCTTGGCATTTACGGCAATTTATTGGTATTCAACGCCTTTGCTCATTTGCCCATAATAGTACACGCTCTTTGGAAATAGTGTATGGAAAGAAGGGCGTACTATTTTCGCGATAGGGCGCGCATAGGTAAACTAGTTTGCGGCATGCATGGAAGTTCCACTACCCAAGAAATAGTTTGCCACTTTTCCACATAGTGCACTCTCTTTCCAAAGGCTGTGCACTACTTGGCAAACGATAAAAGCATGAAATACAGCATCATTTTTTTTGCTCATTTTCCTTTGGTAATGACATGCAGCCATAGTACATAGGATATATCATTGACATTTCCTATGTCTTTGCAAAGACAACCCAGCCCTAGTTTCCCCTCACAAGCGCTGGGCTGCTGCGCAGTCCACTTCAGAAAGTTTCTTTCAGCTTTGCCTGGACCTGCAGCAGGCAAGGATACAATTTCCAATCTTATCTGCCCATGTTTGCATCATACAGTGTTATAAAATAATAAACGCAATCAATTGTACTGTGAAAAACAACACACAAGCGGGTTTTCTCAATAGCTTCTGTTCAGAGGATGCCTCTTGAAAGCATCCTGTGGGAGCTTTAACCAAAGCAGCATATCCTTTATGGAAGCTTTTAAGTAAGACCAAAAGGAGGATGACAGGCATAGGCTTAATTTTATAATGCATAAAATCGTTGGGCCAAATATGCCCATTATAAGAAGATGTGCTGACAAAATAGTAACATAGGGTCCTTTAATGAAGCTGCGACAAAAGAGGGGCCTGCGTTGGCGTGTGTTTTTGATGCGTGCCGAGGCCCCCTTTTACCACAGCGGGTAAAAGGAAGGTTTCCCTTTTCTTAAAGAAATGACCGTACGGCCAGTGAACCGCTTGCCGTGTGGCCATTTCGGGGGGAGCACTTACCGCCACCCATTGAGGTGTCAGTAAGGGCTGCCGCGCTAACCAGGCAGCATGTGGCACTGCCTGATTACCTGCAGGTACACACCAGTGCTACAAAATTTGAAATATTTTTGCGGCGCTAGAAATGGTGCATGCTGGGGGAGGGAACTACTGCTGGGCTGCTGTGGTAGAAGGGTAAAAAAGTAGAGGCTGGTCGAAGGAAAATCCAGCACAGAAGATGGTACTTGAGTTGCTTTATTCAGAAAAAGAAACAAAACAAAAAAAAAAAAAAACAACGAAGTAACAAGGCAATCAGCTCGGAGAAAATGCTGACAAACCAGCACTGCTCAGGAGAGTTGGCATATGCTGAATTATATTGTGACCCCTGAGGCAGGCATTTCTAAACGCCGAAACACGGATCCTTGGTGTCCAAGCAGCGAATAAAGCATCTCTTAAAGCACCATGTTCTGTGCTGGTTTGTCCTTTGGCCAGCCTCTACTTTTTTACCCTTGTACTGTATATGTAGAGGTTCCTCCTGTTTGTTTGCTGGGGCTGCTGTGGTAGCCCAGCGGTACTTCCTTTTTAGCGAGCAATAAGCCTACATTGGGCTTACCACCACTTCATAAAAGGGCCCCATAGTGAATGAAAGCAGATAAAGACCTGTAGGGTTTATCCGCTCCACTGAACAAAGCAGCCAGGTTTGTATCTGTGGCACTGTGCAGTTTACACCCCATTATGCCCTGTTAAAAGTGTGAAGATCATTTAAGTTCTGCTTTGATTCCATCCTCTTTCAGTAGGTATTCTTGGTATTTATTCCACACATGTTTTGAATTCCATCCCTGTTTTTGTCCCCACCAGCTCTTCCTGGAGCGGAGGAGTAGCCTAATGGTTAGTACGGCAGGCTTTGACCCTGGTAGCCTGGGTTTAATTCCCACTGCAGCTTCTTGTGACCTTGGGCAACTCACTTAACCCTCCATTGCCCCAGGTGCAAAAACTTAGGGGTCCTTTTATAGAGCAGCGGTAAGCCCAACATGGGATTACTGCTCACCCTTCCGGGACTACCGCCAGCCCAATGTGGCTGCCGTGGTAGTCCCACCCCCGAGCGCACGCCATTCCCGGGGGAAAAAGAAAACCCCCAGAAATGGCTTGTACAGAGATAACCTGGCAGTAATTGGCAATTGGTGCATGCTACCCGGTTATTGTTAGGCTAGCGCGGGAGCCCTTATCGCCACCTCAATGGGTGGCGGTAAGGATTCCCCGCCACATGGCCATGTGGTAAGAGTTCTCTTACCACTTGACTATGTGTGTCTGGGGGCTTTTTTACCCGTTGTGGTAAAAAGGACCCTGGCGCATGGGAGAAATGCCCCCCCCCCCCCCGCTGCTAGCACAGGGCCCTTTTCCCCACAGCTAGGTAAAAGAACCCCTTAGATTGTGAGTCCTCTAGGGACAGAAAACGTACCTGCATATAGGGCTACATTCTATATATGACACCTACTACTACTACTACTTATCATTTCTAAAGCGCTACTAGACGTATGCAGCGCTGTACACGAACAGGAAGAGACAGTCCCTGCTCAACAGAGCTTACAATCTAATTAGGACAGACAAACAGGACAAACAAGAGCAGTGGCATTCCTAGGGAGGCTGACACCCGGGGCAGATCACCAATGTGCCCTGCTCCCTGGGTGCAGCGCCCCCCACGGATACAGCGCAACCCCCCCCTGGCGAAAGGACACCCACCCCGCGAAAGAACCCCCCCTGGGTGCACGCCGCTGGGGGGGGTGCCGTGCACGCCTGTCCTTCGTTCGTTCAATGCTCCCTCTGCCCCGGAACAGGAACTAACGAAGGACAGGCGTGCGCGGCACCCCCCCAGCGGCGTGCACCCGGGGCGGACCGCACCCACCGCCCCCCCCCTAGGAATGCCACTGAACAAGAGATAAGGGAATATTAAAGTGAGGATGATAAAATAAGGGTTCTAAACATGTAAATAAGGGTTAGGAGTTGACCCATCTCTTCAAGACAGCTTACCCGCCTGACCCTACTTAACTTTAAACTCTCCCTCCTTATCTCTGTCCTGATGATCATTATACCTTAGACTATATTTCCCAATCTCCTTATCCCCTTATCTTTTTCCTATCCATCCTTTGCCCTTTATCTTTTCCTCTCCGTCCTCCATCTCTTCACCCCTCCCAACCCCTTTTCCTTTTGCTATCCTACCTTTGTTTGCCCAGACATGTTCAATTCACTTAGTCCTCAAAACCCCACTCTCACTACATTTACTACAGCTTATAATATTCTCCTTAAAGACTTTGTGATTGTAATTGTAATTATTTACTATGTAAGCCACATTGAGCCTGCAGTGTGTGGGAAAGCGCGGGGTACAAATGTACTAAATAAATAAATAAATAAAAGCAGCATAAAAAAGGTGGGCTTTTAGCTTAGATTTGAAGACGGCCAGAGATGGAGCTTGACGGACCGGCTCAGGAAGTCTATTCCTGGCATATGGTGCAGCAAGATAAAAGGAACGGAGTCTGGAGTTAACAGTGGAGGAGAAGGGTGCAGATAAGAGAGATTTACCCAGTGAACGGAGTTCCCGGGGAGGAATGTAGGGAGAGATGAGAGTGGAGAGGTACTGAGGAGCTGCAGAGTGAATGCACTTATAGGTCAATAAGAGGAGTTTGAACTGTATGCGGAAACGGATAGGAAGCCAGTGAAGTGACTTGAGGAGAGGGCTAATATGAGCATAACGACACTGGCGGAATATTAGTCGTGCAGCAGAATGTTGAACAGATTGAAGAGGAGAGATATGGCTAAGTGGGAGACCTGTGAGAAGCAAGTTACAATAGTCTAAGCGAGAGGTGATAAGAGTGTGGACTTCTGGTAGTGTGCTCAGAAAGGAAAGGGCGAATTTTGCTGATATTATAGAGAAAGAAACGACATGTTTTAGCAGTCTGCTGAATATGTGCAGAGAAGGAGAGGGAGGAGTCGAAAAATCCTCACAGAACAAATTTCCACCTAGGCATATTCTATAAGCAGCACCTAGATTTAGGCACAGTATACAGAATACACTTAGTTGATATCTCAGTGCTTAAAACTATGCGCATCTATTTACACCAAGAGAAATGTGGTGCAAATACTGGCATGTAGATTTAGACGCAGAGGGGCGTATTCTATAAGTGTGCATAAATTTTGGAATGCCCACAAAATGCCCATTTCCCTGCCCATAATCACATCCTTTTTTGGCTCTGCACATTAGAATTTAGGCGCTATCAGGCTCATTTTCGAAAGAGAAGGATGCCCATCTTTCGACACAAATCAGAAGATTGGGTCCTTCTCACAGGGACGGCCAAAGTTCAAGGGGGCGTATCGGAGGCATAGTGAAGGCGGGACTTGGGCGTGCCTAACACATGGACGTCCTCGACCCATAATGGAAAAAAAAGGGCATCCCTGATGAGCACTTTGATGACTGTTTTTCTAACGACCAAGGCACAAAAAGTTGGCCAAAATGACCAGATGACCACTGGAGAGAATCGGGGATGACCTCCCCTTACTCCCCCAGTAGTCACTAACCCCCTCCCACCCACAAAAGACATCTTTAAAAATATTGATTGCCAGCCTCTATGCCAGCCTCAGATGTCATACTCAGGTCCATCGCAGCAGTATACAGGTCCCTGGAGCAGTTTTAGTGGGTGCAGTGCACTTCAGACAGGCGGACCCAGGACCATCCCCTTCCTACCTGTTATCTTTGTGGAGGAAACAGCAAGCCCTCCAAAACCCAGCAGAAACCCACTGTACCCACATCTAGGTGTCCCCTTCACCCATAAGGGCTATGGTAGTGGTGTACAGTTGTGGGTAGTGGGTTTTGGGGGGGGGGGGGGGCTCAGCACCCAAGGAAGCTATGCACCTGGGAGCATTTTGTGAAGTCCACTGCAAAGCCCCCAAGGGTGACCGGTTGGTGTCCTGGCATGTCAGGGGGAACAGTGCATTAGAAATGCTGGCTCCTCCCACGACCAAATGGTTTGCATTTGGTCGTTTCTGAGATGGGCGTCCTTGGTTTCCATTATTGCTGAAAATCAGAAACGACCAAGTCTAGGGACGACCATCTCTAAGGACGACCTAAATTTTGCGATTTGGGCATCCCCGACCGTATTATTGAAACGAAAGATGGACGTCTATCTTGTTTCGATAATACAGGTTTCCCCGCCCTTCCATCGGGACATTTTGCCAGGACATCCTCAACAAAACTTGGGCATCCCTTTCGATTATGCCCCTCCATATGTTACAGAATACGCTTAGTGAGTTGTGCGCGCAAATTGTATATATTGCCAATTAGTGCTCATTATTGCTTGTTAAGTGCTGTTAAAAATGCTGATTGTCTTGTTAAGCCAATTATGTTACACATGTTAAAGATTACGCTTGGATTTCCCCACAGAACACTAGGTGCGATATATAGAATCTGGCAGATAATGCCTACAGTGCTGCATACATCTAGTAGCACTATAGAAATGATTAGTAGTAGTGGTAGTTTATTCCGGGCAGCCACCATCCAGGGCCGGTCCTAGGGTCTCTAGTGCCCCCTGCAGACTATCAGTTGGCGCCCCCTCCAGCATCTCCTTTCTCTCTTCTCCCACCCTGCCCCTGTCCAGCGATTCTCCTTCGCCCCATCCCCCTCCCTTTTATGGCCACCTGCCTGCCCTCTTCTCCTTCCAACATCCTCCTTTTTCTTCTTGCCACCCTGCGTGGTTTAAGTCTTTTTTAATTTACCTCCGTCCCAGCGGCTGCATCATTTCAAAGCCCTGCCCGTCTCTAACCTTCCCTCCCTTCGTGAGTTCATTCCCTTAGAGTCCCGCCCTCGAGGAAATGATGTCAGAAGGTGGGACTCTGTGGGAACGAACTCACGAAGGGAGGGAAGGCTAGAGACAGGCAGGGCTTTGAAATGACACGGCCGCTGGGACAGAGATAAATAAAAGATTTAATCCCCCAAGGGCAGCGCGGTATGGCGCCGCAGTGCCGCAGCGGTACCCTTGAAGGCAGGTGCCCCCCCTGCGGTACTTACCCCGCTTACTGGGTTTGACCGGCCCTGCCACCATCCTCTCTATAAAGAAATACTTTCTGATGTTACTCCTAAGTCTATCTCCCTGCACCCTTAATTCATGTCCTGTAATTCTACTGTTTCCCTGTCTTTGAAAAAGATTTGTTTGATGGTGTATATTTAGATATGTGAACATAAGAAGAAAAGAGTAGCCATACTGGGTCAGTCTAATGGTCCATGTGGCCCAGTATCCTGTTTTCCAAACAGTGATCAAACTAGGTCGCAAGTACCCGGCAGAAACCGAAATTGTGGCAACACTCGATACTACAAATCCCAGGGCAAGCAGTTGCTTCCCATGTCTGTCTCAATAGCAGACTATGGACTTTTCCTCTAGGAATTTGTTCAAACCTTTTTTAAACCCAGCTACACTAACCGCTCTTACCACATCCTCCGACAAAGAGTTCCAGAGCTTATCTATTCGTTGACTGAAAAAATATTTCCTCCTATTTGTTTTAAAAGTATTTCCATGTAACTTCCTCGAGTGTCCCCTAGTCTTTGTATTTTTGGAATGAATAAAAAATCAATTTACTTCTACTCGTTCTACACCACTCAGGATTTTGTAGACCTCAATCATAGGTGTTTCAGAAGGTGTAGTTTGGATGGAGCAGGGACAAAGTTGCAATGTACAGTATGCACATATTTTGCAAAATATCACAAGCATATACACAGAGTATGCACATACATATACATCTGCATATATGAGAGAATTTGTGGACTAATGGAAACTTTTATAAGCTTTTTTTTATTTTTGCAAAGGCACATAGGGCTAGATTTCCTAAAAAAGCACCACTACATTAGTGTGAGCTAACAGTAACACATTAAATACAGCAGGTCCCTTGAGTTTTTTTTTCCAGGTTTAAGGAGTTAGAGTAATGAGTCATTAGTGAAGCCAAAGTCTAAATGGATACCCAGTAGCGTTCCTAGGTCGGCTGCCACCCGTGGCGGATCGCCGCTGCGCACCCCCCCACCCCCGGGTGCAGCGGCATCTGTCCTCGCAGGGTTCAGCACAACACCCCCCTGGTGCAATGACACCCCCCCCGGCGCATCAACCCCCCACCCCCGGGTGCATTCTTAGCTGCTGGGAGCAGCTGTTCGGCTGTCGGCTCCGCTGGCTCCTTCTCCCCCGGAACAGGAAGTAACCTGTTCCGGGGCAGAGGGAGCAGGGAACCAGCGGAGCCGACAGGCGTGCGGCTGCTCTCTGCACCCCACCAGCAGCGTGCATCCAGGGCGGACCGCCCCCACCGCCCCGCCCTTGCTACGCCACTGTGGGTACCACCAAGTGTCAAGAACCTACATACAATGACATTTTGGAGTTACGTCTACTAAAGGACACTAGGAAATGGGTTTAGCGTGTGCTAATGCGGGACTTTCCAGTGCACCCAGGAAATAGGGCATTTCCAGGTATTTCTTTTTCAGGTCATGTGCTAATGTTCATATTAACATGCGTAACCTGGGAAAAAAATGACATGGGAACACTTACTGCCTCTTATATAAGGGCTCCTGCATTATGAACATGCTAACCAGTTAGTGCATGCAAATGTCTATATGATACTTGCCTAGCACATCCATGCCCATTTTCTGCCCCAGACATGCCCCCTCCAAAAATGAATACAAAAATATAAAAAATGCACTGTTAGCGTGCACAAAAAGGTTGCTTACTGCGAATCACTTTAACACTTTGCAGAAAGCATTTTCATGTGCTCTAAGCTTACATTAGGGCTTCACGCCCTTTAGTAGACATACTCCTTTGTGATCTGGTTTTGTGTGATATGCAAATGATTTATGAAGAGCAGAGATTACAGAAGAAGAAAAAGTGGTACTTATGGAGTTGCAGAAGAAAAGAAGATGTTGCTATCAGTAGAACAGGTAAAGGGGTTGCTATTGTTATACAATCTATAGGGATGGGCTGTCATTTGCAAATACATATCCCATGTCATTGGATGTCATTAACAAATGAAAACGGTTATTTATTTTCGGGGAAATGCCCATAACTTGCTGGATGGTCCAACTAGATGACCAAGAGTTTTGGTGACAGGCTGTGTCCATAGACATTTATTTTAAAGTGGTATAATATTTTTTTAAAACACGCACACATGTTGAGAATCTTGGATGAACTGAGCGACGTGCCTGATGACATGTGGCTGGTTCCCTTTTATGTGTTTTTTTTCTGTACACAAACTCCTCAAGAGGCAGCATTAGCTATAATATGTCAGGTCCTAGAGGAGGTTGTACTGGATGGGAGGATCTCTGTGAATTTCATCATGATCCTAGTACTGAGACAAATTTACTATTGGTTTGATGGAACTTTATATGTCAACCAAGAGACCAGGCTGGTGGATACGGGAGTACTATTAAACTATTAAACTATTGTTTGGTAAAGTACTCCTTGAATGATTATTCATTTTATTAATTTTTGGAGGGCTCTCAGAGTATTAACTCACCCTATAACACGAGAATTTGCCCAACAACTGTGCATCTCGTTGGGTGGTTGAGCATCTCAATCATAGAGCCTCTCCGTGGTTTATTATTCTTTTTTTATTTGAATACGTGTTCCCTTCACGAAAACCACAATAGTGCTCAAACACTTCAAAAAATGTATTAAAAGTAACAGTCCCAACAAGTATCTCTTGTGCCACTATCTCTCTTGTAAGGTTTTATTGACTAATTCATAGTTCATATATTCAAGAGGCACTGAAATAATATTTAAATTCACTTATCTTATCGTGAGCTTCCTCAATAATTCTAATAAATCCCCATCCGCTATTTAAGTGGATCCAGTATGTGTTATTTCCAATGATTATATTCCACCACAAGCGTCACGCCCCGGTTGAGCTGTATTGCTGTCTTCAAAACATCAAGAGTCGACACTGCAGGGTTTCGTTGGAAAACTTCCTCAGGAACTCCAAATGTTTACAACTGTTTGAAACGTGGAACAAAGATCAGTCTTTCTCTCTTTTCAGAAGTATTACCTATTACTATGAGGGTTTTATATGATCCCTGGCAGGAAATGACGTTATCTAATTTACTCGTTTCCTCAATTGAGGCTAAAACTAAATGGTAATCAAAACTCAACCTGAAAAAATGTGTATATATTATATCTGACTCACTCACAAAGATCCGCTTGATTATACTTAAATGACTGTATTCCACTCTATACTATCATTCAAGCCATGAGGCATTAAGGTGTTAAGTTCAAAGATCCAAAATTGTTCTTTTCGGGTAAGGATCTGGATCATATTACCCCCTCAAGGGGAGCTAATCACTTGATCAATAATTAACCACCTTAATTGATCGAATGAATGATTAAATTCTAAACAATGAGCTACCATTGGAGCTGTTATAACTTTATTGTGAAGTCTGCTTTTATGCTCAATGAGTCTAACTTTACACTGCCTCATGGTACGTCCCACGTACCACAACTGGCAAGGGCAAATGATGCCATAAATAACACACTTGGATTCACATGTAGTGTTTGTTCTATGTTGGTATTTTTTACCAGGTTTATTAGGTTGGTCCCACTCAGTGCAATGAATCATTTGGTTACAAAATTGACAATGTCCACATGCTTGATGGCTTAATTCCACTGCAAGAGAAAAAGAAACAGTCCATAAATAACCCATACTGGATCCACTTAAATAGCGGATGGGGATTTATTAGAATTATTGAGGAAGCTCACGATAAGATAAGTGAATTTAAATATTATTTTCAGTGCCTCTTGAATAACTGAACTATGAATTAGTCAATAAAACCTTACAAGAGGGATAGTGGCACGAGAGATACTTGTTGGACTGTTACTTTTAATACATTTTTTGAAGTGTTTGAGCACTATTGTGGTTTTCGTGAAGGGAACACGTATTCAAATAAAAAAAGAATAATAAACCACGGAGAGGCTCTATGATTGAGATGCTCAACCACTCAACGAGATGCACAGTTGTTGGGCAAATTCTCGTGTTATAGGGTGAGTTAATACTCTGAGAGCCCTCCAAAAATTAAAAAAATGAATAATCATTCAAGGAGTACTTTACCAAACAATAGTTTAAAAGAGTAGTCCTTCTTTAATAGTACTCCCGTATCCACCAGCCTGGTCTCTTGGTTGAAGTGTAGTTATTTGATAAGTACCTAGGCATAACGTTGGGATTATTTTTGTTATATTGGAACTTTATATGTGGCAAATTTGGAAGAACGGTGATTATACTGTTCTGTTTAGTGGCAACGTGCTACTTTGGAAAAAAAATCATAGTGATATCTTCTGTATTTTGACTGCTTCAAGACAGTTATTATTGGAATTTGTTGACTGGATTACAATTCACTATCAGGCTCATTTTCGAAAAAGATGGACGTCCATCTTTCGACATAAATCGGAAAATGGACGTCCATCTCCCAGAGACGTCCAAATCGATATAATCGAAACACGATTTTGGATGTCTCCAACTGCAGTCCGTCGCAAGGACGTCCAAATTTCAAGGAGGCGTGCTGGAGGCGTGGTGAAGGTGGGGCTTGGGAGTGCCTAACACTTGGATGTCTTTGAGCCATAATCGAAAAAAGGAGGGCCATCCTAAAGTAAAACTTGGACGTTTTCACCCGGACGTGTTTTTTTAATGAATAAGGAACAGAAAGGTGCCCTAAATGACCAGATGACCACCAGAGGGAATCAGGGATGTCCTCCTCCCGTTACTCCCCCAGTGGTCACTAACCCCCTCCCACCCTCGAAAAATATCTTTAAAAATATTTTGTGCCAGCCTCTATACCAGCCTCAGATGTCATACTCAGGTCCATGACAGCGCATGCAGTTCCCTGGAGCAGTTTTAGTGGGTGCAGTGCACTTCAGACAGGCGGACCCAGGCCCATACCCCCCTACCTGTTACGTTTGTGGAGGAAACAGCGAGCCCTCCAAAACCCACCACAAACCCAATGTACCCACATCTACACTAGGTGCCCCCCTTCACCCGTAAGGGCTATGGTAGTGGTGTGCAGTTGGGGGTTAGTGGGGTTTGGGGGGGCTCAGCACACACAGTAAGGGAGTTATGTACCTCAGAGCAATTTATGAAGTCCACTGCAGTGCCCCCTAGGGTGTCTGGTTGGTGTCCTGGCATGTCAGGGGGACCAGTGCACTACAAATACTGGCTCCTCCCACGTCCAAATGGCTTGCATTTGGATGTTTTTGACATGGACGTCTTTGGTTTCGAAAATTGCCGAAAGTGAGAAACATCCATGTCTAAGGACGTCCATCTCCAAGGACGTCCTTGGTATTTTCGAAACGAAAGATGGATGTCCATCTTTTTTCAAAAATACGGTTTCCCCGCCCCCGGATTTGGACATTTTACAAAGACGTCCAAATCCCAACTTGGACATTTCTTTTGAAAATGCCCCTCCACGTCATGCAATCAAGAATTGATAGAATTTTGGAGATAATTTAATTACCAAAAAGGGAGTGGGTGTTCAGACTGCCTTGTAATGGAAGGATGTGGAATATTATTTGAGATTTCAAAGCTTTCATCCTTGGAGACTTTGGGCCAGCTTACCTATAAGCCAATATTTGCAATTTCAGAGAGTGTGTTTATCCTGAGGACATTTTAAATTGCAGACGGTAGATTCTTATATAGAGAATATCACCATATTAGAAGCAGTATGTACTCAAGCCTATGCACAGTGAAATTGGTTATTGAATAATAAAGATGAGGAAAGGCTAAAGATGTTAGGCCTCTTCAGCTTGGAAAAGAGTCGGCTGAGGATATGATTGAGGTCTACAAAATCCTGAGTGGTGTGGAGCGGGTGGAGGTGAATAGGTTTTCACTCTTTCAAAAGTACAAAAATCAGGGGACACTCAATGAAATTGCATGGATAAACTTTTAAAACAAATAGGAGGAAATATTTTTCACTCAAAGAATAGTTAAGCTCTGAAATTTATTGCCAGAGGATGTGGTAACACCAGTTAACGTATCTGGGTTTAAAATATGGACAAGTTCCTGGAGAAAAAGTTCATAGTTTGTTATTGAGATGGACAGGGGGGAAGCCACTGCTTGCCCTAGGATTGGTAGAATGGAATGTTGCTACTATTTGGGTTTCTGTCAAGTACTTGTAACCTGGATTGGCCACTGCTGGAAGCAGGATACTGGGCTAGATGGACCATTGGTCTGAACCAGTATGGCTATTCTTATGTTCTTATGACACTTTGCTTGGAGTAAGTATAATTGGTGTACTTCCATGGTGGAAGGTGAAGTATATGGAGATACCCTCAAGATGATCATGTAGTGTTGGCCATACTAATTGTGAATGTGCATTTGTGGTATATGTGCAACCATCTGTACATGGGACATATTAAATGAGCAAGTCAAATGTGATTAAATGAACGTCAGACCCAATTTGAGACTGTAAACTTCTCAGCACCTACTATGGTGCATTGTATTGAATATAACCATCAGTTTATGGACTTGCAGTGGAGAGTAAAAAATCAGGCAAAGCAGTGATCAAGAATGTTTATTGAACTATTGTGAACAGTTTTGGATTTATTTTTCATTGAATTCAGTTGAACCCATTGGTCTGAATACATAGACAGAGTGGATGATGGTTGTCTGACATCAGTTTGAATGACTGTTTGGTTATTGGCTGTTGGCTACTGCATGATGGAGGGTGATGGAGTATAAAGATGCTGATAAAGTTTTGTTTGCCTTGGCCATCTTTTTCTTTTTCGAATAGAATTTGGTGAATGTTAATGAAGTGGACTTGACGCCTTGAAGCAGATATGATCGAATCATAAATTCATGTCGGCGATGTGGATGGAATACAATTGCCTGGATTGTTTTGGCCATACAATTTTGCTGAACTCCATACTTGGAGTTTTTGAAAACTGTAGAAACACTAGTTATCCTGAATTTTGCTTTAAATGGACATAGTTTACTAAGCAATACTTTAAACAAAATTGGATCTATGATTATATTGCTGAGAGGTGCACACGCTGGCAGAGAAAGTGTGGTGTCCTCATTATCTGATAGTCTGAAATTTGTAATTTAATGGTTTTGTGGGATGAGTTAGGTGTGAATTGAACTGCTCTGCTGTGAAGGATTCTGGTGAATTTATGGCTGCATGAAATATGTCCCTTGTCATACAATTACCCCTCTCATATTGCACTTTATGTTTCAGATGGCATAGATTTTATCGTCTCCCTTTTCTGTCTCTCCCAGTCCCTTTCCCTCCCTCTCCAGCTGAGGTCCTTTCCCTTTCCTGAACACATCCAGAAGGGATGTTGTCTGTGCTTCCTAAGCATGTCCATGCACTGCTCTCCCCTCTTACACCATTGTAGGCCAGTCATTGCAGGGGCAGACTGACCATTCCGTCAACTTGGCAGTGCTTGAGGGCCCAGAGGCTCTAGGGGGCCCAGAGGCTCTGCCTGGATGCCTGCCGCACACTACAGCTCTCCCCAGTCCTACTTTTAAAGGCGTACCACTGGTGATCTAGTGGCCTCTGCGGGGGAGGGAGGGACATGTTATTTCCTGCCCATTGTGCTGCCGCTATTCCCCCTGCCCCACACCACCGTATTTTTAAAATGGCAGCTGAGACTCCCTGTGGAAGTCTCGCTCGCAAGACTACTGCAGGAAGTCTTGCCACCATTTTGAAAACATGCTGGTAGGTGGGAGAATAGCGGCAGCGCAGTGGGCACGAAAGAATATGCTACCCCCCCCCCCCACACCATTAGACCACCCTTCAGGCAGGACCGAGGCAGCAGGGGCGTTGGCTGCGGCAGTTAGGGGGGATATCGGGCAGCGGCCGGGCGGGGGAGCCCAGACCACCCTCAGTGCCCGGGGGCCCAGACCACTCTCAGTCCGCCCCTGAGTCATTGGTTTCATATTTTCGAGAGGCAGGCACTGCACGTTGCAAATTCAACTCTCTGCACCCAGGGAGCCTAGGCTGTCACTCCATACGGACAGCTATTCAGCAGTTTTTGTGTACAGGTGGAACTCATTATAATGTAATTCCATAGCAATATGAGAAAAATCAATGAATTCTGCTACTTCTGTTTTTTGTTCTACCTCCCTCCCTAAACTTAAAAATTGAATACCTTAGGTGGCATTGATCCCCAAGGTTCTCCAGCTGAAGATATCTTTACCTCACTGGGCCATGAGAACACTGCAGCAGTCAATTGAGCATGCATGAGAACTGAGCATACCTAGAATGCTGGTGTCAATGACTGGGAGACCTACTGCTGTCTGCTGCAATATTCTGATGGTCCAGGGGTTCAGCGAGCTGAGTATGTCTTCAGCTGGCAGGCCTCAGAGATCCTTGCCAGCGACACCAATGATGCATGCCAGTCTGGGTGGGCCTGAACCCAGGCCTACCTGTGGCTACGCCCCTGCTTTAGAGGCACAGCTCTTGCTGTTAGACTCCTGTTTTGGCTGAAAGCTTCCCAGCACAATAATTTTTAAAGCAATAGGTTTCACATGAGCTGTTTTTAGCGCTTTCTGAAAAATATCTAAACAGCCCAATGTAAATCAGTGACAAATCACTCAGCTGGCATTAACCAAAGGGTTAAGGCTTCTCGCATTTAAGGTTACTGGGTTTGTGTTAAATTTCTAATTAAATAATAACTCGGTATCTTGTTTCATACAGTTGTTAAATCTAATAACGCGGTGGGCATTATAGAAAACAAACATCTCTCAGCCATACTACAAAATTAGTCTACGGTTGGGGAATCAAATTTGGCCCTTCAGGGCCTGTACATGTGTGTGAAGATTACATGAAGGTACACGATAAATGTGTCAGCGGGTGTGCCTGGATTCGATGATGTAATGCCAAAGGAGCCCTTATTAGAGCCTTTATTTATCGAGAATATGTTTTGTTTCTCACGTTAGAAGTTTTGTTATTTTACAGGAATATTCTAATTCATCATACATAATTTTGCCACTGTTACCAGTGAAAAAAAAAAAGAACAAAGATGTAAGGGGAACAAACTTGTGTGTGTGTGTGTGTGTGTGTGTGGGGTGGGGGTATTTATTTACTAGCACTTGTTATTCGCCTATTTAAAAGCATTTAAAGTGGCTCCACAATATCAATTATGTAACCATACAGTCAGCAAAATAGTATAAATTCATAAAGCACAAACAGATTAATATACACATAGACTCCAATATAATCACTCTCTTATCTGTACCCTTCTCCTCCACTGCCAACTCCAGACTCCAGTCCTTTTAACTTGCTGCTCCATATACCTGGAATTGACTTCCTGAATCAGTACATTAAGCTCCAGCTCTGGCCGTCTTCGGATCTGGACTAAAAGCCCCACCTTTTTGAGGCTACTTTTAACTCCTGACACCTATTCACTTGACAGTACTTACATCTATTTTATCATTCCCACCTTAAGTAATTCCGTTATCCCTTATTTGTCCTGTTTGTCTTGGTTAGATTGTAAGCTCTTTCGAGCAGGGACTGTCTCTTATATGTTCAAGTGTACAGCGCTGCGTATGTCTATTAGTGCTATAGAAATTATAAGAAGTAGTAGTAGTAGTAAATTTAGGTACCAATAACGTGCACAGATATATAGAATAATAGCACTTACATGTGTGATTGGTGCCAAAAATTGTCAGTTACACACATATGTGCTAGGCTGTATTCTATAAACAGTGCACTTAAATTGCATAGCACATAGTTGCGAGGGGGATATTAACATGGGCAGAGCATGGGCATTTTGCTTAGTGATGAAACCAAAACTCTCTGAAAGCTTTTGGCCAAAACTGAAACCGATAACTCAAGTTTGGTTGAGTGAATGTGGACTAGCGAGGGCTGCTGGGGATTGTCAGAGCTTGTAATCTGCATCCCTCTGCTAAACCCACTGTATCCAAGCCAGAATATAATAAGCGAAATAACTTCTGCACACATGGACTTAAGCTAATGAAAACTGAAACAGAAAGCCACAGTGCTTTCATAGCAGTTGACTTTGCACCACAGTTGGAGCAACAGCTGATGTCATAATTCCACAGAGAGGTTAATTCCTAAGGAATTTCTCATCCCCAATTTAAAGACTTAAATTCTTGCTAAAATTATGTATGAAAACTATTTATTTTGAACATTTTATGTACCATATAAATTATTGTGCAAGATGATAACTGCATTATTTGCCATTGCAGTACAATTAAAAAACAAATGCAAAGAGTAGCCCCCCCCCCCCCCCGGGACTACTTTACAATCCCTGGTAGTCTAGTGGTGTAGTCAGGGCAGGAGCAATGCTCTAGTCACAGCAGCCAATTTGAGAGCAGAATTGGAATGGGAAGGAGTAACTGGGAATCATTTCTGCAACAACTACACTCCTAGACCACCACCAGAGACTGTAATATAAGCCCAGGGAGGCCTTTGGTGGGGGGGGAGGGAGGAAGGAAGTCTGGGAGTAAGGGCAACTCCCAAGGGAGACAAATAGGACAAAGCACACATTTTTGGCTTCCGTCGAAAACATACAGTCATTTTCGGCCAAAACCAAAACATAGCCGAAAATTAAAATAATCTTTCAGCCAAACTGAACCCGATCTGAAAAAGGATTAAGTACAAATAATGATGTCACGCCTGTGGGGCAGCACTTTACAAAACCAGAACACTGTACCAGTGATTTCATGGTAAGAATCCTGAAAGGGAACTTTAAAACAATACAGGAACGCAAGACCTTTGAAGTCAGAATGATTAAATATTTTGATACCCACCAGACAGGACTTAACAAAGATCTGGGTTTTCTAGCAAATTATGAACCATAAAATTGTACTGCTTTGTCACCATCATCTCCATGCATATTTCCCTGCCCCTCATCCACCCGACTCCCCCTGTCTCTTACCTAACCCACCCTCATCCAGTTAGACTGTCACTGAAATGCTTTGATGTTTCACTTATATATACTGTCATCTACCAAAATTTGCTTATTTCCGATCTGACAAAGAAGGGCAACCTTCGAAAGCTAATCAAGAAATGTACTAACATGTCCAATAAAAAAGGTATCATCCTGTTTTCTTTTCCATGTTTTATTTTGTTTTATTTCTATTGAGCACTGTAACTGAAACCAGTCAGCCTCTAGTGTACAACTTATAGAATACTGTCCATGGCACATGTTGCATGGCACACTTAAACACACCTACCTACCCTAATGAGATGACATAAGTGACCGCGCCTAAATTGTGCGTCAAAGGGGCTTTGCGCTAGTGTTCTATAATGGCTTAGGCATGCCTTTAAGTTGCTGTAGAATTGGCGCTCAGTGCACCCCTTTGTGGCACCTAAAATTTAGCTTCAATGTATAGAATTGCCCCCATTGCATATACAAATACAGTAGAATTACTATAAAAATACCCAAAGCAATACAAAGCCATAAACATAAATAAAATTAGTACATGCTTTTCCTTCAAAATAGATCAGTAGTTATAATTATACTTTGGTTGGAGGGTAGAGAAAGGAAGAATTTCTTCCCTCTATATACTGCTGTTAATTATGTTACCTCTGCCTGCCTTTCTCCTCTGCGGAATTCATTTGACTGAGCTCCAGACCTGTGCTTGTTGTTTCTGTTGAATTTTCACTTTATAATGTAGAACTGGCTGAAAAGTTTCATTTCCTAGTTTCATCGTTTGCCTTTCTTTCTCTCCTTTTAGGTATTTTCAGCTCCTAATTCTGTATTTCCAGGTAAGTACTGAGCTATATTTAAATTTATATATTCATTGTTGTGTCCTAAACCATGGGGCAACATATGTACAGGTCCTTGGTCTACTATGATTTTGTGGGTGTGAGATTCTGCCCTTGCTGTGGAATTGGCTGGTCTTGAGTAATTGCTGCAGGTCAGGGGCTATGCTGAAGCTTCAGTGCTGGCAGTGACTATGAAGACAAGCATCTTTTCTCCTTCTCTGTCTTTCCCTCCCCCCCCCCCCCCCCCCAGCTGAGATCCTTTCACTATCCCTCTTGTACCAGCAGTTCACTGTTCACCAAGTGGTTCAAAGTGCCATCCTCTGGCCTAGGAGGAAAATGCAGCCCTATGTTTACTATGTTACAAAGTGCCACACTGCTGCTGCCCTCTTCTGTGCCCTGAATTGTACTGAGAATGGCATTGGGGAGGTGATTCTGGTGGCAGCAACAGTGATGATGACAGTAGCTAGATGTCTTTGTATCCAGAGTTCTGTCAGTTGTCGTCTTTTGCCTTTTTACTATTTGGTGTCAAATGCAGTAAATGAAATATGAGACCCCAAATAATTATCTCCTGATCCCTGTGTCCAGTGATGGTGAAGGAAGGGGTACGAACTTGAGGAAGGAAGATGGCTAAGGGAAATGGGGATTTGGGAATAGTGCAGGGGGATAGCTGAGGGAGAGTGTGAATATTGTAGGAGATGCCTGAGGAATTGAGAGTGAGTGAGCGATCACAAGACAGGGGAATGTGGAGGAAGAAGGTAATTGAGTCTCTGAGATGGGAGATATGGGGAGGAAGAGGCTGTGGGGAAAATGAGGGGATTGGAGAAAGCACCAGGTTAGAGGAAAGAGTGAGAATATTGGAGGGGATGATGGGGGTGCTGGGGATGCCTAGGGAGCAGCGAGTGAGTGAGGGGATTGGAGGGAGTAGGAGAACAGAGAATGAGTGAGGGGATAGGAGAGAATGCAGGGGGGGACCATAAATAAGTGAGGGGATTGGAGGGCAGAGGGAGTGAGAGGGGAGAAAGTGGATGAGGGAAAGGGAGCAGATGCAAAAGAGTTGGGATGGGGGAAGCGAAGTTTGAGATAATTGGAGGGTGACAGGGAGAAAATAATATTGGTGTGGAGTGAGGAGATCAGAGGGCTATGGGATGCGAATGAGGGGTTTGGAGAGGATGCAGGGAGTAAGTGAGGAGTCTGGAGAGGTTCCAGCAGTGGTGTGAGTGAGAGAAAGGAGTAGCCTCAAAACAAGGTGTGTAGGAATGGATCCTCCAAACTTCATCTCATCCTTCCCCATGGGCGTAGTTTGGGGGGCATTTCCCCCCAAAGAAGCTGCCCTTCTGGCGATGACTGACAGTGAATGCGACTGCAGTGGCAGCAGTCTAAAAGAACCCTGAACTTCCTGGCCCTGCTTCTTGCGCTCACTCTCACTCTTCCCTGTCCCCTTCCCCTGCAAATTGTCAAAAATGAAACCATGTGCCGCTGCGATGGGAAGCAGTTGGGGACGCCCAAAATTGGTGTTCGATTATGCTGATTTGGGTGACCCTGAGAGAAGGACACCCATCTCCCGATTTGTGTCGAAAGATGGGCGCCCTTCTCTTTCGAAAATAAGCCTGATAGTGGGCTAGACAGGCTCACCTTGTCTCCTGTTCTCAGGTTAGACTGGGAGAGGTGAGGCAGAGGGAACGAGCAGACAATGGATGGGACTGGGAGGAGTGGTGAGCAGAGGGAAGGAGCAGGAGATGGATGGGACTGGGGGGGGGGGGGGGGTTAGGAGGGGGAAGAAGCAGGATGTGAAATGAGGGCTATGAGAAGAAGGGCAAGAAAAGGAGATGATGTGGGGAAAGGTTGAAACATAATGTGAATGACATGGAAGACTGGAGAGAGGATACGAGGCATTGAAAAAGGATTGGGGTGAGGGGTATAGGAGAAGGGATTGAGTCTCTGAAGGGGGTTGAGTTAGGGTAGAAAAGGGTTAAAAAGATGGTGAAAGAGAAGCTATTGGACATGGGGTATAGGGTAATAGACAGAAGAGTGGCCTTGGAGGCAAGGGAAGCAAGGAGAGACATGGATGGAGCTGAGACCAATAGGGTGATGAGATGCAGTGGAGGATAAATGAGGGCAAAGAGGGTGAGTACAGAGGATGGGAATGGGGACTAATGAAGTGGGTGAAAGAATGGGGAGGAATTTAGGAGACAGGGTAAGGGAGAGACAGAGGGAGGAATGGGAGTGCTGGAGAGGGAATGAGAGGGAGATGTTCAAAACCAGTAGGTAGATGGATACTAAGGACTAAAGAGTGAGAGAAAAGTGGGGGTGAAAAAAGTAAAATGAAAGATCAGTGCCAGACAGATGCAGAGAAGGACAGGAAGAAGACAAGAGAAGAGCGAAGAAATGGAAAAGCCAACTTGGAAAAGAATTTGAAACATGGAAAGTGGAAAAGAGACTGGGATCAACCCAACTAGAAAAATTGAATGCTCGGACAACAAAGGTAGAAAAGAAAGCATTCTTTTGATTTAATGCTTTTTAAGGACTGAGATGTGCCTGCTTTGTGAAATGTACATTTTTTTTCTATTGTTGTATTTTGCAGAGTACAGGAAAAATTACATTTCTGTTTCTCTTTTACCAGTACTTGCACTGCTTACAGAGTCTGGCTTTCTTGAAGAGATCTTTATTTCAGTTTTTGTGGGCATGTTTTTGTGGTTCCCTACTTTGTATTACATGAGGGTCTGTCCGTGTTCTGCATATGTGACAGAGGTGACATATTCTGCTAGCATATAGTGTTGTAGTGTTTGTGTAGGAATGTGTAACAGTCCAGCTTGTTCCATTTTCCAGTAGCAGGTGTATTGGTACTCTGGAGTTCAGTGTAATATTTATAGCACTGTCTTTTCATAGGTGGGTTAGGGCTGTTGTGTGTTAAGTTTTCTGTACAGGGTTTAAGTGTCTTTTTGTAGGGTTTTGTGTTATTTTATAAAGTGTCTGGCCCTATTGTTTTTGATATGCTGGCTTCATATTCAGCATTTTAGTCTGGTGTGTGTGTGTGTGTTTGTTGTTGTAGTTTTTTTTTTCTTAATAGCCATAATGAATATGTACAGTATATATTATCAAATAAATATGCAAATGTGCAAAGCCACACCCTTTGCCCCCCCCCCCAAATGAAACAGTCAAACTGCGGCCATGTCCTTCCCAATCTAAGAATCTCCCATTCTTCTCTCCTTCCTCCCTCTCTCTCTCTCTCTCCTCCCTTCCTTTTGTGATTTTGTCTTCTATCCTTCCCCTTTCCCTGAGATATTTTATCTTCTTAATCCTAGGGATGACCTGTGGGGGATGTGAAAGGGTGGGAGCAGTGGCGTTCCTAGGCTGGCTGACACCCAGGGCGGATCGCCGATGTGCCCCCCCCCCGGATGCAGCGCGGCCTCCCTCTGGCAAAATTACACCCCCCCCCGAGTGCAGCGCGACCCCCCCCAGGTGAAATTACACCCCACCCTGGGTGTAGCCCGACTCCCCCCGGTGAAATTACACCCCCCCGGGTGCAGCGCGACCCCCCCGGGTGCATTTTTACCTGCTGGGGGGGTGCCGCGCGCCTGTCGGCTCCGAGTCCACTCATTCTCTGCTGCTCCCTTGCGCAGAGGGAGCAGCAGGGAGGGAATGAGTGGACTCGGAGCCAACAGGTGCACAGCACCCCCCCCCCCCAGCGGCGTGCACCCAGGGCGGACCGCCCCCACCGCCACCTCCCCCCCCCTTGGTACGCCACTGGGTGGGAGACCATATGCAAAGACTCATTGTAGGGTCTCATTTGCTTAAGTCAGCAGGGGCTGACAGGCGGAGCCACATGCAAAAAAGAGAGTCACTCAAGGTTAGGGTTGGTCCTGTCAGAGCTCTTCTTTACCTTATTTTATATCTCCCTTCTCTCTTTCCACCATCACAGCACAGATCACAAAGTTCTCATACCCCCCTTCCCCCCTAAGAAATCAATAAATTAACCAGACTCACAGCAACTTTCAGAAAGCTACTTTATTGTTACAAAGTAAAATACAAGTTGACATTATTTAATATGCAGATCCATCCAAATTTATACCAATATGACACAGAAGTGTGAAAAGCCTGACTGAATTTGCTAACTGTTGCTGCAGAATCTTGACAAAATATGTTACGGGAAACTGGGGGAGTGGTTAAGAAAGACTATATTTGTAAAAGAGGAATGCTTAAGGATACATTTTTCAAATTTCTTGTCCTGCTCACTCATGATTTTACCTAGGAGAGAGTGGATACTTTAACTAGCTGTAGGCTGATGTTGGAACTGAACTAGCCCCTTAGCATTGTGGGGCAAAAATCACACTACAGTACCTCAGACCAGACTGTTCCCTGTGAGAATTTCATCTTGCTGCCTGGAAACAACTTTTAATGTGGGAAGTGGGGTGAAAATCGATATATAGAGTACTGAAAATATAATAAAAATAAATAAATATGTATATATTTTTTTCAATTCATGCTCTTTAGGCCTTGTATTGCACTGATATTTCAATATTTAAAATTTTGAAGAAAGTGATGCTTTAATTGTTGATGGCCCGATATTCAGACCAGGTAGCCAGTGGGTTCACCAGCTGATGCATTAAAAAAAAAATACTGATTGTGCATGTATGCAGCTGACCATAGACAACTAACGGGTCAGGATTCAGCTGGTGGTGGTCAGCGTGTCTTTAAAGACTGACTGCTGCTGGATATTCAATGACTGGCACTGGCATTGAAGGGGTCTTTGGGAGACCTGGAAGTTACGCAGGTACTGGGCTAAACCGGCAAAGATAGTGTTGTTTTTCATGAGACCCAATCTGTTTAGGCATGCGGACTCCAGAAGTGACTATCACCCACATCTGCATACCTTCCAGCTCCTCTGGACTCCTCTCCCAGACTGCCGGGTGTTGTGGCAGTCACACTGGATTTTCAGGGGCACTCTGTAGTTAAGTGCTGCTCAAAATCTGGGGACAATCCAGTCAGTGTTTTTTAAGCAGTCTGGAGCCTCTCCTACTCCTTCTACTATTTAGCACTTCTATAGCGCTACAAGGCGTACGCAGCGCTGCACAAACATAGAAGAAAGACAGTCCCTACTCAAAGAGCTTACAATCTAATAGACAAAAAATAAATAAAGTAAGCAAATCAAATCAATTAATGTGAACGGGAAGGAAGAGAGGAGGGTAGGTGGAGGCGAGTGGTTACAAGTGGTTACGAGTCAAAAGCAATGTTAAAGAGGTGGGCTTTCAGTCTAGATTTAAAGGTGGCCAAGGATGGGGCAAGACGTAGGGGCTCAGGAAGTTTATTCCAGGCGTAGGGTGCAGCGAGACAGAAGGCACGAAGTCTGGAGTTGGCAGTAGTGGAGAAGGGAACAGATAAGAAGGATTTATCCATGGAGCGGAGTGCACGGGAAGGGGTGTAAACCACAGTGAATATCGACCCCCCCCCCTGTCTGGATAGTGGTAACAATCAGCTACTATCCATACAGTTGAGTGGTTTTTAAATTTTGCACTCAGGGTTTCCTACATTTTTGTCTGTCCATCTTCTGTCCTGTGTTCCATCTAGAGCATTACGTTCAAGCCAACAACACCTTTTGTCTATTCCCTCAGTCAGAGATGTTCCTTTAACATCTCGGAAACCGATGTTTACTGTGGCTGGTCCGCATTGTGGAGCGTCCTTTCTTTGACAGTTTATTCAGATGTTTCTCTCTCAGTGTTTAAAACTTTATTAAAGACATATCTGTTCATTGTGGCTTGCGAGATGTGAATTTAGTCAGTATGAAGTGGTGAGACGTTCTGGCTCTTGCAGTTCTACAGGGGTTCAGCAAACATGCTAAATTTGGTAAATAAATTTATTAAGTACAGTGGGGGAAATAAGTATTTGATCCCTTGCTGATTTTGTAAGTTTGCCCACTGACAAAGACATGAGCAGCCCATAATTGAAGGGTAGGTTATTGGTAACAGTGAGAGATAGCACATCACAAATTAAATCCGGAAAATCACATTGTGGAAAGTATATGAATTTATTTGCATTCTGCAGAGGGAAATAAGTATTTGATCCCCCACCAACCAGTAAGAGATCTGGCCCCTACAGACCAGGTAGATGCTCCAAATCAACTCGTTACCTGCATGACAGACAGCTGTCGGCAATGGTCACCTGTATGAAAGACACCTGTCCACAGACTCAGTGAATCAGTCAGACTCTAACCTCTACAAATGGCCAAGAGCAAGGAGCTGTCTAAGGATGTCAGGGACAAGATCATACACCTGCACAAGGCTGGAATGGGCTACAAAACCATCAGTAAGACGCTGGGCGAGAAGGAGACAACTGTTGGTGCCATAGTAAGAAAATGGAAGAAGTACAAAATGACTGTCAATCGACAAACATCTGGGGCTCCACGCAAAATCTCACCTCGTGGGGTATCCTTGATCATGAGGAAGGTTAGAAATCAGCCTACAACTACAAGGGGGGAACTTGTCAATGATCTCAAGGCAGCTGGGACCACTGTCACCACGAAAACCATTGGTAACACATTACGACATAACGGATTGCAATCCTGCAGTGCCCGCAAGGTCCCCCTGCTCCGGAAGGCACATGTGACGGCCCGTCTGAAGTTTGCCAGTGAACACCTGGATGATGCCGAGAGTGATTGGGAGAAGGTGCTGTGGTCAGATGAGACAAAAATTGAGCTCTTTGGCATGAACTCAACTCACCGTGTTTGGAGGAAGAGAAATGCTGCCTATGACCCAAAGAACACCGTCCCCACTGTCAAGCATGGAGGTGGAAATGTTATGTTTTGGGGGTGTTTCTCTGCTAAGGGCACAGGACTACTTCACCGCATCAATGGGAGAATGGATGGGGCCATGTACCGTACAATTCTGAGTGACAACCTCCTTCCCTCCGCCACGGCCTTAAAAATGGGTCGTGGCTGGGTCTTCCAGCACGACAATGACCCAAAACATACAGCCAAGGCAACAAAGGAGTGGCTCAGGAAGAAGCACATTAGGGTCATGGAGTGGCCTAGCCAGTCACCAGACCTTAATCCCATTGAAAACTTATGGAGGGAGCTGAAGCTGCGAGTTGCCAAGCGACAGCCCAGAACTCTTAATGATTTAGAGATGATCTGCAAAGAGGAGTGGACCAAAATTCCTCCTGACATGTGTGCAAACCTCATCATCAACTACAGAAGACGTCTGACCGCTGTGCTTGCCAACAAGGGTTTTGCCACCAAGTATTAGGTCTTGTTTGCCAGAGGGATTAAATACTTATTTCCCTCTGCAGAATGCAAATAAATTCATATACTTTCCACAATGTGATTTTACGGATTTAATTTGTGATGTGCTATCTCTCACTGTTACCAATAACCTACCCTTCAATTATGGGCTGCTCATGTCTTTGTCAGTGGGCAAACTTACAAAATCAGCAAGGGATCAAATACTTATTTCCCCCACTGTATATGTTATTTGTATTTGCTATATATATTTATTCTGTGTATTAATTTACTTGCTTTTTACCTGTAAACCGCTGTGATGGTATTGCCTTAGGTGGTTAATCAAATAACCTTGAACCTTGGTTTAATTTAGAGCAGCCTTTTTGCTGGCCTAACCTAACCCACTTAGCTCTATGGATAGCAGATGCTATCTATATACTTAAGTGAAATATGCTTGCTCGACCCTAACTCCACCCAGGCACTATTGGGGCAATTCTATACCTGGGCAATTCGGTAAGAGCCTATTCTATATAGGCACCTAGATTCTGTTTTAGAATATTTGCATAGCCTGGTATCGATGTGCCTAATATTTAGGTTCTCATGCTTACACCAGCCATAGTGCAACAAGGATGCACGTAACTTACAGTATTTTGTAAAGGGTCCTTTTACCAAAATGCGGTAAAAATGCCTGAAAATGGTCATGCAATAAGATTGCTTTTACTGCATGGCCATGCAAGCACTTACCACCATCCACTGAGGTGGTGGTAAGGGCTCCCACGCTAACCCGACAGTAACTGGGTACCGCATGGTGCTGCCCGATTACCACTGAGTTACCGCCATGCTAGAAAATCATGGACGATTTTCCATAGTACCGAAACTGTACTAGTGTCTGCAATGAACTCATTCAAAAAAAACAATTGCAACTGGCAAGAACATACTCCTACTACAATTTGACATGTCTAGCGCCTTCGACATGGTTGATCATGAAATATTACTTCATATACTAGAATATTTCGGAGTCGGAGACCCAGTTCTCAAATGGTTCAAGGGATTCCTCACCACCAGATCTTACCAAGTAACATAGTAGATGACGGCAGATAAAGACCTGCATGGTCCATCCAGTCTGCCCATGACAAACTCATATGTGTATACCTTACCTTGAATTTGTACCTGTCCTTTTCAGGGCACAGACCATATAAGTCTGCCCAGCAGTATTTCTCGCCTCCCAACCACCAGTCCCGCCTCCCATCACCGGCTCTGGTACAGACCGTATAAGTCTGCCCTCCCCTATCCTCGCCTCCCAACCACCACCCCCTCTTCCCCCCACCTGCTCCGCCACCCAATTTCAGCTAAGCTTCTGAGGATCCATTCCTTCTGCACAGGATTCCTCTATGCATATCCCACGCATGTTTGAACTCCGTTACCGTTTTCATCTCCACCACCTCCCGCGGGAGGGCATTCCAAGCGTCCACCACCCTCTCCGTGAAAAAATACTTCCTGACATCTTTCCTGAGTCTGCCCCCCTTCAATCTCATTTCATGTCCTCTCGTTCTACCGCCTTCCCATCTCCGGAAAAGGTTTGTTTGCGGATTAATACCTTTCAAATATTTGAACGTCTGTATCATATCACCCCTGTTCCTCCTTTCCTCCAGGGTGTACATGTTCAGGTCTGCAAGCCTCTCTTCATACGTCTTGGAACGTAAATCCCATACCATCCTCGTAGCTTTTCTTTGCACCGCTTCCATTTTTTTAACATCCTTCGCAAGATACGGCCTCCAAAACTGAACACAATACTCCAGGTGGGGCCTCACCAACGTCTTATACAGGGGCATTAAAACCTCCTTTCTTCTGCTGGTCACTCCTCTCTCTATACAGCCTAGCAATCTTCTAGCTACTGCCACCGCCTTGTCGCACTGTTTCGTCGCCTTCAGGTCCTCAGATACTATCACCCCAAGATCCCTCTCCCCGTCCGTGCCTATCAGACTCTCCCCGCCTAACACATACGTCTCCCTTGGATTTCTACTCCCCAAGTGCATCACTTTGCATTCCTTCGCATTGAATTTTAATTGCCAAACGTTAGACCATTCTTCTAGCTTCTTCAGATCTTTTTTCATGTTTTCCACACCCTCCGGGGTGTCCACTCTGTTGGAAATCTTGGTGTCATCCGCAAAAAGGCAAACCTTACCTTGTAACCCCTCGGCAATGTCACTCACAAATATATTGAACAGAATGGGCCCCAGCACCGATCCCTGAGGCACTCCACTACTCACCTTTCCCTCCTCCGAGCGAACTCCATTCACCACCACCCCTCTGGCGTCTGTCCGTCAACCAGTTCCTAATCCAGTTCACCACTTCGGGTCCTATCTTCAGGCCGTCTAGTTTATTTAAGAGCCTCCTGTGGGGAACCGTGTCAAAAGCCTTGCTGAAATCTAAGTAGATGATGTCCATAGCACGGCCTTGATTTAATTCTCCTGTCACCCAGTCAAAGAATTCAATGAGATTCGTTTGGCACGATTTCCCTTTGGTGAAACCATGTTGTCTTGGATCTTGCAACTTATTGGCTTCCAGGAAATTCACTATCCTTTCCTTCAGCATGGCTTCCATTACTTTTCCAATAACCGAAGTGAGGCTTACCGGCCTGTAGTTTCCAGCTTCTTCCCTATCCCCACTTTTGTGAAGAGGGACCACCTTCGCCATTCTCCAATCCCTCGGAACCTCTCCCGTCTCCAATGATTTATTAAACAAGTCTTTAAGAGGACCCGCCAGAACCTCTCTGAGCTCCCTCAGTATTCTGGGGTGGATCCCGTCCGGCCCCATGGCTTTGTCCACCTTCAGCTTTCCAAGTTGTTGATACACACTCTCTTCTGTGAACGGCGCTCTATCCACCTCTTTCTCAGGTGTACTTTTGCTAGTCCCTCTCGGTCCTTCCCCAGGGTTTTCTTCAGTGAAAACAGAACAAAAGTATCTATTTAGCAAATTGGCTTTTTCTTCATCATTTTCTACATAGCGTTTTGTTGTATCTTTTAGTCTCACAATTCCCTTTATAGTCTTTCTCCTTTCACTAATATACCTGAAGAAGTTTTTGTCTCCCCTCCTTACATTTCTAGCCATTTGTTCTTCCGCTTGCGCCTTCGCCAGACGTACCTCTCTCTTGGCTTCTTTCAGTTTCGACGTACCTCTCTCTTGGCTTCTTTCAGTT
Source organism: Microcaecilia unicolor (assembly GCF_901765095.1). Lineage (NCBI taxonomy): Eukaryota > Metazoa > Chordata > Amphibia > Gymnophiona > Siphonopidae > Microcaecilia > Microcaecilia unicolor. Next base: position 444,375,573 of record NC_044032.1, read on the forward strand.
TCATCCGGTATTCCTCCCCGTGTTCCTCCTCTTGAGATTTTCTATATTTCTGGAACGCTAACTCTTTAATCTTTATTTTCTCAGCCACTTGCTTTGAGAACCATATCGGTTTCCTTTTTCTCTTGCTTTTATTTACTCTCCTTACATAAAGATCTGTGGCCCTGTTTATTACTTCTTTTAGCCTGGACCACTGTTCTTCCACTTCTCGTATGTCCTCCCAGCCCATCAGCTCCTTCCTCAGGTATTCTCCCATTTTGTTAAAGTCAGCTCGCTTGAAATCGAGGACTTTGAGTTTAGAGTGGCCGCCGTCCACATGAGCCGTTACATCAAAAGAAACCGTTTGATGGTCACTGTTTCCCAGGTGTGCAGCCACTCGGACATTTGACACACTATCCCCATTCGTGAGCACCAGATCCAACGTGGCTCCCTCCCTCATGGTTTCGTTCACCATTTGTCTGAGCAGAGCACTTTGGAAAGCATCCACAATCTCTCTACTTCTTTCCGATTTTGCAGACGGAACCTTCCAATCTACATCCGGCAGATTAAAATCTCCCAACAACAGCACCTCTCTTTTCTTCCCCAACTTTTGAATATCAGCGATCAGATCTTTATCTAGTTCTTCCAATTGTGTCGGGGGTCTATAGACAACACCCACGTGGACCAAGGTTCTATCCTCTCTTTTTAAGGTGATCCATATCGCTTCCTCCTTTCCCCAGTTCCCTGTCATTTCAGTCGCTGGGATATCATTTCTCACATACAGAGCTACTCCTCCACCTATACGTCCCTCTCTATCCTTCCTAAAAAGATTATAGCCTGGTATGTTTACATCCCATTCATGGGAACCATTGAGCCATGTCTCTGTGACTGCAACTATGTCCAAGTCAGACTCCAAAATCAGGGCTTCAAGGTCACAAGTAACAACGAACGCTGAAAGATCACCTCCATGGATTCCGGAATGTGGAGTTCCTCAAAGATCCCCCCTCTCACCAATCCTTTTCAACCTAATGATGATACCACTAGCCAATCTCTTAGCTAACCAAAACTTTAACCCATACATACAGTGGGGGAAATAAGTATTTGATCCCTTGCTGATTTTGTAAGTTTGCCCACTGACAAAGACATGAGCAGCCCATAATTGAAGGGTAGGTTATTGGTAACAGTGAGAGATAGCACATCACAAATTAAATCCGGAAAATCACATTGTGGAAAGTATATGAATTTATTTGCATTCTGCAGAGGGAAATAAGTATTTAATCCCTCTGGCAAACAAGACCTAATACTTGGTGGCAAAACCCTTGTTGGCAAGCACAGCGGTCAGACGTCTTCTGTAGTTGATGATGAGGTTTGCACACGTCAGGAGGAATTTTGGTCCACTCCTCTTTGCAGATCATCTCTAAATCATTAAGAGTTCTGGGCTGTCGCTTGGCAACTCGCAGCTTCAGCTCTCTCCATAAGTTTTCAATGGGATTAAGGTCTGGTGACTGGCTAGGCCACTCCATGACCCTAATGTGCTTCTTCCTGAGCCACTCCTTTGTTGCCTTGGCTGTATGTTTTGGGTCATTGTCGTGCTGGAAGACCCAGCCACGACCCATTTTTAAGGCCCTGGCGGAGGGAAGGAGGTTGTCACTCAGAATTGTACGGTACATGGCCCCATCCATTCTCCCATTGATGCGGTGAAGTAGTCCTGTGCCCTTAGCAGAGAAACACCCCCAAAACATAACATTTCCACCTCCATGCTTGACAGTGGGGACGGTGTTCTTTGGGTCATAGGCAGCATTTCTCTTCCTCCAAACACGGCGAGTTGAGTTCATGCCAAAGAGCTCAATTTTTGTCTCATCTGACCACAGCACCTTCTCCCAATCACTCTCGGCATCATCCAGGTGTTCACTGGCAAACTTCAGACGGGCCGTCACATGTGCCTTCCGGAGCAGGGGGACCTTGCGGGCACTGCAGGATTGCAATCCGTTATGTCGTAATGTGTTACCAATGGTTTTCGTTGTGACAGTGGTCCCAGCTGCCTTGAGATCATTGACAAGTTCCCCCCTTGTAGTTGTAGGCTGATTTCTAACCTTCCTCATGATCAAGGATACCCCACGAGGTGAGATTTTGCGTGGAGCCCCAGATCTTTGTCGATTGACAGTCATTTTGTACTTCTTCCATTTTCTTACTATGGCACCAACAGTTGTCTCCTTCTCGCCCAGCGTCTTACTGATGGTTTTGTAGCCCATTCCAGCCTTGTGCAGGTGTATGATCTTGTCCCTGACATCCTTAGACAGCTCCTTGCTCTTGGCCATTTTGTAGAGGTTAGAGTCTGACTGATTCACTGAGTCTGTGGAGAGGTGTCTTTCATACAGGTGACCATTGCCGACAGCTGTCTGTCATGCAGGTAACGAGTTGATTTGGAGCATCTACCTGGTCTGTAGGGGCCAGATCTCTTACTGGTTGGTGGGGGATCAAATACTTATTTCCCTCTGCAGAATGCAAATAAATTCATATACTTTCCACAATGTGATTTTCCGGATTTAATTTGTGATGTGCTATCTCTCACTGTTACCAATAACCTACCCTTCAATTATGGGCTGCTCATGTCTTTGTCAGTGGGCAAACTTACAAAATCAGCAAGGGATCAAATACTTATTTCCCCCACTGTATATGCAGACGATGTCACGATCTACATCCCATTCAAACATGATCTAAGTGAAATCACCAACGAGATCAACCAAAGCCTCCGAATCATGCACTCCTGGGCAGATTCATTCCAGCTAAAACTCAATGCAGAAAAAACTCAATGCCTAGTACTCACTTCCCAATACAACACAAACAATTACTCCACCATAACCACACCATACTGCACTCTCCCCATTTCAGAAAATTTGAAGATTCTTGGAGTCACCATTGATCGAAACCTCACACTCGATACCCACGTGAAGAACACGACGAAAAAGATGTTCTGCTCGATGTGGAAACTCAAAAGAGTTAAACCTTTCTTCCCGAGAAACATTTTCCGTACCTTGGTATAGTCAATGGTAATAAGTCATCTGGACTACTGTAACACTCTGTACGCTGGCTGCAAAGAACAGACTATAAAAAAAACTCCAGACAGCCCAGAATACCGCAGCCAGACTCATATTTGGAAAACCCAAATACGAAAGTGCGAAACCCTTAAGAGAAAAACTTCACTGGCTCCCTCTCAAGGAACGTATTGAGTTTAAGATCTGCACGACCGTATACAAAATCATTCACACGGATGCCCCACGGTGCTGAAAAATAGGTGCTGGGAAAAATCAGTGCTCAGTGCTGTTCTGTAAAGGCCACTATGGGATGAAGGCCCTTTATAGAATAGCAAGTAGTAGGGATTCCCAAGCCCAAATTTTGGGTGCGAAGACTTATGCAGCTGAAATCTGGTGTAAATCCTGGTGTGCAACTGGGACGTTCATGCCCCAAATGGTATAACACTGCATGTAATTCTCTGGAATGCCCCCGACCAACCCATGCCCCTCCAATAGCCATGCCCCCTTTTGGGTTGCATGCAAGAGAATTTGGGCATGGATTGTAAAAGAATCACGTGCAGCCCGATCTGTGTGCAAATCCAAATTTGTGCTGCAGTCAATTTGACCCCCCCCCCCCAAAAGAAAGCCAGATTCTACAAGCAGTAAAAATGCTAGTAAAAGTAACATAAATCATTTTCTTCTGTACACTGCTAAGACAGCAGATATACAGATTAGCAGGACCCAAAGCTGTCCAAAACAAGTAAAGTCAGAAACAACAGAGTTTATACTTATTTGTTCAGCTGCCCTTAGGATTCACCTTTGGGTTTGAAAAGCAAAGCCATGTGCATGTAAGGAATGGATAAATGAATTAAAGCAAAGTTTAAAGCAAATGCCCTTAATATGTAATACTTGGTAGCAATAATGAAACAGTGATAGAACATTCACATAGGAAGCAGCCTGAGGCAACATATTTATTTTCCACTAAACATAATTAACTTTGTATAAACTTGGTGGCTAATAGTGTGCTGAACTGGACAATGTTGGCAAATTTAGACTGATGCGGGACAAAACTTCTGCATGAAGGAAACCCTTCCCTCATTATTCAATTCCTTTCTGGAGTGGAGGAGTGGCCTAGTGGTTAGGGTGGTGGACTTTGGTCCTGAGGAACTGAGTTCAATTCCCACCTCCGGCACAGACAGCTCCTTGTGACTCTGGGCAAATCACTTAACCCTCCATTGCCCCAGGTACAAATAAGTACCTGTATACAATATGTAAGCCACATTGAGCCTGCCATGAGTGGGAAAGCACAGGGTACAAATGTAACTAAATAAAAAAAAGGCAAGTGCATTTTTATAATATACCACTGCAATCCACAAAACAAAAGGAGCAAATTTCCACATGCTATCCTTTTCTTTTAATGTAGGCACAGGAAAAAAAAAGATTTTAAATGCTCCCAGGTATCAACCTAATTAATTTTTAATGTGGAATATAAATGTAATAAATAAATAAATAATTAAATAGATAGATAGAAAGTCTGAATGTTGAGCACCTGATTCTCATAACATGATTTCCGTTTTAGTGGCCCATTACCAGTAGAAAAAAATCTCTGCACGAATGTAACAGTGTTAAGGTGTCCCTTTAAACAGCTGCTCCAAATGACACACTGATTACAATTTATAAACAAATTACTACTCTACCTATGAAAAGTTATTCCGTTATTATACTTTCTCTGTGTACTCTTCTCCAGCCCTGGATGTTCTCCCTACACATATCTCAAATCACCTGGTGGTCTAATAGCTTGCTTCGGGGCAGGAAAGGTCCCCATGCTTTCGAGCCTGCTGCTGCTGATCCTCTCGCCGCCGCCGCTTGTTTAAAATGGCTACCAAGAGGTCAACGTCAAATAAATCAAATGCAGACTATGAATGTACATCTTTACTATGAAATGCACTCTTGCCCCCAAAATGAAAAAAAAAAAAATAACCCCGAAATCACACAAAAATTCCTGTAAACGACATGGGAAACTAAACAAAATACACACCCCTAATCTCTACGAGAAGGACTGAGACTTGGTTAGAAAGCTGTGTGAACAGAAGCCACAGGAGGCATAACAGGGAATAACCTAACTATTGTACTTTAATATCTACGGGTGCAAAAGAAGTATCTTCCTTTTTAAACCACACAGTACAGGCCTGCAAAATGCAGTTTTACTGATATCAGTGGCACCACAAAAGGGAATATACAGCTCATTTAGGGTTCCTTTTACAAAACCACGGTAGTGATTCCCATGCAGCAAATGCGAAGAAGCCCATAGGAATTGAATGGGCTTCATCATATTTGCCAAGCAGGAATCACTACCACAGCTTTGTAAAAGGAGCCCTTAGTAATTAATTAGCATTACAATTTCAAATATCACTGGTTCTGGTTCCCAGCTCCTCTTTCACTAACATGATTTCATTAATTACTGGTTCTTTCCACAAAGAGTGTAAATTATTTACAGTCACACATCAGTGAGAGGAATTATATGGATTCTGTTAGGCCTCTATTGTTTGAAATTCATGGATGTGCAAAAAATGGTGGAATTAATCCCTGTGGGAAAGAACGACATATCCCCTGCGTGGGCCCAAATATCAAAGTTTATGTAACATAGTAACATAGTAGATGACGGCAGAAAAAGACCTGCACGGTTCATCCAGTCTGCTCAACAAGATAACTCATATTTGCTGCTTTTTGTGTATACCCTACTTTGATTTGTACCTGTGCTCTTCAGGGCACAGACCGTATAAGTCTGCCCAGCACTATCCCCGCCTCCCAACCACCAGCCCCTCCTCCCAACCACCGGCTCTGGCACAGACCGTATAAGTCTGTCCAGCACTATCCTCACCTCCCAACCACCAGCCCTGCCTCCCAACCACCGGCTCTGGCACAGACCGTACAAGTCTGTCCAGCACTATCCCCGCCTCCCAACCACCAGCCCCTCCTCCCAACCACCGGCTCTGGCACAGGCACAGACCGTATAAGTCTGCTCAGCACTATCCTCACCTCCCCACCACCATCCCTGCCTCCCAACCACCAGTAATGTGACATGAGCAGAAAAACTGCAGCTGATGAACATCTCCAGATACTTAGTCATATATACAGCAGAGTTTTGTACAATAGTAGCCATAATTAACCGTGGACTTTGTTAACAATGAAATATGTGATCCGTTGAGCGAAAAGGTACCAAAAGTGGGGCATGTGACTTATTTATACCATAAGATAGAGGGATACCAACTGCATGATTCTGTCAAATTTCAGCCTCAAGTGTTGACTACTTACGTCTTTTAAAAAATGACCCTATAGTACACAAAACTTTCAAAAATGAAAGTTTCCCAAATTTACCCCTCCAAACCTTTATAGTCTTTATCAGGGGCGTAGCCAGACTTCGGCGGGAGGGGGGTCCAGAGCCCGAGGTGAGGGGGCACATTTTAGCCCCCCCCCCCGGTGCTGCCGACCCCTCCCCCTGCCATTGCCGACTTTGCCCCCCCTACCGCCGACCCTCTCGACCCCCCTCCCGCCCACCGTCGCCTACCTTTGCTGGTGGGGGACCCCAACCCCCGCCAGCCGAGGTCCTCTTCTTCTCGCAAAAGGCTTCCTATAAGTACATAAGTAATGCCATACTGGGAAAAGACCAAGGGTCCATCGAGCCCAGCATCCTGTCCACGACAGCGGCCAATCCAGGCCAAGGGCACCTGGCAAGCTTCCCAAATGTACAAACATTCTATACATGTTATTCCTGGAATTGTGGATTTTTCCCAAGTCCATTTAGTAGTGGTTTATGGACTTGTCCTTTAGGAAACCGTCTAACCACTTTTTAAACTCTGCTAAGCTAAATGCCTTCACCACTTTCTCCGGCAACGAATTCCAGAGTTTAATTATATGTTGGGTGAAGAAAAAGTTTCTCCGATTTGTTTTAAATTTACTACACTGTAGTTTCATCGCATGCCCCCTAGTCCTAGTATTTTTGGAAAGCGTGAACAGACGCTTCACATCCACCTGTTCCACTCCACTCATTATTTTATATACCTTCTGTTTCTGACGTCCTTTCATCCTTTCTCAGTGACTTTGATGCCTGGCTTGCCTTCTTCCATGATCCTTCCTCCCCCTCTCTCATCCTTGGTGACTTTAATATTCCTGCTAATGATCCTTCCAACTCTTATATTTCCAAGTTACTCGCTTTAACATCCTCCTTTAATCTCCAACTATGCTCCACCTCCCCCACTCATCAAAATGGTCACTGTCTTGATCTCATCTTCTCCTCCAGCTGTTCACCCTCTAGTTTCCTGGCCTCTGATCTTCCCCTCTCTGATCACCATCTTATAACTTTCACACTTAAATCTCCTCCCTCCCAGTCCTGTCCTATCTTATTTAATTTATCTAGGAATCTTCACGATATTGACCCTTCATCTCTATCCTCCCATGTTTCAAACCTCCTCTCTACTGTGGCACCATCCACGTCTGTCAACGAGGCTGTTTCTTCTTACAACAATACTCTATCCTCTGCCTTAGACACTCTTGCACCTTTGATGACCTGCCCTATAAGGCGTACAAAACCCCAACCTTGGCTGACTTCTAATATCCGCTACCTACATTCCTGTACCCGCTCCGCCGAACGCCTCTGGCGGAAATATCGGGCCCTTGCTGATTTCTTACACTTTAAGTTCATGCTGACCTCCTTCCAATCTGCTCTTTTATGTGCCAAACAGGATTATTAGATCCAACTGACCAACTCTCTTGGCTCTAACCCTCGATTTCTCTTCATCACATTGAACTCTCTCCTCAAGGTGCCCCCTCCCCCAACTCCCCCTTCATTATCTCCTCAGACCCTTGCTGAATTCTTTCATGACAAGGTTCAAAAGATAAACCTTGCATTCTCTACCTCGCCACCTCTCCCTCCACTAGTCCGTTCCCCTCTCTCTCCTTCCCCTCATTCCTTTTCCTCCTTTCCTGAAGTTACTATAGAGGAAACTACACTTCTCCTTTCTTCCTCAAAATGTACCACCTGTTCCTCTGATCCCATTCCCACTCACCTTCTTAATGCCATCTCACCCGCTCTTATTCCTTTTATTTGTCACATTCTCAACCTCTCACTTTCCACTGCAACTGTCCCTACTGCCTTTAAACATGCTGTGGTCACACCTCTCCTTAAGAAGCCTTCACTCGACCCTACTTGTCCCTCTAATTACCGACCCATCTCCCTCCTCCCTTTTCTCTCCAAATTACTTGAGTGTGCTGTTCAGCACCGCTGCCTTGATTTTCTCTCCTCACATGCTATTCTTGACCCACTACAATCTGGTTTTCGCCCTCTCCACTCAACCGAAACTGCGCTTACTAAAGTCTCCAATGACCTATTACTGGCTAAATCCAGAGGTCTCTATTCCATCCTCATTCTTCTTGATCTTTCCGCTGCTTTTGACACTGTCGATCACAGTATACTCCTCAATACCCTGTCCTCACTTGGATTCCAGGGCTCTGTCCTTTCCTGGTTCTCTTCCTACCTCTCCCTCTGCACCTTCAGTGTTCACTCTGGTGGATCCTCTTCTACGTCTATCCCTCTGCCTGTCGGCGTACCTCAGGGTTCTGTTCTTGGTCCCCTCCTCTTTTCTATCTACACTTCTTCCCTTGGTTCATTAATCTCATCCCATGGCTTTTCCCACCATCTCTATGCTGATGACTCCCAAATCAACCTTTCTACCCCTGATATCTCACCTTGCATCCAAACCAAAGTTTCAGCATGCTTGTCTGACATTGCTCTCTGGATGTCTCAACGCCACCTGAAATTAAACATGACGAAAACCGAGCTTCTCATTTCCCCCCCCCCCAAACCCACCTCCCCACTCCCCCCGTTTTCTATTTCTGTTGATGGCTCTCTCATTCTCCCTGTCTCCTCAGCTCGAAACCTTGGGGTCATCTTTGACTCTTCTCTCTCCTTCTCTGCTCATATCCAGCAGATCGCCAAAACCTGTTGTTTCTTTCTTTACAACATCCGTAAAATCCGCCCCTTTCTTTCCGAGCACTCTACCAAAACCCTCATCCACACCCTTGTCACCTCTCGTTTAGACTACTGCAATCTGCTTCTTGCTGGCCTCCCACTTAGTCACCTCTCCCCTCTCCAATCGGTTCAAAACTCTGCTGCCCGTCTCGTCTTCCGCCAGAGTCGCTTTACTCATACTGCCCCTCTCCTCAAGTCGCTTCACTGGCTCCCTATCCGTTTTCGCATCCTGTTCAAACTTCTTTTACTAACCTATAAATGTACTCACTCTGCTACTCCCCAGTATCTCTCCACACTCGTCCTTCCCTACACCCCTTCCCGTGCACTCCGCTCCATGGATAAATCCTTCTTATCTGTTCCCTTCTCCACTACTGCCAACTCCACACTTCGCGCCTTCTGTCTTGCTGCACCCTACGCCTGGAATAAACTTCCTGAGCCCCTACGTCTTGCCCCATCCTTGGCCACCTTTAAATCTAGACTGAAAGCCCACCTCTTTAACATTGCTTTTGATTCATAAGCACTTGTCACCACTCGCCTCCACCTACCTTCCTCTCCTCCTTCCTGTACACATTAATTGATTTGATTACTTTATTTTTTGTCTATTAGATTGTAAGCTCCTTGAGCAGGGACTGTCTTTCTTCTATGTTTGTGCAACGCTGCGTACGCCTTGTAGCACTATAGAAATGCTAAATAGTAGTAGTAGTAGTAGTACTAGCAAGTATATATTGTGAGAGCTAAAGAGCACGCTAGATAAAATGATATAAATTATACAAAAAAAGATATAAAAAGTTAGAAAATTAGCATGGTTGATAGCTCTAATTATGGTAGGAGGGTGGGCATTAGTCTATGATTACAATGTAAGCAGCATAAAAGAAGTTTGAAAAGTATTGCTGCTTGTTTATGAGACTTTGCCTGCAATCTCCACCACTGGATTCTCCCTTAGCACTCTACTTTCTTTTCTTTTGTTGCTATTAGCTATATTAAGTAGAGTTCAGCTGCGTTGTTTTACAGAATATGCTTAGGCAGAAACTTATTCCGCATAGAGTTTTCAGGTGCCATGTATAGAATCTGGCCCTATGTGCTAACCACAAGTATTCAGTGGAGATAACAGACTATCTCCTTCTGAATATTAGTAGTTAGCCAGCTAAATGCTATTTAAGCGACTAGGAGCCATTCCTGGCTGGTTAATTGGCGCTAAATATCAGCCAGTAGGCGCTTGGATGAAATCAGATGGTTGCTGTTTTGGTCCATTTGCATATGACACTGATGATATGAATTTCTTTGTATATCAGTCCTTATCAAAAACAAAGGTGGCTTATGGGTGGTGTTGGGTTATGTACAGACTCTTTCTGGAGCCTCATTTGCATAAGTATTTGCATAAATGTGTAGGAGCTGAAGAGCAGGGTCATGTGTCAAAAGCATAGTGGCCCATAAGTAGGGCTGATCTCTATCAAAAATAATGCCCTGTGGCTCAAGCTGCATTGAAGAAGACTTAGGTCTGACAGGGTGGTAGAGGCAGAATACACAGTACAGGCTGGGTAAGTCTTGGAAGACACTATCCAACACCTCTCCTGGCTGGTGAGAGTACATGTATTATTTCATTTGGACCAGCATGTGAATGAACTTATACATTTATGGCTGCATAGATATTTTCAGTAGCTACATTGCTAATGTTGGACAGAGAGGCAAAATTATCCAGATAGTGATTTTCAGACACTGTCCAGATATGCTGTCTGGAGTGGAGGAGTAGCCTAGTGGTTAGTGCAGTGGACTTTGATCCTGGGGAACTGAATTCAATTCCCACTGCAACTCCTTGTGACTTTGGGTAACCCTCCATTGCCCCTGGTACAAAATAAGTACCTGAATATATGTAAACCGCTTTGAATGTAGTTGCAAAAACCTCAGAAAGGCGGTATATCAAGTATCATTTCCCTTTAGTTATGGTGGCAGTGGCAACCGTACAAAATGTATATGTATAAAAGGGTTGAGATTTGATATACTGCCTTTCTGTGGTTACAGTCAAAGCAGTTTACATATTATGTACAGGTACTTATTTTCTACCTGGGGCAATGAAGGGCTAAGTGACTTGCCCACAGTCACAAGGAGCTGTAGTGGGAATTGAACCAGGTTCTTAGGCCACTGCACTAAACTTTAGGCTACTCCTGTAGTGGTGCTGAAGATATGTGTTAATTTAAAACCAATGCCAGTGTGTCAGATATTTTCCATTGATAATTAGGCCCGAGTCAGGCACACAAATGGGTGACATCATCTGATGGTGCTGGAACAAAGCTGCTCTCCCAGAATTCAGAAGATAAAGTTCTGAGTATGCATGATCCTTGCGTTGCATAGCAGTCTTTTCAGCTCCTTAGTTGTGTTTATTTACACATAGCTGAGCAGAGAAGAAACAAAGCTGTCCCGTGAAAACTGATAATTCCTGTCTTTTTCAACACTGTTCTGATTTTACCTTTCATTCTGCTTTGAAAGGGAAAAGAGACAATGATGCCAAAGTCCAGATTTCATTCATGTCTGGTGTGGCAGAAAAATTCAGAATTTTGACATGCATACTAAATGACTCTTATGCCTGGGTCCTGACAATGATCAGAAAGACTGCAAGCATTGTACTCAAATGCCACCATGGGCATGAAGGAATCATCTTAGTCATCTACTTGAGCATTTTGAATCTGAGAAACAGCTTGTTCTAGAAAACTCTTGCAAGAACCCTTCTGCACAGAAGACATCTACCCCTGCACAGACCAGTTGAGAATCTTCCATGCAAAAGCCATCAACCTCTAGGTATGGTGACCCTAAGAGTCTGGTTGGTCAAAGAGAACATTCCCTTGAGTTATCCAGAATCATTGTGCAGCCACTTCTCTGCAAAAGTCTACTACTACTACTATTTAGCATTTCTATAGTGCTACAAGGCGTACGCAGCGCTTCACAAACATAGAAGAAAGACAGTCCCTGCTCAAAGAGCTTACAATCTAATAGTCAAGGAGAGGGTGCTTGCATCAACTTCAGCCAATGTGCTGTCCAAACTCAAGCAGGACAGTTCAGATACTCCTTCAACTAAGAGGAGGTGTTTAGTTGTAGGAGTATGGAGCACATCTTCTGTTGACTCTCCCAATCTTGCAAAAGGCATCTTTATTGCAGACTAATTTACTTCTTTACAGTCCTTTGTGCAATGGCCTATGCCTTCTACACTGGTGTTGGTTATAGTCGTGGAAGAATCATTTTTTACATCTTTCCAGCTTCCAGAGCATCCTTATTCTTTTCTACAAAAGATGTTTATTAACTTTGTTAAGGTGTTTTTAAAAAATCTATCTGAAGTTCCTTTGCTCTCATGACCTAAACAGCTATCTCCCCACTCTGGTCTTTGTGCAGGAATAAGCTATCTCCCCCCTCTGGTCTTATTTCTTCACAGACATTCATGCTTTTGGATCCTAATATTTCCTTACTGTCTACTTCAGACTCAGAGAACAAGCCTGCTCATTCACTTCCTTCATCCTCACTGGTCTCATTTCCATTTAATTCAGAGGGTCTGATAGATCCATTTGATATTAAGCTTCCCTCTCCAGAACATGAAGAGAAAGGCTCCAAAGGGATTTCATTTGATCCTTCTCCTCCACCACAGAGAAATGAGTCTCCATATGAGGACATATCCTATCCAAAGTTTGCACCAAATGGCTAAGGAAGCTCCTTTTCCTCTTCAACAGGAAATGGAACCCAGATCAGTTGTCTGTACCTTTCTAGAATATATAGAGGCCCCTAAGCCAACAGTAGTCACACCTGTTCATTGCATGCTCAAGGACCAACAATTCTGCATCTGTCAGAATCTACTTTCAACTTAGTCTGTTTCTAAAAGGCTAAAAGTTACAGCTTTCTCAGTAGTGGTAGAAGCAGCTATGAGAAAAGCTAAGGAATGCAGAGATTTCTTTAATATCCCTGTAAGGAAAGGTTCTCAATTGCTGGATTATTTGGGGAAGAAAGATTTTCAGGGAGCTATGCTGTTGGCCAGGAGCCACTTACTAACTCTACACATAAACACCATCTTTCACAAGCTAGAAGTTTTCTCAGCTGCTCTTTCTATGCAAGATTAAGGTCAGCTAGCTTCTATACTGGTGGAGGCTAATGAATGTGGTACTCACCTTATCAGAAGAGCTTGTGATGTCTTCAGGACCTTGGCCAGGGTATTTGTTTTCCCTATAATTATGGCTTCAGGAGTCTGGACTGCATGAAGATGTCCATTCTAAGCTAGTTGATGCTGCTTCTGCTGGAGACTTGCAATTCAGGGAAATAGTGAAGGAAACTGTTGTCATGAGTTATGAACATTGTTCTACTCTTCAGTATCTGTTAGCAGTTCAAGCCTTTGCTAGAAGTGCTAATATGGTTATTATTAACACAAAAGATTGTATTACCAAAAACTATCTAAGCAGGCTCAATGTTCTGTTGCCCTAAGTCAAAACAAAGAGAGAGAACTTGGTCTAAGCAGGTTGTTCCTGACCAATTAAGCAGCAGCCTTCCTTTTGACTATACTCCAAATCTGCTGTATCTATAAAACATTGATCCTTTCTTACCTATGAGAGGGAAGGGGGGCGATTTCAATTTTTCCTACTGGCTTGACATAGAATTATGAAGCACACATGGATCCTAATCTAGGAGGGATATCATCTTGTATTCACCAGTTGTTCCATGCATTGCCCTCTATCTTAGACCCAACTTCCTTCCAGCCATCTTAGTTTGTAACAGAAGGAAGTCTACTGCCTTCTCCAAGTCAAAGCCATAGAATCTGTCCCACCATAGGAAAGGAATCAAGGTTTCTACTCAAAATACTTCTTATTCCAAAAAAGACATGAGGCTTATTGTCACGTCTGTGGCCGTGATCACCCTCAGACTTACCTTGCTCCTGGGGGTCAGCTTCCTAGCTGGCTCCTGTTTCTTCTGTCTGTCCTTTCTGAGCTAGCTCTGGCTCTCTGTGCTGGCTGCATCCAGCAGCATGACACTAATTGCCTCACTATACTGCACCTGTGGGTGTTGCCTGGGTTACCTCTCTCTCTCTGTGCTGGCTGCTTCCAGCATGACTCTAATTGCTTCACTACACTACACCTGGGTGTGGGAAGCCTCTCTGTGTTTCACTGTGCTTTCTGTCTGCTCTGTGGTTCGTGCCTGAACAGCCTCCATAGTTACTTAGAGATTGCTGCAGCTGTGTCTCTGGTGTTGAAGGGCTTTATTAATCACTTAGAGACTGCAGCCTTTGCCTTTGCATCGTATAAGGTCCCTGGTATGCTAGAGTGCTCTGTGCACTGCTACATTGTCCAGTTCTGTGTGATTGCCTAGTGTTTGACTAGTTAGCTTGGGCACCGCCTTGCTTGGTAGCCTGTGTACAGCTTTACTAGTTCTTCTGTGTTTGCTCTGTGTGAGTTCCTAGTGTTTGCCTAGTTAGCTTGGGCACTGCTCTGCTTGTTAGCTTGTGTACAGCTTCTAGGTCTCCTGAGTTTAGCCTCTGGTTTTCCCCGGTGGGGTTTCCTTGGTTTCTGGAGCTTCAGCCCTAGTCTTGTCCTTTGCCAGTTCTCCTTGTTACTGGAGCTCCAGCCCTAGTCTTGCTATTGGTTCTGACCCTTGCCTGTACCTATCTACTGCTCTGCTAGCCACCTGCCCAGAGACTCCTGCTTTGAACCTGACCATGCCTGTCTCTGCCTATTGCCTATACTTAGTTATTCTCTGCCAGCCACCTGTCTCTGCCTATTGCCTGTACTCAGATCTTCTCTGCCAGCCACCTGTCTCGGACTAATGCCAGAACCCGGACATTCCCTGCCTGCCTGTCTCACGTTAGCCTAGGTACCTGGGAGCACTGCTGGATCCTGACTCCGGTTGTTCCTGTTGCTGGTTCCAGTTCTGGTTTTCCTGTAAGCCCTACCGGCTGCTCGAACCTGAGAGCTCAACCCTCGGGGAAAGGCAGCTAAGCGTAGGTGAAGCCTACTCCAGTGTGTTCCAGTCCGGTGCGTTCCAGTCCCGAGTGTTCCAGTGCAGGACTCCAGTCCAGGGTTTCAGTCCAGCCTTGTCTCTTCTCTGCTCCGAAGGTGATCTTGCCTGCCACTGCCGCTCCTCGGCCGTGGTCAAAGGACTCACGTACCCAGGGTTCCCGGGGAAGAAGCCTGACAGAATGCCAAGGCCCTCGAGAACGCGACACTTATACATAGTAACATATAGTAAATGACGGCAGATAAAGACCTGAATGGTCCATCCAGTCTGCCCATCTCAGAGACCTCCACCACTTCCTCCTAATGGTGAAATTCAGAATGACCACTATCCCTTCTATGTTTCCTCTTCTCAACAAAGGAGATTGGATTGTACTCTGGGTCTCAAGGATGCATATTCACATATTCCAATCCACCCATCTTACAAGCAGGCTTCAGATGTACTTTCAATTCAGCCATTTGTTGTGAAGTGCCTTTGAGTGCTCTTGAATTGCATTATGGTGGTAGTAGCAGCACACCTTTACAAACAAGGCCACTTGGTATTTCTGTACCTGGACAACTGACTTCTAGTGGTTTAGTGAGAGTCACAAGCCTTAATTCTACTGGTGAAAACAGTAGTCCTTCTTCATTCATAGGGGTAGTCTTAGACACTGTCCAGTTTGAAGCATTTCTTCCATAGAACAGAATCTAAGCATGCATGGGTCATGTTTCTACCCTACAAGCAGACCATAGGGTCATGGCCAGAGCATACAAATGCTGGGGCACATGGCTGCAGCTGTTCATATTGTCCATTTAGCTCATGTGATAATGGTGACAGCCTCAGTAGGATCTCAAGTTTCAGTGGGATCAATGCTCCCAAACTCTTTCCACAATATCATACCCACCTTCTCAGCTGTGCCTTATGTTGTAATGGGGATGCACAAACCCAAACTATGAGTGGATTTACCTTTTGCACCATAGCAACATCTGTTAGTGCTGACTATGGATGCCTCAGCCTGAATGGGGAGCATATTTCAACAGTCAACATTTGCAGAGAATCTGGCCAAGCTATGAGATAAGTCTTCATATCCACTATTTGGAACTTGGCAATCTCCTATGCCGTATGAATATTCCTTCACTGCCTTCTTAATACCTCTGTGCTGGTTCAGACAATGAAGCAGCAATGTTTTATGTGAACAAGCAAGGGGGCTCAGGCTCTCTGCACCTTTTATGAGAAGCAGCCATAATCTGGTACTTTTCTATTGCTAACCACATCCGGGCTACTTTCACACACAGTTTTAGAATCAGTTAGTTGATAAATCAGCAGAGTGGGCTTCGTCCTTGATGTGACTTTCCTGAGTTCCCATTTTCAAGAATGGGGAATGCCTCAGATTGACCTTTTTGGCAGCAAGGAGAACACAAAGCTTCCTTTCTACTGTTCCAGTCTCCCTTCTCTGCTATGTCTAGCTTCAGGTTCCCTGGCAGTTCCATGGACTTGATTGCTCCTGTATCTTTATCCTCCAATTCCTCTCATTCTGAGAGTTCTGCACAAATTCCATCAAGACTGAAGCACCAATGATTCTCATGGTGCCTGATTAGCCTTGACAGAATTGGTTCCCTCTTCTCAAAAGGTTTTGCAGTTCCACTTTCTGGCAAGTTCTTTCAATTCCCAGTGCTAATGACTCAACAGGTGAGCAGTCTTCTTCTTCCAGATCTGACTTGTCTATTATTATTATTTATTGCATTTGTATCCCACATTTTCCCACCTCTTTGCAGGCTCAATGTGGCTTACAATACATCATGAATTGTGGAAATACATAAGAAAATAGACATTTAGTATTACAGAAAGATCTTGGGTAACATGATGAAGATAAAACATGATAGTAGTGTAACAAGCAAATATTGTAAGACAATTCTGGATATCTGTGTAGGAGTTCACATTTTTTTTTATCTTTGTGGTATGCCTTGTTAAAGAGATGGGTCTTCAATAGTTCAATAGTCTAGCCTTCACAGCCTGGAAATTGAGCAGTCTCTAGCATCTGCTCTCAGTGTTCTGCAGCCAAACCAAGGAATCCTTATAGGTGCTCAGAAATCTTCCACCAGGCAAATGTATCTTTCATGTGGAAGAGAATTTCAATCTGATGATTTTCTAATGGTCATAACTCTATTTCATTCCCTCCTATTATGATACTAAAGAACATATATTGCTTTTATTGCCTTAGCCTTCAAGCCTCTTCTATTTGAGTATACCAGTGCATTCTCTGCTTACCACACTCTGGTGGATAGCATTCCAGCATCATAATCAAACATGGTATCTCATTACGTGAAAAGGCACCTTGATGTAAAGTCTCCAATATGGAAGCCCCCTGTACCATGAGACCTAAATTTTGTTCTTGCTTTGCTCATTAAGTATCCATTTGAACCTTTAGGTGTAGCATCTCTAAAGCTCCTAAGTTAAAAAGTAATCTTTGTAGTAGCAATCACTTCAGCTAGGAAAGTAAGTGATCTCCAAGCATTGGTAAAAAATGATCCATACCTAACACTGTTATCACAAAATAGGTCACAAGCTCTTGACTAAATTCTCACATGTTTTCACCTGAATGAAGAAACATGTTTTCTAGCTTCTGTCTGAAGTCCTATGCAAATCCTCATGAGAAAGCCCTCTATACTTTAGACTGTAAATGGACTCTTGCCTGTTACTTAAAAAGAACAGAATCATTAAGAAAATGTATTGTTTTGATCCAAATAGGACTGGTATGTCAGTTGTAAAGAGAACTCTTGCAAACTGGCTGGATTCTTATATACAATTTTGCTATGAACAAGTAGATATGCCTCTCGGTTCCAAGTCAAGTCTCATCAGGTTACTAACTACCATCTGAAAAGCAGCTACTTGGTCCTCTCTTCACGTTCACTATACATTATTGTTTAGGTGAAGCCTCACTACAGGACAATTCCTTTGTCAAGGAGTGCTGGACAATCTGTCCCTATGAGCTAACAACTCTCAGGTTTGACTGTGTGGGTCACCCAAAAGACTAAGAGAATTTAAGACTGAGCAGCCCTAAGCGAGGGAATCATCCACTTATGTGCCTAATTCAGTATTACTTGTTGACAGAAAAAGCAATGTTGTTCACCTGTAACAGATGTTTTCTGTAGACAGCAGGATTGAAAAGGCACATAATCCCTCCCTGAGTGCTGCTTGAGTCTTTTGAGTTTTGGAATTAAATGAGGAGCTGAGGAGATAACTGCACATGAGATGGGCTACAAATACTCAATACTAAATTCTGAGCTCTGGGAGAGCAGCTCTATCCTGGTGCCATTGGATGACATCACCCACTTGTGTGCTTGATCAGTCCTGTTGTCTACACAAAGCACCTGATACAGGTGAGCAACATTAAGTTCCACTCAATGCTGCTGACATTTGAGCTCATTATTATTAATTGTAACCTCTTTCTGCCTGAATCAATATAAAGATCTATTTTAGGACCAGTATCCATTGGGCAAGGGGTGGGGGAATCATTGGCAATAGTAATTCCCATACTCCATACTCCACTTGCTGCACAAAAACTCAGCTCGGGCCACGATTGAGGTTATGAACCAAAATGATATAAAAACAATGATCTCAGCAAGCTGAATATTGGCTCCTTTATCTGGCTCAAGGTCAGAAGCAGAACTAGGTTGATGGTGCGAGGGGAACGAAAGCGGCGTGAGAGCGGACTTCCGCTGGTGCACGTTTTCAATGCAACACATTGAGAAACAAATAGGCGCCGGCACCAGCAGAACTCTGTTTGGGGGAGCGGCCGCTCCCCTGGTGCACCCCCCCCAGCTATGCCATTGCTCAAGGTATCATTTCAGGAAAGGCCTCGCTCACAAATGCCCTACAAACCTACAGCCATGAACTGGGAGAAGTGCATTCTGCCCCTCCCCCCATGTGGAACCTGGTAGCAGCTTCCATATAAATATACCTGTAGAAAAATAAACGCACTTATCTGTGCTCAACCACAAATCATAATATATAGCACATTTTAAAATAATATACCTCAGGAATAACAAAAACTAAAGTGAAAGTATTTAGATAGGAAATGGGTGTATACATATGAACAACATTTATTATATAAAAAAAAATCTGATGTTGTCTTACAAACTAAATAGTTATCTGATGTTATCTGATGACAAACTTCCTGAACCCACCAAACACAATAATGTGGAGTGGAGTGGAGGAGTGACCTAGTGGTTCAAGCACTAGTCTTGACCTCTAGAGGTGGTCATTTCAAATCCCACTGTTGCTCCCTGTAATCTTGGGCAAGTCACTTAACCCTCTATTGCCTCAGGTACAAAATTAGATTATGAGTCCTCTAGCAACAGGGAAATACCCAGTATACCTGAATATGACTCACCTTGAGCTACCACCAAAAAAGGTGTGAGATTAATAATAATAGTGATGTAATGTACTTAGATGAAGCAAAGCTTCAAAATTCCAACAGCAGATGGCTGAAATCCAGTCTGTAAATAGAAGAGCCTGGGAAAGCCCCACTCAATGAAAAATGCTTTAATCTCTTATGTCAAATAAGTTCACTGGTAAAGACCAACAGTTTCTATATACCTTACACCTGTGTCAGGTACTGGAGTGGACATTTCCTGTCACCTCTTTTCTAGTTACTGGAGGCATAGCATAATGGTTTGGGGTGTGGTGTGAGATCCTGTGGGTGGCAGGTTTGAATCCCACTGAGTCTTCTTATGATGCAGGGCACACTGGATCTCTCTCCATTTGGCAGACCTCTGTCAGAGCACTTGACATTAAGGAGAAGCTGCAAATTTAAGCAGGCTATTCTCCAGTGGCGTAGCAAGGGCGGTTGCCACCCGGGGCGGTTCCCCCCGAGAGCATTCTTACCTCTTGGGAGGTGGGAGCAGCCGTGAGGCTGTCGGTTCCGCAGGAAGTAACCTGTTCCGGTGCAGAGGGAGCAGGGAACCAGCGGAGCCGACACCCCCCCAGCGGCGTGCACCCGGGGCGGCCCCCACCACCCTGCCCTTGCTACGCCACTGCTATTCTCTCTGATTTTAGGGCAAACGTGCAGGGAGATTGTGCTTGAGCATGTGCTCAGGCACAGTCCTCCCGCACTTGTTTAACAAGTCTATATCCCCCCCACACTTGTTTGACAGGTCTAGGCTGTCACAAGTCCAGACCTGTCAAACACAGAGGCTGGAGGTCCATGGGACCACCAGACCCCAAGTACCCCCACCCTGAGCCAAGCAACATGGGGGACTGGAGATCCAGTGGGTCTCCAGACCCATACCCCCCCATAGTGTCCCCTCAAATAAAGCCCTGGTGGCCCAGTGGGCAGAGAGTCAAATCCCCTCAGTCCCCTGACACAGATTTGGGGGAGGGGGGGAGATCTGTGGGTCTCCAGCCCCCCTAATCCCCCCTAGCATCCCCTCACATGCAGCTCTGGTGGCCCAGTGGGCCGCGAGTCAATCCCCCCCCCCCCACCTGGTGGTCTTAGCGTCCCTTCCCCATCCCCTGCCTTCGTTGGAGGAGAGAGATGACCTCCTTCCTCTTCCATCTGTGCCACCTCGAAAATGGCAGCACCCAGCCCTGTCCAGGGCATCCTGGGTTGCACTGGGCAGGGCTTCACACAAGGGAGAAACCCTTATATGGTGTGAAGCCCCACCTAGCGCATCCCAGGATGCACTGGGCAGGGCCTGGGCGCCATCATTTTTGAGGTGGTGCCGATGGAAGAGGAAGGAGACCACCTCTCTCCTCCAATGAAGGTAGGGGGGAAGGGCGCTAAGATCACCGAGTGAGGAGGTGGGGTGGGGATTGACTCGCGGCCACTGGGCCATCAGGGCTCCATTCATGTGAGGGGATGCCAGGGGGGGGTTAGAGAGGCTGGAGGGGGGTTAGGGGGACTGGAGGTCCACTGGACTCCAGTCCTGTGTCGCCGGGGGGGGGGGGGGGGGGGTGTTGTGTCAGGGTTTCTGCTCCTACAGGGGGGGGGGGGAGAATCGCAGGCTGCTGCATTGGGGGGAATGGGGGGCCTGCTAGCATGCAAATGCATGTGGACAGGGTTCACCATTCCTCCCCAATGGTCTGCAAACCCTAATGCCAGCTCTGAGCTGGCGTAGGGTTTGCTGCAGCCAGCGAGCCAATGTTTGGCATGCTGGCCGCTGATCATTGGGGAGGAATAGGTTTAGCATGCATGTGCATACTACTTGCGCTAAGAACCCTGTTTTACATGCATTTGCATGCTACTTGCATTCAGAGCCCGAGAGTGCGTTGTTTATTTATTTTATTTATTTGTTGCATTTGTATCCCACATTTTCCCACCTATTTGCAGGCTCAATGTGGCTTACGTGGAGGGGCATAATTGAACGAAAACGTCTATGTCCATGGGCGTTTATCTCCGAGAACGGGTCCGTGAAGGGGCGGACCGAACCGTATTTTCGAAAAAAAATAGACGTCCATGTTTTATTCAACAATTTGTGAGCTGGGCGTTTTTGTTTTTCAGCGATAATGGAAAATGAAAGCGCCCAGCTCAAAAACGAATAAATCCAAGGCATTTGTTTGTGGGAGGGGCCAGGATTCGTAGTGCACTGGTCCCCCTCATATGCCAGGACACCAACCGGGCACCCTAGGGGGCACTTTTACAAAAACAAAAAAAAAGATAAAAGAGCTCCCAGGTGCATAGCACCCTTCCCTTGTGTGTTGAGCCCCCCAAATCCCCCTCAAAACCCACTGCCCACAAGTCTAAGGGGTGAAGGGGGGCACCTACATGTGGGTACAGTGGGTTTGGGGGGGTTGGACGACTAAGCATTAAGCAGCACAATTGTAACAGGTAGGGGGGGGGATGGGCCTGGGTCCACCTGCCTGAAGTCCACTGCACCCCCTAACAACTGCTCCAGGGACCTGCATACCGCTGCCAGGGAGGTGGGTATGACATTTGAGGGTGAAAATAAAAAGTTGTGAAACATCATTTTTTGTGGTGGGAGGGGGTTAGTGACCACTGAGGGAGTCAGGGGAGGTCATCCCCGATTCCCTCTGGTGGTAATCTGGTCATTTAGGGCACTTTTGGGGGCCTTATTCGTGAAAAAACAGGGTCCAGGAAAAGTGCCCTAAATTCTAGCTACAAACGCATACTTTTTTTCCATTATCGGCGAAAGGCGCCCATCTCTGTTCGGGTGATAACCATGCCCCAGTCCCCCCTTCACCACGCCTCCGACACGCCCCCGTCAACTTTGTACGCTTCCGCGATGGAGTGCAGTTGAAAATGTCCAAGTTCGGCTTTCGATTATACCGAGCTATTCGTTTTTGTGAGATAAACGTCCATCTCCCGATTTAGGTCGAAATCTAGGCGTTTTTCTCTTTCAATTATAAGGTGGATAGTACCGTAAAGGCATTCGCCAAGTCCGGTAGAGAAACAAATACAAGGTGATATTGTGGTCGATTAAAGGTACATGTGTTTCAGGGATGATGGGGAACGAGGAGAGTAAAGGTTATATAGTGTTCATTACAAGCTTTGGTTATGCTGTGTTGCAGAGTGCAGGTATTTATGTTGGGTCAGTGGTGTATGCCTTTTTGAAAAGGTTGGTTTTTAGTGATTTCCTGAAGTTTAGGTGGTTGTAGATTGTTTTCACAGTTTTTGGCAATGTGTTCCATAGTTGTGTACTTATGTAGGAGAAGCTGGATGCGTAGGTTGCTTTGTATTTAAGTCCTTTGCAATTTGGGTAGTGGAGGTTTAAGTATGTTCAAGATGATCTGGTTATGTTTCTGATTGGTAGGTCTATGAGGTCTGTCATGTATCCTGGGACTTGGCCGTAGATGATTTTGTGGATCAGGGTGCAGATTTTGAAGGTAATACGTTCTTTGATTGGAAGCAAGTGCAATTTTTCTCGGAGGGGTTTGGCGCTTTTGAATCGTGATTTACCAAATATCAGTCTGGCTGCTGTATTTTGAGAGGTGCTAGTATGGCGCTAAGAACCTCTAGCGCCTGCGTTTGCTTCTGATCATCGGCCCATGAATGTGTCCACTGAGAGCTCTTTGGACATCTCTCCCCCCCACCCCCCTACAGTCTCCCTTTCCCAAGGCTTACCTAGGAGTATTTAAACTACAGCAGTTGTCAGCCTTGCAGATCAAGGAATGTACACATATTTTAGAGAGTGGAATCAGAGACCTTTGTATGTAAATAACTCTGAACATTGTATTTGTGACGAAAATAAAACAGCAAATTATGTAACAAAAAATAGGTCCATGGCCTTCATTGTGGCTGATGCCGCTGCTCATGGAGCATCCTGAGCTCTGTGAGGATGTGTGCCAGTATGTTGCATAGGCCTTCCAGCTCCTGATGCATATCTCTGCACAGGCTAGTGACTTGCAGCAGGAGCTGACCTAGGGTGGCTGTAAGGGTGGGGTTGGCAACAGGCATGGCAGCTGTTTCTGGAGGAGTGGACTCAGCTGAGGTCACAGGCTGTGTTGCTTGCTGCCTGAGGGGCTCTTCCTCTGCCCCTTCTTCCCCCTCCAGTAGGGGCATGTCCTTCCAGGGGTTCTCCTCCTCCTCCAGGACATCCCCCTGCTGGGTATGGCCCTGTCATGGGGTAAGGGGCACCTCCCAGGGGCCAGGGTCCATTACCACCTCCTTCCAGGCCCTCTCAGCTGTAGGCTGGTTTGGGGCTGGTTGCTCTGGAACTGGCTAGTCCTGGACTGACAGGCTGCTCTGGAGCTGGGGGCTCAGAAACTGGCTGGTCTGGGGCAGACTGTGCGTCAGTTGCAGGGTGACCGCTATGTTTTGCTACATGGTTTGCATAGTGGTGCAGCTGTCTCTCAGTAGGCAGGGATAGGGATAGCTGGGGGCTGCTGGTTGTTACTCGGTTGACATCTCTGATCTGTGGCACCAGTGAGATGACATAGCAGGGAACCCCAGAGCCACTGAAATGATATCTGTTTGTCCACTAAGAGGGTTGTTTCCCTCTGGGCATGTAAGATGGGTTCTGGCCCTCCTGGAAGACCCTGGGTGACCAGGCACCGGTTGAGAAGCAGTGTGCCTCTGCATTGTTGCATGATGGGGCCATTATTACAGCTGTTGTCAGGGATATGGATGTGTATGCATCCCCATGCCTAAGTGATCTACAGCTGGCTGGGAGGTGGCAGGGGACCCTCCCATTCTTCTGGCCACCTGTGCTGGGACCTCCCTTGAGAAAGACACATTACATACTGCAAGGTGGTAAGTGTAGGTTTGGGGGCATCTATCTGTGATGTGATCAGGCTAGCTCAATGGTTCCCACACCTGGTCCTTGAGGCACCCCAGCCAGTCAGATTTTCAGTATATCCACAATGAATATTCATGAGATAGATATGCATGCAGTGGAGGCAGTGCATGCAAATTTCTCTCAAAAGTATTCATTGGCGGAATCCTGAAAACCTGACTAGCTGGGATGGCTCCAGGACCAGCTTTGGGAACTACTGGGCTAGCTGGCTTGGGGCCCGAACAGATGCCAGGGACTGCCATCACCCCATGACTCATGGGCATGCACTTGGGGTGAACAGGAGTGTGTGGGGAGAGATACATGTAGGTGGTGGTTTCCCTAAGGAGTGGGTTGTGTGCCACTATCATGTAGAAGTTTGAAGGGCCCACAGCGTGGGCTTGAGGGATGTTTCACAGGGTAGCACACCTAACTTTTGCACCTCACAATGTTATATACAGTCAATGAGGGGTCTGGGCCATGAAAGGTTATCCGTTTGGGTGACAATTTGTGCTCTCACAGCACTCTGTAGCAGGGCCATGCCAACACGGTAAGCGAGGTAAGCATGGCAGGAGGGCGCCATCCTCTGGGGGGGGGGGGGGCCCGCCGCACCATGCTTACCTTGCCCTCTTCTCCCCAGATCCTTTTCCTTTTTTTTTTTGTTTAAATTTACCTCTGTCCGGCGGCAGCGTAGCGTTAGTGAGAAGGAGGCGGCGCTCCCACGCCCCGACGTGTCAGTCTTCCCTTCGCTCAGTTCCGCCTTCTTCTGACATCAGAAATGACATCAGAAGAAGGTGGGAACTGAGCGAATGGAAGACTGACACGTCGGGGCGGGGGAGCGCCGCCTCCTTCTCACTAACGCTACGCTGCCGCCGGACAGAGGTAAATTTAAACAAAAGAAAAGGATCTGGGGAGAAGAGGGCGGGTAGTGTAGTGATCATTTTCGGGGGGGGTAGTGTAGCGATCATTTTTGGGGGGGGGCGGCGCGGGGCCAACTGCAGGGGGGCGCCGGAGACCCTAGGCACGGCCCTGCTCTGTAGTCAGTGTACTATCCTTCTTGCACATTCCTTTGTCAAGTATCTTTGTAGCATAGGGGTTAGGGCTGTGACAACGTAGGGGATGTGGTTTTGATTTCCACTATAGGCCTTTCTGGTTATTTTCTTATTTATCCTGCCAGAGCTACTGCAATGGGCTAGGTAGCTAGCTGTGTGTGACATGCTGGCCACTTTTGTTTTGGCCACAGGAGGGTGCTGTCCAGCATCCCTTTCCACTCCTCCCTTCCTTTCCATGTCATCTCATAAGTTTGTGTTTGGCTGTAACACATTCTAGTGGATATGGGGGTTGTGGACACACTGTAATAGGGGGTAGCTGTATATACAGGCCTTGATCCAGGACAGTGCTGTTATAGGTGTACAATGTCAGTACTACTTATGTTGAGTCCTGAGGCATTACCTCATGCGCTGGTCTCACTTTGTTCAAAAGTGACACATTTTAAGCCCAATTTTGTATAGGTCGTCTAGATTGAAAAAGGGATATCCAAGTTGAGACATTCACAATCTGAGTGCATTTTACAAAAGGCTTGTTGACACCCCCCCCCCCCCCCCCAAAAAAAAAAAAGAATAGAAAAAAATATATATTCTGGTGGCACATACAGGGCTAAAGTTTATAAGTGGCACCTAAACATTGTCAGTGAAAACTTTACATGTTGAGCGCTATTCTTAAACGGTGTGCTTGGCTACTTGGAGGAGTAACCTAGTGGTTAGTGCAGCGGACCTTGATCCTGGGGAACTGAGTTTGATTCCTACTGCAGCTCCTTGTGACTCTGGGCAAGTTACTTAACCCTCCATTGCCCCTGGTACAAAATAAGTACCTGAATATATGTAAACTGCTTTGAATGTAGTTGCAAAAACCTCAGAAAGGTGGTATATCAAGTCCCATTTCCCTTTCCCTATTGGAGATTCTACATGGAATGTTGCTACTATTGGAGATTCTAGATGGAATGAGCCCAAATGCACACATGGAGAGTGGCCCCTACAGTATAAATGCTGCCTCACCCAGATCCCAAAGGACCGTGGGAGAATGTGAAGACATATGCTACAGACAGCTCCTCCACAATGCGAAAAAAATTAGTTACAGAAGCAGATTTGTCCAGACAATAAAGGTGGACTTTTTTTTTTTTTGGTTTAGTGATTTGAATATGTGAGCTTTTGAAATCGGAATGTGCAGCATCTCTGATATCTTTGTATTTGCACAGTACAGGAGGAATTGCATTTCTATTTCTCCAATGTTGTACTGCAGGCAACATCCAGCTTTTTGGAGTTTCCAGTTCAGTTCTTGTCTGCACATTTCTGTTTCTAGTATGTTGACATTTATTTTGCCTTTGGTGAGGTTTTATCCATATTTTGCACATGTGACCAGGTATGTTGTGAGCATATAATTTCTGTGTAGCAGTCTGGCTTGCTCTCTTTTCCCAACAAGAAATAGGGGCTCGTTTAATATTTGCCTTGGTACTTTTACTTAGACTCTCTCTCTTACTTGTTGGAGGGGGCATGGGTATTGTGGGGGCATGTCCTTCAATAGTCACCCTATTCCATACAAATGGCTCCTGCATGTGAATACCAACACTTTTTTTTTTTGCTAGAAAAACGCACTGCCTCTCCGTAAGGTTGAAATACTTAAGCATGTCAGTGGCGTAGCCATGGGTGGACCTGGGTGGGCAGAGGCCTGCCTATTGTGGATTCAGTTAGACCCAGCAGCAGTGCACTCTTGCAATAGCTGGCAGGGATCCCCAAGCCCCACCAGCCTAAGACCTCCTCTGAAGTTTCCCAGAACTCCCTGCTGAGAGAGGTGATTCAATAACTGGATGCCTCCATTAAGACGCTCTGAGGATACGCAGTAGGAGCCTAGTATTAGTATTACAGAATACTAATGCATCTTGGTATCAAAGTGCCTAACATTAGCTATAGAGCTGGCATAAGTGGGATCTCTTAAATGCTGCAAATACCCGCATAACCCAAAGCATTCTGTTAGTTCCATGCAGGAGCCCAGCCTATGTCTTGCTTATGCTTTGTCCTTTTGAATGTCCCCCTCCCTGCAACCTTGTGCTATATAAGTTAAACAGGTATTGGCTGAATAGCATTTAGACAGAATGTTTGCATTTATGCACATATGTGCACACACATGCACATATCTGTCCTTATTCTAAACATCGACATGCATAATGCCCCTGTAAACGTGGTCACCCAAGTTATAGAATTTCCCTGGAAGTGCGTAACTTTACCTGAACATCAGATGGGCAATTTTACCTATAGAAATGGCTTTGAAGATTACCCTCCTGAAGAGGGTGATCCAGTGAGAATTAGTTGAGTGAATATACAGTATATAACTCTGTATCTTCTTTGTTTCTATATTATGTGATGAGAGGACCTAAAAGGAATAGGTGTGACTAAGTATTCTTTTTCTTCATACTGCCAGAGATGGTGAGATTATCTAGAAAGGATAGATGTGATCAAGGACATTCTCTCAGAATGCACCACCTTGGCTAAACATGAAGGCAGTTAATAAATCCTAATAAACAAACAAACAAATGCTCCATATACCTAAAACAGCTTCTGTGGAAAAGAGAGCTGTATAACAAGGCACATAATGCAGTATTACTCTGTAGAAAGTATAGACAGGTTTTGTATGTTTATTTCAGGGATCATACACTTTCTTGTTACTTTTCCTCGACCACCTTAAGCTCATGGTGAAGGGATCTCTTTATGAGAGATTAGTGTGATTCCTTTACACCTTTTTTTCCATTGGTGGCTGTTACTTGCAGATGTTTATCCATATATTTTTTTAACATTTTCTTGCAGAAAAGCTCTCTGGTTATGAACTATGTAGGTTTATCATGGTATGAATGCATAATTAAGTGGCTACTTTGCATATTTCAGAGAACAGTATTAGTTAAGCATGTGTTCTTAAGGGCCCCAATAGTATGATAAAAAAGCACTTACATGTTCTAAGCAGCATCAAATGTTTAAAGGTGTCAATATTTAGAGGAGTTACCTGGATAGAAGTATCTCCTCCTCAGATAATTCCAATTTACTAGGTTAACCTGGATTTTCAGCAGCATTTACCCAGACATTGCAGCTGAAAATTCTGGCAGACTGTCTCGGCACTATCCGGTAATGCTGGGCTGGTCTAGTGGCAGAGTATAGGCAGAGCTGGGAGTTATCCAGGCACCATCTATATTCAGCGATGGTACCCAGATAGCTACCTGGTTGGTCTTGAATTTGGCAGCTAAGATTTGATGCTAAAAAATGCAGTGTCATACATTTGGGCTGCAATAACCCAAGGGAGTGATATAGTACAGGGAATAATGAAGTACTTGTGGGATTTGGGGGTGATCATATCTGATGATCTTAAGGTGGCCAAACAGGTAGAAAAAGCAATGGCAAAAGCCAGAAGGATGCTTGGATGCATAGGGAGAGGAATGGCCTGCAGGAAAAAGGAGATGATAGTGCCCTTGTATAAGTCTCTGGTGAGGCCTCATTTAGAATACTGTGTGCAATTCTGGAGACCACATCTACAAAAAGATATAAACAGAATGGAGTCAGTCCAGAGGGCAGCTACAAAATTGGTCAGTGGTCTCTGTCACAAAGCATATAGAGACAGGCTTATCAACCTCAACATGTATACTCAAGAAGAAAGACGGGAGAGAGGAGATATGAAAGAGATATTAAAATACCTCTGTCGCTTAAATACACAGGAGATGAGTCTCTTTCAATTGAAAGGAAGCTCTAGTTTGAGGGAGCATAGGATGAAGGTTAGACTCAGGCATTATCTAAGGAAATAGTTCTTCACAGAAAGGGTAGTGAATTCATGGAATGGCCTCCTGGTGAAGGTGGTGAAGACGAAAACTTTCTGAATTCAAGAAAGAGTGGGATAAATACGTAGGATTTCTAAGGCAGAAGAAGGGATGGTAGATGGTATGGATGGATAGACTGGATAGGCCATGGGACTCATTTTCAAAGCACTTAGACTTACAAAGTTTTATAGGTTACTGTGTAACGTTGTAAGTCTTAAGTGCTTTGAAAATACACCTCTATATGTCTTTATCTGCTGTCATCTTCCTTGTTTCTATTATTCTAAGCGCTTAATAAAAGTCCATGTAAAAAGATGTCTGCATGTTGCAGAGTGCAGCCACTTGAGGGAGCTCATTTCAGATGCCATTTTCTTCTTTGGTCTCACTTTATGGCACAAGTATTTGAGATGCATGATGTTATTTTTGTAATTTGATGTTACAGAACACCTCACTTCTAGCAGACGTCGTCATACCAGACAGTCACTTATGTATCACACTGCACTTTACCATAAACAGATGTTTATACAGACCATTTTAATTGCTGAATAACATGAGATGGCTGTTGGGGAGAACTGGTTGCAAAGCACGTTCCAGTGCTATATATCTGATATGGATGTAACAGGCAGCAATTCATGTACCCATGCCAATGACAAACAGACATGGCTATAACAGAGACCTGGTTATATAGCACACTTCAGGTAAATGGATATAAGAGACAGCTGTTTTGCATACTGCAGCCAAGCATATAGCAGTCTATCGTACAGCACAATATAAAAGACAATCATTATATAATAACACTCCAGGTCTGAGAGGCAGGTATATAATATAATGTTAAACAATATGATGACATTAAGTTGAAGGGATTATAGCTATCAGTTATACAATGTATTTTACACAGAGAAGATGTAAATATACCAACCAGTCACAGCTTAGAGAGCACATGGTTGTGACAGGCCATTGGCTATAACTAGACAAAAGCTGGTTTCTCACTTTTTTTGAGGCTGCTTTTAACTCCTAACTCCTTATTCACCCATGTCTGTTTAATCAATCGTATATATATTATAAGGAGGAAAAAAAGACCTCAAATGTCCCAACATGGCAGTAAGCTATAAAATCTTTTTGCCAGCATATTTCAGATTCCAATCATATCATTGGTCTAAAAAAAACCTTCTTGCAGAATTTCTTATTATCGATTTTTTGTGTGATTTTTTAAATTTGCAATTATATATTGTGCACTTAATCTTCTTACAGTCTTCTTGCAATATATCTTTATCGTATTCTATTTAGATATACAAAGTTTAATATTAAAGCACTTAGCACTTTGAGTGCACGATATATAATAGAAAGTTTAAAAATCACACAAAAAAATTGATAATAAGAAATTCTGCAAGGAGGTTTTTTTTAGACCAATGATATGATTGGAATCTGAAATATGCTGGCAAAAAGATTTTATAGCTTACTGCCATGCTAGGACATTGGAGGTCTTTTTTCCTTCTTTTGTAATTTTATGATGAGAGATACATCAGTAATATAGAAGATTTGCAAACATTGTAAACCTTCAGCTTCTAAGACTGCTTACACATTTTTATTTTTTGCTGAAGTGTTTAGCCTAGATATTTGTTTAATCATTCGCACAGTAAGAATTCCCTAATCCCTTATTTGTCTGTCTTGAATAGATTGCAAGCTCTGATGAGGGACTGTCTTATACATGTTATTTAGCGTACAGCGCTGTGTACATAGTAACATAGTAGATGACGGCAGAAAAAGACCTGCATGGTCCATCCAGTCTGCCCAAGACAAACTCATATGTGTATATCTTACCTTGAATTTGTACCTGTCCTTTTCAGGGCACAGACCATATAAGTCTGCCCAGCAGTATTTCCCGCCTCCCAACCACCAGTCCCGCCTCCCATCACCGGCTCTGGTACAGACTGTATAAGTCTGCCCTCCCCTATCCTCGCCTCCTAACCACCACCCCCTCTTCTCCCCACCTGCTCCGCCACCCAATTTCAGCTAAGCTTCTGAGGATCCATTCCTTCTGCACAGGATTCCTCTATGCATATCCCACACATGTTTGAACTCCGTTACCGTTTTCATCTCCACCACCTCCCGCTGGAGGGCATTCCAAGCGTCCACCACCCTCTCCGTGAAAAAATACTTCCTGACATCTTTCCTGAGTCTGCCCCCCTTCAATCTCATTTCATGTCCTCTCGTTCTACCGCCTTCCCATCTCCGGAAAAGATTCGTTTGCGGATTAATACCTTTCAAATATTTGAATGTCTGTATCATACAGTGGGGGAAATAAGTATTTGATCCCTTGCTGATTTTGTAAGTTTGCCCACTGACAAAGACATGAGCAGCCCATAATTGAAGGGTAGGTTATTGGTAACAGTGAGAGATAGCACATCACAAATTAAATCCGGAAAATCACATTGTGGAAAGTATATGAATTTATTTGCATTCTGCAGAGGGAAATAAGTATTTGATCCCCCACCAACCAGTAAGAGATCTGGCCCCTACAGACCAGGTAGATGCTCCAAATCAACTCGTTACCTGCATGACAGACAGCTGTCGGCAATGGTCACCTGTATGAAAGACACCTCTCCACAGACTCAGTGAATCAGTCAGACTCTAACCTCTACAAAATGGCCAAGAGCAAGGAGCTGTCTAAGGATGTCAGGGACAAGATCATACACCTGCACAAGGCTGGAATGGGCTACAAAACCATCAGTAAGACGCTGGGCGAGAAGGAGACAACTGTTGGTGCCATAGTAAGAAAATGGAAGAAGTACAAAATGACTGTCAATCGACAAAGATCTGGGGCTCCACGCAAAATCTCACCTCGTGGGGTATCCTTGATCATGAGGAAGGTTAGAAATCAGCCTACAACTACAAGGGGGGAACTTGTCAATGATCTCAAGGCAGCTGGGACCACTGTCACAACGAAAACCATTGGTAACACATTACGACATAACGGATTGCAATCCTGCAGTGCCCGCAAGGTCCCCCTGCTCCGGAAGGCACATGTGACGGCCCGTCTGAAGTTTGCCAGTGAACACCTGGATGATGCCGAGAGTGATTGGGAGAAGGTGCTGTGGTCAGATGAGACAAAAATTGAGCTCTTTGGCATGAACTCAACTCGCCGTGTTTGGAGGAAGAGAAATGCTGCCTATGACCCAAAGAACACCGTCCCCACTGTCAAGCATGGAGGTGGAAATGTTATGTTTTGGGGGTGTTTCTCTGCTAAGGGCACAGGACTACTTCACCGCATCAATGGGAGAATGGATGGGGCCATGTACCGTACAATTCTGAGTGACAACCTCCTTCCCTCCGCCAGGGCCTTAAAAATGGGTCGTGGCTGGGTCTTCCAGCACGACAATGACCCAAAACATACAGCCAAGGCAACAAAGGAGTGGCTCAGGAAGAAGCACATTAGGGTCATGGAGTGGCCTAGCCAGTCACCAGACCTTAATCCCATTGAAAACTTATGGAGAGAGCTGAAGCTGCGAGTTGCCAAGCGACAGCCCAGAACTCTTAATGATTTAGAGATGATCTGCAAAGAGGAGTGGACCAAAATTCCTCCTGACGTGTGCAAACCTCATCATCAACTACAGAAGACGTCTGACCGCTGTGCTTGCCAACAAGGGTTTTGCCACCAAGTATTAGGTCTTGTTTGCCAGAGGGATTAAATACTTATTTCCCTCTGCAGAATGCAAATAAATTCATATACTTTCCACAATGTGATTTTCCGGATTTAATTTGTGATGTGCTATCTCTCACTGTTACCAATAACCTACCCTTCAATTATGGGCTGCTCATGTCTTTGTCAGTGGGCAAACTTACAAAATCAGCAAGGGATCAAATACTTATTTCCCCCACTGTATCACCCCTGTTCCTCCTTTCCTCCAGGGTGTACATGTTCAGGTCAGCAAGCCTCTCTTCATACGTCTTGGAACGTAAATCCCATACCATCCTCGTAGCTTTTCTTTGCACCGCTTCCATTTTTTTAACATCCTTCACAAGGTACGGCCTCCAAAACTGAACACAATACTTCAGGTGGGGCCTCACCAACGTCTTATACAGGGGCATTAAAACTTCCTTTCTTCTGCTGGTCACTCCTCTCTCTATACAGCCTAGCAATCTTCTAGCTATGGCCACCGCCTTGTCGCACTGTTTCGTCGCCTTCAGGTCCTCAGATACTATCACCCCAAGATCCCTCTCCCCTTCCGTGCCTATCAGACTCTCCCCGCCTAACACATACGTCTCCCTTGGATTTCTACTCCCTAAGTGCATCACTTTGCATTCCTTCGCATTGAATTTTAATTGCCAAACGTTAGACCATTCTTCTAGCTTCTTCAGATCTTTTTTCATGTTTTCCACACCCTCCGGGGTGTCCACTCTGTTGGAAATCTTGGTGTCATCCGCAAAAAGGCAAACTTTACCTTGTAACCCTTCGGCAATGTCACTCACAAATACATTGAACAGAATTGGCCCCAGCACCGATCCCTGAGGCACTCCACTACTCACCTTTCCCTCCTCCGAGCGAACTCCATTCACCACCACCCTCTGGCGTCTGTCCGTCAACCAGTTCCTAATCCAGTTCACCACTTCGGGTCCTATCTTCAGGCCGTCTAGTTTATTTAAGAGCCTCCTGTGGGGAACCGTGTCAAAAGCCTTGCTGAAATCTAAGTAGATGATGTCCATAGCACGTCCTTGATTTAATTCTCCTGTCACCCAGTCAAAGAATTCAATGAGATTCGTTTGGCACGATTTCCCTTTGGTGAAACCATGTTGTCTCGGATCTTGCAACTTATTGGCTTCCAGGAAATTCACTATCCTTTTCTTCAGCATGGTTTCCATTACTTTTCCAATAACCGAAGTGAGGCTTACCGGCCTATAGTTTCCAGCTTCTTCCCTATCACCACTTTTGTGAAGAGGGACCACCTCCGCCGTTCTCCAATCCCTCGGAATCTCTCCTGTCTCCAAGGATTTATTAAACAAGTCTTTAAGAGGACCCGCCAGAACCTCTCTGAGCTCCCTCAGTATTCTGGGGTGGATCCCGTCCGGCCCCATGGCTTTGTCCACCTTTAGCTTTCCATGTTGTTGATACACACTCTCTTCTGTGAACGGCGCTCTATCCACCTCATTCTCAGGTGTACTTTTGCCAGTCCCTCTCGGTCCTTCCCCAGGGTTTTCTTCAGTTAAAACAGAACAAAAGTATCTATTTAGCAAATTGGCTTTTTCTTCATTATTTTCTACATAGCGTTTTGTTGTATCTTTTAGTCTCACAATTCCCTTTATAGTCTTTCTCCTTTCACTAATATAAAATATTATAATATTATAAAATAATATAATATACATCTAGTAATGCTATAGAAATTGTAAGTAATAGTAGTTGTAGAAAGGCCTAGTTTCTTATTATAAGAGAGAACAGTTTATAAGTGCACTTCTAATAAGCACTTCTGATGTTTTATGGAGGAAAACATAGGTGCCCCATATAAGAGGCTTGGGGAGGCTAAGCTTCCCCAGCCCCAGTTGTGCCCTTCTCTCCTGCTGGCACCGCTGCAAGGATGTCTGGCATCCCAGATTGGTGGAAGCAGTAAACACAGTGCAAAGACACACAGTCAGAGGGGTGTGGCCAGCAGAGCTAGCAGTAGCATACAGAGGAAACTGGTCCTGCACATCTTCACATTGCTTTTATCGCTGACTGCTTCTGGCTTCTGCCCACCAGAGAAGACTACAAGAGGGCAAGTGGGAGGGAAGTAGGGTAGAAGAGAAAGTGGGTGATGGTGGATTGGGAAAAGAGCTTAGAAAGAGAGACAGAGAGACAGACTGAGATGGGGTAATGGGGTAATGATGGAGGAGAAGAGACAGAGAGGTGGAGTAATGCTGGATGAGAGAGAAGAGACAGACAGAGAGAGAGACACACAGAGCGAAAGAGATTGGGGGTAATGCTGATTAAGGGAGAAGAAACACAGAGAAAGAGAGAGAGGAAGGTAGTTTTGGCCTCTGAAAAAAAATGTATTGAATTAGTCCAATAAAAAGGTATCACCTTATCTTCCGTTTTTTGTTTTATTTTTGTCTGTTAATTTGTAATGTAGTGATTGGAATGTGTCAGGTTTTGAAAGTTACATCGTGGGACCAGGAAGTTGCATCAGAGAGAAGGCTCGGGGCCGGTGCGAACAGCAGGTATGAGTAACTGTTCGCTGCCGGTGAAGAACTAAAGGACTTAAAGGTACTGGGGGGGGGGGGGGGGGGGTTGGAGGAGTGGAGGTAATTAACCCCCAGTCGTCTAAGGGGGAGGGAGAGATGTTGAGCCTTTCCAAAATTAGGTGTCTGGCTACACCCCTGTTTTAATGTAAGAATGGTGGCAGAGATGAGCCATACAACAGTATGCATACTGGACTTCAGGAGTGAAAGAAGGATATGCAGAGGTGGGATTGCAAAAGTGAGAAGAAGTAAGGAGGTCTGTGGAGGAGCTCTAGGAGGGCAAAGATCATGGTTCCAACTGTAAATAAATTTGGATTAGGTCAGGATGGAATGTAGGAGGAGCAGCAGCAAGAAATGAGCTTCATGGGGCAAAAGGGGCTGCAAATCTGCCACCTCCAAAATTGTGCTATGTGTGTTTGATAAAATCCACTGTGATTTCCAGCAGCTGGCGAAAACTCATATGAACTCACACTGCTACCCACTAATTCCATGATTCTTAGCATAGAACAGATAGAAGTGAGTCCAAGGCACTTGTACAAGAACTCTACTTTGATGAAGCTTTCAGCATCCTTGTCTCATCAGAAAGACCCTGGGGAAATCTATTTTCCTTCTCATCTCAAAATGATCAGTCTTGAAGGCTGTTGACCACCAATGAGAACCATTCCCTCCCTGTCAATCCCAATGCGAAAGACAGAGCTTGGGGGCAAATTTAAATAACAAGCTCCTTCAGTATGCAGACTGGGCAGACTGGATGGACCATGCAGGTCTTTTTCTGCCGTCATCTACTATGTTACTATCCTGCTTATTTTCGAACGAGAAGGCCGGCCATCTTCTGACACAAATCGGGAGCTGGCCGGCCATCTCCTAACCCCGGCCAAATCGGTATAATCAATAGCCGATTTTGGCCGGCTTCAACTGCTTTCTGTCGCAGAGCCGGCGAAAGTTCAAGGGGGCGTATCGGCAGTGTACCAAAGGCGGGACGGGGTCGTGGTTAAGAGATGGCCAGCTTCGGCCGATAATGGAAAAAAGGAGGCCGGCTCTGACGAGCACTTCGCCGGCTTCACTTGGTCCATTTATTTTTCGGACCAAGCCTCTAAAAAGTGCCCTAAATGACCAGAGGACCACTGGAGGGAATCGGAGATGACCTCCCCTTACTCCTCCAGTGGTCACCAACCCCCTCCCACCCCAAAAAAAATTAAAAATGATTTTTTTCCAACCTATATGCTAGCCTGAAATGTCATATCCAGCTCCATGACAGCAGTATGCAGGTCCCTGGAGCAGTTTTTAGTGGGTGCAGTGCACTTCAGGCAGGTGGACCCAGGCCCATCTCCCCCCCCCCCCCCCACCTGTTACACTTGCGGTGATAAATGGGAGCCCTCCAAACCCCCTGAAAACCCACTGTACCCACATATAGGTGCCCCCATTCACCCATAAGGGCTAAAGTAATGGTGTACAGTTGTAGGGAGTGGGTTTTAGGGGGATTTGGGGGGGGGCTCAGCACACAAGGTAAGGGAGGTATGCACCTGGCAGCAATTTTTGAAGTCCACTGCAGTGCCCCCTAGGGTAAGGAGGACAATGTGGAGGGGGAAGAGGAAAAACAGACTTGCTAAACAAATACTTTTGTTGAGTGTTGACTGAAGAACATATTAAAGAATGACCAGGATATGGTGGTGGCATAGATGACAACATTTTTGGATGAAAGTTTTATTTAAATATTATTTTTATTGAATTAGAGTTTGTAAATAAGAAATAATAATGCTAGGAAAATCCTTATACAATAGCAAAAAAAAAAAAAAAGAAATACAAAGAAGAAAATAATCATAGATTCTCACAATATAGTCCAAAATAAAGTAATCAATCTCTTCTTTAGACCACAGTCTTTAACTAAGGGGGGGAGTGAATTACAGATGAGGAGATCAAAAATAACAAAGAAGTAAAAGAAAATAGTAAATGGCCTGGCCTTAAATTCCCATTATATTCTTTACTTGATCTACTTCCATCATTCACTTCTTCGGTCTATTTGATAGCTTTTTCATATCCAAAAACGTTTGAAGTTGTTCTGGTTTGAAGAATACATATTTATTACCCAGAAATCGTATAAGGCATTTACAGGGATATACCAGTAGAAATGTTGCTCCCATAGCCCTAGTCTCTTCTCTCAAGAGTTAGAAATTGCTTCCTTCTGTCCTGTGTAGTTTTGGTCACATTTTTATTTATTTTTTTTTGTTACAGTTGTACCCCACACTTTCCCACGCATGGCAGGCTCAATGCAGCTTACATGGGGCAATGGAGGGTTAAGTGACTTGCCCAGAGTCACAAGGAGCTGCCTGTGCCTGAAGTGGGAATTGAACTCAGTTCCTCAGGACCAAAGTCCACCACCCTAACCACTAGGCCACTCCTCCACATCCAGGAAAAGCCAAACTCTTTGTCCACAAAATGTTTTTAAAGAGTTCTTGAAGTATAACTTCATAACTGAATTTAGGTCTTGCTCAAATACGAATGAAACTATTAAAGTCCGTCTTTCATTTACTTCAGTTAATGATTCTTCTAATAGGGCTGATATATCCTGAATTCCTT
Organism: Microcaecilia unicolor; assembly: GCF_901765095.1. Taxonomy (NCBI): domain Eukaryota; kingdom Metazoa; phylum Chordata; class Amphibia; order Gymnophiona; family Siphonopidae; genus Microcaecilia; species Microcaecilia unicolor. The sequence continues at coordinate 444,413,412 of NC_044032.1, forward strand.
GTTCTAGTTCCTGGTTTGCCTGCAAATTTTGTAAATTTGTTGGCTCCACAGATTTTGAAGGTTTAGGTTAATAATATGTCTTATTAAATGGAGAAATAGCCGTTGAGGGATATAGCAGGGTTTCCATCAAGTATTTTTTTAAAGAAATCTATCGAGGTTATACCCATAACCATAGGAAAATTCAGAATCCTTAGATTTAATCGCCTGTTGTAATTTTCTATTTGCTCTATCTTCTTGTAAATCACATTTCTATATTTAATCATTGTTCCAGTAATAGACTTGAATTGATTAATCTCTTGCTGCATTTATAAATTTTGATTCTTAGAGTCTTGTTTAATCTTTTCTAAAGACTCAGTTAAAGTGTCAGTTTTACTCACGAGAAGAGACATATCCTGGGTTGATTTTGTTACCACTGTTGTTAACTCCTGAATAGCCTTCCAAATAGACTTTAGCGTGACATCCGCGGGAGCTGAAAGCTCCAAGATCATTTCCTCTGCGGGCTGGGGGGGGGGGGGGGTGCACTGCTGATTAAAGTCCGGCTGCCGTCGATTCCCGTCCCAGCTGGATCCTCTGCACTCCGTCAAAAGAACGCAGGACACGGTGGAGGATTAAGATCCGGCGGTGATAAAGATGTTTCTATCCCTAAGAAAGCCATCACTCCTCCTTCAGCTCTCAAAGCAGGGTCAACCGCTCCAATCTGTGGGACACCCGTCGCATAATGATCGATCATCTGCTGGATCGGGGAAGAACTTCTGGCCTGTGGCAGTTGGCCCTTCACCATCCCCTTCCTTTTGGTATGCGGCATCTGGTAAGAAACTTGAAGAAAAAAACACCAGCAAACGACTCAGATCTGTTAGCAAACGTGGTCAGGTCGCCATGTTGATTCCCCCCCCCCCCCCCTACTGGGACATATCTTATCAGGACATTACCAGGCTCATTTTTGAAAGAGAAGGACGCCCATCTTTCGACACAAATCGGAAGATAGGCGTCCTTCTCACAGGGTCGCCCATATCGGTATAATCGAAAGCCGATTTTGGGCGTTCCCAAATGCTTTCTGTCGCAGGGATGACCAAAGTTCACGGGGGCATGTCGGAGGTGTAGCAAAGGCAGGACTTGGGCGTGCCTAACACATGGACATCCTCGACCCATAATGGAGAAAAAAGGGCGTCCCTGATGAGTACTTGGACAACTTTACCTGGTCCTGTTTTTCTTACGACCAAGGCACAAAAAGGTGCCCGAACTGACCAGATGACCACCGGAGAGAATCGGGGATGACCTCCCCTTACTCCCCCAGTGGTCACTAACCCCCTCCAACCCTCAAAAAATACCTTTAAAAATATTTTGTGCCAGCCTCTATGCCAGTCTCAAATATCATACTCAGGTCCATCACAGCAGTATGCAGGTTCCTGGAGCACTTTTAGTGGGTACAGTGCACTTCAGGCAGGCAGACCCATGCCCATTCCCCCCCCCCCTACCTGTTACACTTGTAGTGGTAAATGTGAGCCCTCCAAAACCTACCAGAAACCTACTGTACCCCCATCTAGGTGCCCCCGTTCACCCGTAAGGGCTATGGTAGTGGTGTACAGTTGTGGGTAGTGGGTTTTGTGGGGATGTTGGGGGGCTCAGCACACAAGGGAGCTATGTACCTGGAAGCAATTTATGAAGTCCACTACAGTGCCCCCTAGGGCACCCGGTTGGTGTCCTGGCATGTCAGGGGGACCAGTGCACTACGAATGCTGTCTCTTCCCACGACCAAAGGGTTTGCATTTGGTCATTTCTGAGATGGGGCGTCCTTGGTTTCCATTATCGCCGAAAACCAGAAACGACCAAGTCTAGGGATGACCATCTCTAAGGACAACCTAAATTTCAGGATTGGGCGTTCCCAACAGTATTATCGAAATGAAAGATGCACGTCCATCTTGTTTCGATAATACGGGTTTCCCCGCTCCTCCATCTGGACGTTTTGCGAGGACGTCCTCAGCAAAATGTGGGTGTCCCTTTCGATTATGCCCCTCCACATGTGTTGGATGTAGTTTTCTTGGCTTTATCTTATCCGTCCCCTTCTCCTCTACTGCTAATTCTAGACTCCGTTCCTTTTATCTTGCTGCACCTCACACCTGGAATAGACTTCCCGAGCCTGTACGTTTAGCCCCTGGCCATTTTCAAGTCCAAACTTAAAGCCCACCTCTTTACCACTGCTTTTGACTCATAACCACTACTCACTTGCCCTGTCCTTATCCTCACCTCCTTATTCCCTTACCCTTTATTGTTCTGTATGTTTACCTGTCTTAACTAGATTCTAAACTCTTTGAGCAGGGACTGTCTTTTTGTGTATGGTGTACAGCACAGCGTATGCCTTGTAGTGCTATAGAAATGATAAATAGTAGTAGTAGTAGTAGCTTTTGACAAAATGAGCAGCCCTTTGGTGGGTAGCAAATTAGAAACAGGGTGAGTGATAGATGACAGAGGCTGGTGGTAAATGTAATTCATTCTGGGGCTGGTTCTGTTCAATTTGTTTGTGTATAAAACTGCAGAGGGGTTAGAAGGAAAAGATGAGTCTGAAACTGAGATCTGCAACCTAATGGACAAGCCTGAGAAAGTAGACAGAATGAGAAATGATCTAACAAAGCTCTAAGAGTGGTTAAGTATTTGACGGTTAAGATTCACTGGAAAATAGTTTAGAGTCATGCGCTTATGGTGCTTCAGAAATCAAAGGAATCTATAGTAGGAGGTGAGATACTGATATGCATCAGCTAGAAAAGACACTTAAGGGCAATTGCTTCTGATGTCCTCATGGTAGTGTGATAAGATGCTGACCATAGCCAGTGGGATGCTACGGTGCACAGGAAAATACAGAACCAGCAGATAAAAGGGTAAAATAATGAGATCTCACCTAGCATACTTTGTTCAGTTCCATAGTCTGTACCTGAAAAAGAATGGAGAGTGGCTAGAGATGATCCAGAGAGAGGCAAAAAAAATGGTGTGGTCTGTGCCAGAAGTCATATGAGATAAGACTCAAGGATCTAAATATGTATACCCTCAGAGATGGATTTAAGTAGGCATGCCCTTAGGCGAGGTGAGGGACATACTCCTTTCCCACTTCCTGATCATTCCATCCAGAGTTTCCTTTCACCTTTGTCTCTACAGCAGCGACTGGTCCCATGCAGAAGAGCAACTCCTAAAGTAGAACTTCTGTTTGAATGGGTTGCCATAGGAAACCCAAGTGAAAGAAGGGGCAGAGCAAGACCTTGTCAGTGCAGGAAGGCTTGTATGACCTGTGCGGTTCTGCTTTAGGAGTTGCTATTTTTGCTTGGGACTGACCATGACTCTATAAGACAAGATCACCATGGTCTTAGGCCTGAACTAAGGAATAGTACCAGTGGTAACACTCCAGGGCCCATCAAAATTTAGTGCAGAGGAAGTTACCTATGTTGCCTATGCTTAAATCTGACATATATACCCTAGAAGAGGGGGGAGATGTGGATATGATAGAGATATTCAGTTATTTCAAAAGCATAAAACAGTCACATGAAGGAAACGTTTTTCAGAAGATGGAATGCTCCAGGATGAGAGTTCGCAGTATGAGTAAGAACTCTGTGGTCTGTGGAGGAGCTCTAGGAGGGCAAAGATCATGGTTCCAACTGTAAATAAATTTGGATTAGGTCAGGATGTAATGTAGGAGGAGCAGCAGCAAGAAATGAGCTTCATGGGGCAAAAGGGGCTGCAAATCTGCCACCTCCAAAATTGTGCTATGTGTGTTTGATAAAATCCACTGTGATTTCCAGCAGCTGGCGAAAACTCATATGAACTCACACTGCTACCCACTAATTCCATGATTCTTAGCATAGAACAGATAGAAGTGAGTCCAAGGCACTTGTACAAGAACTCTACTTTGATGAAGCTTTCAGCATCCTTGTCTCATCAGAAAGACCCTGGGGAAATCTATTTTCCTTCTCATCTCAAAATGATCAGTCTTGAAGGCTGTTGACCACCAATGAGAACCATTCCCTCCCTGTCAATCCCAATGCGAAAGACAGAGCTTGGGGGCAAATTTAAATAACAAGCTCCTTCAGTATGCAGACTGGGCAGACTGGATGGACCATGCAGGTCTTTTTCTGCCGTCATCTACTATGTTACTATCCTGCTTATTTTCGAACGAGAAGGCCGGCCATCTTCTGACACAAATCGGGAGCTGGCCGGCCATCTCCTAACCCCGGCCAAATCGGTATAATCAATAGCCGATTTTGGCCGGCTTCAACTGCTTTTTGTCGCAGAGCCGGCGAAAGTTCAAGGGGGCGTATCGGCAGTGTACCAAAGGCGGGACGGGGTCGTGGTTAAGAGATGGCCAGCTTCGGCTGATAATGGAAAAAAGGAGGCCGGCTCTGACGAGCACTTCGCCGGCTTCACTTGGTCCATTTATTTTTCGGACCAAGCCTCTAAAAAGTGCCCTAAATGACCAGAGGACCACTGGAGGGAATCGGAGATGACCTCCCCTTACTCCTCCAGTGGTCACCAACCCCCTCCCACCCCAAAAAAAATTAAAAATGATTTTTTTCCAACCTATATGCTAGCCTGAAATGTCATATCCAGCTCCATGACAGCAGTATGCAGGTCCCTGGAGCAGTTTTTAGTGGGTGCAGTGCACTTCAGGCAGGTGGACCCAGGCCCATCTCCCCCCCCCCCACCTGTTACACTTGCGGTGATAAATGGGAGCCCTCCAAACCCCCTGAAAACCCACTGTACCCACATATAGGTGCCCCCATTCACCCATAAGGGCTAAGGTAATGGTGTACAGTTGTAGGGAGTGGGTTTTAGGGGGATTTGGGGGGGGCTCAGCACACAAGGTAAGGGAGGTATGCACCTGGCAGCAATTTTTGAAGTCCACTGCAGTGCCCCCTAGGGTGCCCGGTGTCCTGGCATGTAAAGGGGACCAGTGCACTAAAAAAATGCTGGCTCCTCCCACGACCAAATGCCTTGGATTTGGCCGGGTTTGAGATGGCCGGCATCGGTTTCCATTTTCGGCAAAAAGAGATGCTGGCCATCTCAAACCCAGCCATCTCTGACATTTGGCCGGCCCCAACCGTATTATCGAAACGAAAGATGGCCGGCCATCTTGTTTCGATAATACGATTCATGAGACCTCTTTACGGTGCCGGCCTTAGAGATGGCCGTCCACATAGATGGTCAGCGCCGTTCGATTATGCCCCTCTATATAGTAATGTATGTGCAATTAATATTTCCAGCTGATACTTAATATCATGATTCTCACAATAACTGTTATTTTAGTTTTAATAGGATTCTTGATACACTGTCTTCCATAACAATGATAGCAAAGCAGTTTACTAGAATTAGTTCTCACAAGACAAAGGGTCATGAGGCTGGTTTTATTGGATTTAAACTCCATTTCCCATTACATCTCCTTAAGCATGAGAAAAAAATATATTTTTAAGGATGGTCTTGAAACAGTTATGATTGGATTCAGCACAAAGAGTGGCTGAGATGGTATTCCAAAGAGAAGGGGCAGTGAAGAAGAAAGCAGATTGTCAGGTAGATTCAAGATATACATAGAAAACTGGAGAAGGTAGAAAAGATTTACATGCTGAAACCTTGTTGGACAGAAGGGATGCAGCAGAATCAAGTGGGAGGCTAGACAAGATGGCAAACCAGTGGAAACAAACTTTTGGGCTAAGAAGAGAAAGGGAGCTACATGATTACATTTCTGTGCTGAGTGCAGGATTGTATCTGCAGTGTTCTGAATATTTTGCAGGCATTTGATTAATATAGAATACAGTCTATGATAAAGAACATTACCACAGTCAAAGTAACTTAGAACTAGAGTATGCATGATTGTTCTTATCTAGGCAAGATCTCAGAGAACAGATGAATCAAAATACCGCAAACATGTCTTGACAGTAGATATTTGTGTTTCAAACATGAGAGGGTTTGAGATAATATCTGAAGATCTTAAGGGAACTAACCAGAGCAATTAGAGTATTTGCAAGAATGAAGGAAATATTAGATAAAAAGAATGACTAGTAATCCGCATTACCTAGGATTTAGAAGATTTCAATACAAATCTATTTGCAGTGATCCAAGAAGCAATAGCATCAAAGGAGAGAGTTAAGTGGAGAAAGATTAGGTGAAGAAGAGTCATTATAGAATAAGAGCCGAACATCTTCAGTGAAGTGTTAGCCATTTACTGTATGTTGAAAGACTATGGGGCCCTTTTACTAAAACGTGCTAAAAAGTGGCCTGTGCTATCTCTAGCAAGGTCTTTCCTGCATGCTGAAGCCACTTTTAGTGTGGCAGTAAAATGGCCCCATTTTCTGTTTTTTCTGTTAATGGCCACATGCTAATTTCCCCGTTATTGCATGGTCACTAGCCTGTGAGCCCTTACCGGCATTTATTCTGTAGGCAGTAAGGGCTCCCACGCTAACCACATGCTCATTGGTTTTGCCTGGTGGTGTAGCAGTGCTAACTGATTAACACACAGCATGCCTACTCTCCAACCCAGACCCGCCCCTGTGCTATAAAATAAAAATGATTTTTTTAATCATGTGGGTAGCATGTGCCGATCCCCCCAAAAACAGCAGGATGCCAGAGTAAGTTCTACAGTAGTGCTTTTTAACCTGCGGTAAGCATGTATTGGTGCTTACTGCAGCTTAGTTACAGTAAGGCAATAGGACTGAAAAGCAAGGAAATGATTACTGAACCTTGAGGCACACCACAAATGAAGCAAGTGAGATATGGAGGTGGAGGCATTGAAAGAAACAGACAAAGATCCGTGCATAAGAAAGGAAGCAAACCCAGTGGAGAATGATGCTATAAATACCAAGGGGCCCTTTTACTAAGCCACAAAGGCGCCTACAAGTGCCCAACTTGCGTCAATTTGGAGTTGCCGCCTGGCTACTGCGTAGCCCGTGCAGTAATTTCATTTTTTTTATGTGTGTCCGCTACACAAGCCAGAAAATATATTTTATTTTCTGACGCACGGCGAAAATCAGGCGGTAACTCTGACTTGACACGCGTAGGTGATTACCGCACGGTTAACTTGAGAGCCATTACCGCTAAGTCAATGGCTGGCGGTAAGGTCTCAGACTCAAAATGGATGCGTGCAAATTTTTATTTTGCCGCACGTCCATTTTCGGCAAAAATTTTAAAAAGGCATTTTTTTTACAAGCGCGCTAAAGAATGGATCTGCACGTGCCCAAAACCTGCACCTACACTACCGCAGGCCATTTTTCAGTGCACCTTAGTAAAAGGACCCCCAAGTCCTGAAATGTGTGAGAGGAGGAGCTAGTGATCAATTAAGTCAAAAGTAGAAGTGAGGCCTAAAGATGTTACTGCAGAAGAACAGCTTTTGCCCTTTCAAGAATGCTGTACAGTATTTATCACTAAGAAAGGATGAAACCTTAGATGATGAGTAGATTGCTTAGGGTATAAAGTATTCACTGCCTAGTATAGCAATTTAGTTGATAGAAGACAACTTTCTCAGAAAAGGGAGATTAGAAAGAGGTCAGTGGTGGGATAAATCAGAACAGTTGGTCTTAGGCTTTTTTTTTTTTTTTTTTGAGCTTAGGGTGTATTATTGCCTGTTTCCAGAGAGCTGGTAGAATACCAGTGGACAAACTGGAATTGATCATGATTGTGATGATATAAAAAAAGATTCAAAGTTGGGTTTTAACAGGCCAAGAGAGAAGAAGGTCATTTTGTGATGTCATAGAATGCACAGAAGACAGAGTTCTTCTCCGTGGACAACAGAGTAACCTGATTAAAACCTAACTAGAAGCTTAAAGTAGAGTCAGATGACAGACTGAGGGTCAGTGGGAAAAGAACAATGGATCTCATAGAAAGGTTGCTGTGGAGAGAGGTTTCAACAAAGGTGAAAGAAAGCCAAGAGCCTATGGAGAGCAGAGTAAAGGTTGCAAATTATCCTTGTCAACTTCTAAGTAGCTTGTAGATACAAGGAAAAAACACAATTTGAAATATCTGTATACAAATGTTAGAAGCCTAAAAAAACAGGATGGGAGAATTAGAATATATAGCACTGAGGTCCTGATGCTCAAAAACACACGTAGGTTCTAGGCGATTAGTGCCGTACTAGCGCCCACATTTACTTGCACAGAATGTTCAGAGGCTCAGAGCGCGGGAACAAACGAGCGCACAGATGAACAACACAGGTAGTATGCTAATGTAGTCAAGCTCATGTTAATGAGGTTACAGTACTCAGAAAAGAATGTCCAAAACAAAACTGCATTACTGCTGCAAAAAAACCCGCCAAAGTCAGAACAGGTGTTAGGCTGTCGGAAGACAGGATTTCTCATTATTCTCATGATTCTCTCATTATTCTTTCTGCAAAATCTGCCAGTTTGATTGCTTTTGGAAGCAGAAGGAAGCCTGTGCAAGCCGTAAAGCACTGGCTGTGAGAAACAGCAGACCCAAGCGAAAGCACACATTAGCATGTGTTTCCTGTGTCTAAATTTAAAGCATCCATGCTAAAAAAAAATTTTAAAATGCCCAAAGTAAAAAAATACACATTGGTGTCTGTTCCTGCATCTAAATGTAAGTGCTCAAGCTAAAAAAAAAATTTTTTAACGCTTGTATTTAGGCCACAGAAAACAGACGCCAATGTGTGATTCACGTTCAGGTTTTACCAGGCGCTTGCACACAGAAGCCAAGCTTACTGCAGAACTCTTCTGCGCATATGCCAAGCACAATCCATAATACACAACGCTATGAGCATACTTATATTTGCATCTCATTAGCATTGCGCATTAGGGCATTTTTACAGTATCATTTGGAACAGCATTGGAGTTTTGAGCATCGGGACCTAAATGAAGAGGCAGATATACTAGAGATCTCAGAGACTTGGTGGAAAGAGGACAACCAATGGGACACTTACCAGGATACAAATTATATTGCAGTGATAAGGTGGACCAAATTCGAGGGGGGTTGTGCTATATGTTAGGAGGAAATTAATTTAAAAAATTAAAATTCTGCAGGGAATAGATAGCAATGTGGAATCCTTATGGATAGAAATTGAATGTGTGAAGTAAAAAAGTCAGATTGAAGTGGATCAAGAATAGCTTGAGATAAAAGAAAGTCAAGGCAACGGCGGTGAACAGCACATTCAAGTATCTTGGATAGGAAAGGGAGGAGGGAGATGGGGCAATAGTTGGAAGGACAGGTAGGGTACAATGAAGGTTTTTTAAGGAGTGGTGTGACTACGGCATGTTTGAAGGCATCAGGAACAGTCGCAGTGGACAGTGAAAGATTGAGGATATGACAGATAAAAGGGATGACAGTAGGAGAGATAGTGTTAAGTAGATGGGTGGGAATAGGATCAGAGGAACAGGTAGTTAGTTTCGAGGAGGAAAGAAGATGTGTAGTTTCCTCTTCAGTGATTTCAGAAAAAGAAGAAAAGGAGGCAGGGCTTGGAGGGTTGAGAGAATGGACTAAGGGAAGGAGAGGTGGAGGTGACCTGGTTAATAATTCAAGTTTAATCTTGTGAACCTTATCATGAAAGTACTCAGCCAGAGTCTGGGGAGAAAGTGAAGAGGGAGTTGGAGGTGAAGGCACTTTGAGGAGAGAGTTCAGTGTGGCAGAGAGATGTTGAGGGTTTGAGCCAAGAGTATTTGTCAACTGGATGTAATAATCCTGTTTGGCAAGTAAAAGAGCAGACTGGAAGGAGGTCAGCAAGAATTCGAAATGTATGAAGTCAGCATGGGCATGGGATTTCAGCCAAAGGCATTCGGCAGAGCAGGCACAGGAATGTAGGTAGCGGATTCTAGAGGTCAGCAAAGGCTGGGGTTTGGTACGCTTTACAGGATGAGGAATGGGAGGAGCAAGAGTATCCAGAGCAGAGGAGAGAATAGTATTATAGGAAGAGACAGCCTCATTGACAGACTTGGATAACATAGTGGTAAAGAAGAGATTTGAAACACTGAAGGACAGAGTAGGAGGGTCAATAGCCTGAAGATTTCTAAATGTATTGGTTAAGATTGGACAGGACTGGGGAGGAGGGTGTTTAAGTGTGAAAGTTATCAGATGATGGTCAGAGAGGGGAAGAGCTGAGGCACAGAAACTGGAGAGTGAGCAGTTTGAGAAGAGGATAAGATCAAGACAGTGGCCATTCTGGTGAGTGGGAATAGTGGAGCACAGTTGAAGATTGAAATAGGATGTTAAAGAGAGAAACTGATATGCATGAGTCAGAGGGATCATTAGCATGAAGATTAAAATCCACAAGAATGAGGGAAGGAGATGAAGGTTCAAGAAAGAAGGAAAGCCAGGCGTCAAAGTCAGTGATAAAGGAAGAAAGGGACTTATCAGGGGGTCGATAAATGACTGCTACTCGGAGAGGCAGAGGAGCGAAAAGACAGATGGAGTGGACTTCAAAGGAAGAAAAGCAGTGAGACTGAGGTGGAAGAAGAGGTTGAAATCTACAAGAGGGTGAAAGTAGTAGCCCGACAAAACCTCTGCAGCCAACCGGATGAGGAGTATGGGAGAAAAGATAAAATCTATGGCATAGGACCGCGACTGAAGCAGAGTCTTCAGGGCAAAGGCAAGTTTCAGTTAGGGTAAGCAGATGGAGAGAACGAGAGATAAACAGGTCATGGATGTAGGAAAGTTTGTTACAGATAGAGCGGGCATTCCACAGAGCCCACGAGAAAGGCAGGAAAAAAGGGGGGAGGAAAGGACCAGAAATTAGATTGGAGACATCATGGTGTGACCTGCACAAATAGGATGAGAGCTGATGTGGAGGACCAGGATTGGGATTGATGTCCCCAACGGAGAACAGGAGAAGGAGCAAGAGAGTACGGAGAAGAGTAGGAGAGGTATGATGACAGCGATGAAGGTGAAATGTACTCAGATAGAAAGGAGATGGATGAATGGAAGGAAGGAAATGTTGAAGGTTGAGAGCTGAGAAGAAGGAACAGGACAAAAGAGATGGTGAGATGATGAAAGCAGAGGGTGGGCAATGTGTTTGTACAGTGTACAGTGGTTTCAGATGGAGAAACAGATTAGGAAGGGACAGTACAGTACCAAGAAGAGAAAGTGTACTGGAACCATAAGTAGTAACTGGGAGAAAATATAAATGTAAAGAGAAAATGCCCCGGCACGCGGCACCTAGAGCGGAGGCCCTGAGTGGATCGGAGTAGACCTGGGAGTCACCCCGGAGAAGGCTGTAAGGATACGCAGATGAGCTGCAAGTCCTCCACAGCACCTGAAAGGCAGCCAGTGGGAGAGCTGGGCACCTCTCAGCCAAGGAAAGGCTTACCAGAGGTTAGGCCGAAGCCATCATTCCTCCCCCTGAGGGTCATCAAAATTGTCCAAAGTACCTGAAGACTGAAGTGTGGCTAATATTACGCTGATTTTTAAGATGTAGTTTATCTAGGTTTTCAGAAAGCTTTTGATAAAGTCCTTTATGAGAAGCTCCTGAGAAAATTTAAAAGTCATGGAATAGGAGCAGTGGTGTGATGGAGCCAGCTTGCACTGGCTTGCGAGAGCTGGTTGTTTCTTTTTGCGGAATTTAGTGAGCCAGCTGTTCCCCAGCACACATGGGCTCCAATTTGCTGGTTGGCTGGCCTCCCCCCGAAGCCTCAGGGTGCCCTCCTCAAACCTACCTTAACATACCCTAGTGGACTAGTGGCCTCTTTGGGGCAGGAATGAATCCCATTCTTTCCTGCCACTACTACTGCTCTGCTCGCTACCACCGCTTCTTGAAAATGACTGCCTCATGAGACTGCTGCTTGAAGTCTCAGCAGCCATTTTGGAGAAGTAGTAGCAGTAAGCAGAGCAGTGGCACTGGGCACGAAAGAGTGGGGTTCTTTCCTGCCCCATAGAGGCCACTAGACCACCAGGGTGTGTTAATGTAGGTTCGGTCAATGTACCCTGAGACTCGGAGGGCTAGGGATCGTGGGGTTCTTTCCTGCCCCATAGAGGCCACTAGACCACCAGGGTGTGTTAATGTAGGTTCGGTCAATGTACCCTGAGACTCGGAGGGCTAGGGATCTTCAGCTTGGAGAAAAGGCGGCTGAGGGGAGATATGATAGAGGCCTATAAAATAATGAGTGGAGTTGAATGGGTAGATGTGAAGCGTCTATTTATGCTTTCCAAAAATACTAGGACTAGGGGGCATGCGATGAAGCTACAATCTAGTAAATTTAAAATGAATCGGAGAAAATGTTTCTTCACTCAACGTGTAATTAAACTCTGGAATTCGTTGCCAGAGAATGTGGTAAAGGCGGTTAGCTTAGCAGAGTTTAAAAAAGATTTGGACGACTTCCTGAAGGAAAAGTCCATAGACCATTATTAAATGTACTTGGGGAAAATCCATTGTTTCTGAGTTAAGCAGTATAGAATGTTTTGTTCTTCTTTGGGATCTTGCCAGGTATTTGTGACCTGACTTGGCCACTTTTGGAAACAGGATGCTTGGCTTGATGGACCTTTGGTATTTCCCAGTATGGCAATACTTATGTACTTATGTAACAAACAGAAGAAAATATGTTTTTTCACTCAACAAATAGTTAAGCTCTGAAACTCATTGCTGGAGGATGTGGTAACAGTGTATTTGGGTTCAAAAAAGGTTTGGACAAGTTCCTGGAAGAAAATCCATAATCTGCTAATAGAATAGACACGTGGAAAGCCACTACTTATCCCTGGGATCGTTAACATGGAACCTTGCTATTCTTTTAGATTCTGCCAGGTACTTGTGGCCTGGGTTGGCTACAGGATACGGGGCTAGGTGGCCCATTGGTCTGACCTAGTATGGCTATTCTTATGTTCTTATATGTGGTGGTATCAGTGGAAGAACAGGGAAGAGAGGAGCGGATAGTCACTCATCTGCTGTTAGTGATCTGTAACCTGTCATTAAAATTGTCCATGTTCTTATGTTCTAGATGAAAAATAAACTGCTAAGTCATTTGCAGTAGATAGTTGGCAGAATTGGGATTCTTGAGTGAATGGAGGATTGGTGGAGTGAGAAACAATACTAAAATGCTTCCCTGTTCTATTTTCATTTGTTTGTATGATGGTAAAGTAGTAAGTTTTCCACCTGAGAGAGATTTGAATGCATCTAGCAACTGTTAATTTTCTATAAAAAGGCACCAAGTCATGGCCAGTATGGCTTTCACAAAATGTGGAAGAGAAGCAAGTTCCAGATTAGTGACAAAAAGTTAGAAGTCAGTGACCCTCTGTGACCTGCTGATAAATCTCTGCCTCCCAAGTATTAGGTTCTACTACTCTGAGGAGTGTGCAGCCACCTCCTGGTTTGTCCCACATGAATCGGAGTGTTAGGTCACCTGGCCAACATTCTGGGGAAAGGAAAGCCTATTCTGAACGGATGGGCTCCACTTTAATCAGGGTGGAACCAAGCTGTTGGTGCTTTTAACAAGGACATTGAGCAGCTTTTAAACTAGATTCTGGAGGAAAGCTGACAATAACGCTGGAGCATATGGTTTGGACTAAGGTATCTTCAAGAAATACTAGCAAAATGCAGATGTTAGAATATACCAAAAGAGAGATTAGGATAAAAGCTGAAGTAGCCCAGAAGTGTTTAGTCTTAAAATATTTATTGATCTTGTAATAAAACAAAGAACAAGAAACCATAAACAGAAACAGCATGAGGATAAACAACAATGCAACTGAAGCACATGCGAGATTGATATATATTAAGAGAATTCAAGATATTTCAAAAAAGTAGACCATTTTTCTCATAAAAATAACAGACATTTTTAACCCTTTGAAGATGTAAGTTTCATATTTTTAGGTAGTGCAAACTAAGGGACCCTTTTACAAAGTGGCGGTGAGCCCAACGCAGGCTTACTGCTCGCTAAAAGGGAAGTACCGCTAGGCCGCCTGAGCAGCCCAGTGGTAGTTCCCACCCCCAGCGCGCCATCATACCCGGCAGTAATCTTGCCCAGTTACCGCCAGGTTAGAGTGGGAGCCCTTACCACCACCTCAATATGTGGCAGTAAGGGCTCCCCTCAAAATGGCCACACAGCAAGTGCTTCACTTGCTACATGACCATTTCCTGAAGAAAAGAAAGACCTACTTTTTACCCGCTGATGCCAGCGCAGGCCCTCTTTTGCCGCAGTTTGGTAAAAGGGGACCTAAGTTCCACCATTTATTACAATTGGCTTGATCTAAAGATCTCCAAGAAGCAAAAAAACACTTTGAGTGCAACAGTAATTAATGTATTCAATAATAGGCAATCCTGATTGTTCTGGGTATTATAAAAACAAATGGAGGAGTGGCCTAGTGGTTAGAGCACCAGTCTTGCAATCCAGAGGTGGTGGGTTCAAATCCCGCTACTACTCCTTGTGATCTTGGGCAAGTCACTTAGCCCTCCATTGCCTCAGGTACAAACTTGGATTGTGAGCCCTCCTGGGACAGAGAAATACCCAGTGTACCTGAATGTAACTCACCTTGAGCTACTACTGAAAAAGGTGTGAGCAAAATCTAAGTAAATAATACTAATAAAAAATAGGACAGGAAATATTAAATATATAAGAAATGGTATTTCAAACATCCAACCAAAATGGTTTGATGCAAGAGCAGTTGAATAACATGTGTTTGAAAGAACCAGGATTTGTTTAGAAGACCAATAATTGGTTGTTAAAGAAGGATTAATACAATTAGATTTCAAAGGAGTCCAAAAGGATCTATATACAAAAAGAGGAGCATGGACTGCATTACTGAAGATGACTTGGGACTTTTCAGTGTGGAATTGGATTTGTTAAAAATGTTAAATATCTATTTCTAAATATTTATGCCCCAAATATTGATAATCCTAATTTTTTTTAGGGATTTCTCATTTCTTACTTGAGAATAATGACTGTTTATTTTTCATAGCAGGTGATATTAATCTTCCTTTAGATCTAACTCTAGATAGGCAATCTACTTCAAAATATGCCTGATTACATTCATGGAGAGAGCTATATAATCTCATTTCTAATCTGAATTTTACTAATCCTTGGTGGATACTTAGTCCTACCAGTACAGATTATGGGGGCTCTAAAAGTGGCATAAAGCAGCATTTGGACGTTTTGATTGCCAAAATGTTCAAATTGCTATTTTTAAACCTATTTTGTAGACATTTATCTATGCATTTTATCTGCAGTGTGTCCAAATCACAGGGGGGGGGGGGGGGGGGGGGCGTGTCAAGGGTAGGTTGAGGGTAGGATTAGGGCATTCCTAACACTTGGATGTTTTAGTGCCATAATGCAACAAAACAAAAATGTCCAGGACTAAAACTAAGACTAGACCTATTTTAATAATGACTAAGCCACAAATTAGTGCCCTAAATGACCAGATGACCACTTGAGGAATAAATGAATGACCCCTCCTTACTCCTCCAGTGTTCATTGCCCCCTCCCACCCCCCAAAGATGTGAAAGAAACAGTACATACCAGCCTCTATGACAGATTCAGATATTATGGCCAGTCCTATTAGAGCAGCAAACAGGTCCCTGGAGTAGCCTAGTGGTCAGTGAAGTGCGCTGTGGAGAAGGGGACCCAGGCCCATAGTCCACTCTAAATGTTACACTTGTGGTGGAAAGTATCAGCCCCTAAAACCCACCAAAAACCTACTATCCCCACATAGAGGTGACACCTGCAGGCATAAGGGCTATTGTAGTGGTGTATAGTTGGGTACAGTAAGTTTTTGGTGAGTTTTGGAGGACTCACCATACAATATAAGGGAGTAAAGGTGAGATGTGTACCTGTGAGCTTTTATGTGAAGTCCACTGCAGTGCCGCCTAGGATGCCCCTCTGCACTGCTGGGATGTCTGTGTGGTCAGAATGCTGACTCCTCCTACATCCCAATGGCTTGATTGTGTGCACTTACATTTTTTTTTTTTAAATGGACCAAAAAAATAAATGCACAGAGCACAAAAACATCTAACAAGTGGCCATTTTTGAAAAAAAGAAAAGATATTTTGTTGTTGCAAAAATTGCTATATTCACTACCTGGATTCTGAATGTTTTGAGCAAAATGTCCAAAGTCAGACTTAGACGTCATATTGAAAATGCCCTTGTATACCTTCTATTCTGCATCTCATGATACATGTACCAAAATAGATTTCTTTCTACTATCAAAAATATTAATATCAGTTGTAGCAGATTGTGCGATTTTTTTCAAATTTTGATTTCTGACCATGCTGCTATTTCTCTGAACCTAAAACTAGGAATAGACATATCACACAAGTCTCAGTGGACATTTAATAATGGCCTTTTATTTGATTCTGATTTTCTTCAGCATATTGAAAATTTTATAATTATCCCAAGATTACGATGCTATATTATTATGGAAGCATATAAAACTACTCTTTGAGGAGAAATAATCAGTTATAGCTCCAAAAAATGAAAACTTGACCATCTTGAATTTAATTAAGAATCTTGAACATAACATCACGATTTTAGAATCCAAACATCAATTATCTTCCTCACCTGTATTACTGAAGGAATCGATTACAGCAAAATATCAATACAGCAAAACTAGATAATAAACTGGCTGGTCAACAGATTTTTATTCAGAACTCTGGGAAATATATTGGAGATAACAAAGCTGGTTGCTTGCTGTCTCAATATTTGAAAGGAAAATGTAGTAAAACTCAAATCTCCTCTGTTAAAAATACAAATTCTCAAATTTTACATCTCAGACAGATATAGCAGATATAGAGCAGTTTTTTTGAGAGTCTCTTCCAAGATTTAGATCATCCAACCCTGACAAACAAACAAGAACTTTTGAGAGCTCCTATTTCTGGTAAAGAACTAAAAAAATATTATTAAAATATTAGACACAAATAAAACACCAGGACCAGATGGCTATACAGCAGAATTTTTTAAAAGCTTTCAATCTTCACTTATGCACTTTCTTCTGGATTATTTATTATTCTATATATCATGAACCTATTAGTCAATGCAATTTTGCTCCAGCTGTTATAACTCTTATTCCAAAACCTGGAAGAGATTACACATAACATCAAAATGATAGACCTTTAAAATTAAATTGTAAAATTCTAGCTAACACATTGGTGCTTAGATTAAATAAAGTATTAAATAGTTCACGACCATGAGGACAACAGAAACAATTGCCCTTAACCCCCATATTCTATATGGTTCACCTGGAGATCCATGCCAAGATGCAAGTGTATTCTATAACACATAACTTAATTGGCTTAACAAGCCAATCAGTGTTGTTAGCACTTAACAAGCAATAATGAGCACTAATTGGCTTTAATAATAATAATAATTATTATTTGTTACATTTATATCCCATATTTTCCCACCTTTTTGCAGTCTCAATGTGGCTTAACCGTTAACGGCGTTAGCCGATTCCGGTCTGAACAAATACATGGTATGAATGAATACAAAATGATATTGTGGTAGAATGAGGTACATGTATGGTAGGTACAGTGGGGGGAACTTAGAGAGGGAAAGGGGGAAGAAGAGTCAGGTAATGTCCGTTATGGTCTTTGGTTACATTGTGTCGCAAGTGACCAGGTATTTTTATGTTGGGTTGGTGGATTATGCTCTTCTCAACAGGTCTGTCTTTAGTGCTGTCTGAAAATTTAGGTGGTCAAGCATAGCTTTTACTGCTTTTGGCAATGCATTCCATAGTTGTGCGCTTAGGTAGGAAAAGCTGGATGCATAGGTGGATTTGTATTTGAGTCCTTTGCTGCTTGGGTAGTGGAGGTTTAGGTATGATCGTGCAGATTTTGTGGTGTTTCTGGTTAGCAGGTCGTTGAGGTCTGTTATGTATCCCGGTGCCTCGCTGTAAATAATTTTATGAACAGTCGTGCAGATTTTGAAAGTGATACGTTCTTTGATTGGTAGCCAATGCAATTTTTCTCTGAGTGGTTTGGCACTCTCAAAATGTGTTTTTCCAAATATAAGCCTGGCTGCTGTATTTTTATTTTGGGCGGTCTGAAGTTTTTTTATGATTTAATCCTTGCATCCCGCATAAATTCCATTACAGTAATCTGTGTGGCTTAGTACCATTGACTGTACCAGGTTACGAAATATTTCCCTCGGGAAAAATGGTTTCACGCGTTTGAGTTTCCACATTGAGAGAAACATTTTCTTTATGGTGGATTTCGCTTAGGTCTCTAGTGATAGATTGTTACTCCGAGAATTTTCAGGCTGTCTGAGATAGGGAGGGTGTATCCTGGGGTGTTAATGTTTGTGGGTTTGTATGTATTGTATTGGGATGAGATGATGAGACAGTGTGTTTTATTTGTATTGAGTTTTATTTGGAATGCATTTGCCCATGAGTTCATGATGTTTAAGCTTTGCTTGATTTCGTTGGTGATTTCCGCCAGATCATGTTTGTATGGGATGTACAATGTAACGTCATCAGCGTAGATAAATGGGTTAAGGCCTTGTGTGGATAAGGTCTTGGCTAGTGGAGTCATCATGAGGTTGAAAAGGATCGGTGATAGTGGTGATCCTTGCGGTACTCCGCAGCCTGGTTTCCACGGTGATGATATGTTTGTTTTTGATTTCACTTGATATGTTCTTGTGGTTAGAAAACCCTTAATCCAATTGAGGGTGCCACCACTGATTCCAAAGTATTCTAGGAGTCTTAGCAACATGTTATGGTTAACCATGTGGAACGCACTTGACATGTCAAATTGGAGGAGGAGAATGCTCTTGCCTATTGCTATTTCTTGCTTGAATTTGGTTAGGAGAGTGAGTAGTATTGTTTCGGTGCTGTGTAGTGGTCAAAATCCTGATTGTGACTCATGTAGTATAGTGAATTTGTTTATGTAGTCATTGAGTTGTTTGGTCACCAGTCCTTCCATTAGTTTGACTACTAATGGGATAGATGCTACTGGGCAGTAGTTGGTAATGTCGTTTGGTTTTTTTTTTTGTGTCTTTTGGTATTGGGGTGTGCAGGATGTTGCCTTTTTCTTTAGGGTAGATACCCTGTTGAAGCATGAAGTTTAAGTGGGATGTAAGATCTGTTATGAAGCGGTGGGGGGCAGATTGTATTAGGTAGCTGGGGCAGGTGTCCAGTTGACAATGACTGTTGGAGTACTGTTTAATCGCCTGGGTAACTGTGTCGGCGCTGAGGAGAGCAAAATTTGACCATATTCAGTCAGCGGGGTATTCACCAGGGGTTGGGTCTAGACCATTAATGAAGTTTTCTATGTCCATGTTGTTCTGAGGTAGGGTTTTGTGTAGGCTTATGATTTTTTCATTGAAATATTTAGCAAGGTTGTCTGCAGATGGGATGTCAGTGTTGGTTGTGGTGACCGGCGTTGTGTCTAGTAGTTTGTTCATGAGATGGTATAATTTCTTTGTGTTTTTGTAGTCTGGCCCAATTTTAGTTTTGTAGTACGACCTTTTGGTCTGTCTTATTGCATATTTGTATTTCCTTTGTAGTTGTTTCCATGCGTTGAGTGTGTGTTCATCTTTTATTTTTTTCCATACGCGTTTCAGTTTCCTAGATTGTGTTTTTAGTTTTTTCAGTTCTTCATTGAACCATGGTATTGAGTTGTGTCTACGTGAAGTTCTTATTTGTAAGGGTGCTATTTTGTCTAGTATGTGTCTGCATCTTTTGTCCCATTCTGAGAGGTAATATGTGGATTCCATTTGTGCTGTCCAATCGTTGTTGTATATCTGTTGCCAGAAAGTATCCGGGTCTATTTGGTCTTTTGTGGTGTGAGCTGTGTGTTTTCGTGTGTGGATAGAACCCCTTTTTCGTCATTTTAGGGATAGGTTTAGTTTGTAATGGTCGGTCCATGATGTTTCTGCCCATCTAGTTTGTGTTATGGTTAGGTTCTGATCAGTGGACAGTTTGTATAAGATGAGGTCGAGTGTGTGACCCTTCGTGTGGGTTGTTTGCATGTGTGGCCATGTAAGGTCACATAGATGAAGGAAGTCCTTGCAATCTTGTGCGTTGGTAGAGTTTGGGTCTTAAAGGTGAAGGTTAATGTCTCCTAATACTAGTGTATTGGAGTTAGATACACATATATTTGAAATGAAGTCCATGAAGTCTGCCTGGCTTTTGTTCCAGTTACATGGTGGTCTGTAGAATAGGACGCAATTTAGGTGGTCGAGCAGGGTTTTATGGTGGATTCTGATTGAGGCTATTTTGAGGTGGGTTGTTATAGATTCCACAGTGATTTCAATCGTGAGGTGAGATCGGTATATGAGTGCTATGCCCCCTCCTCTTTTTTCTTTTCTGGTCCAGTGGGTGATTTTGTAACCTGGAGGACATAAGTTTAAGATGATAGGGTCCTTCTGATCATGGATCCAGGTTTCAGTGATGAAGAGTAGATCAAGTTTCGCTGACGCGATCCAGTCTGTTATTATTGTTGTTTTGTTTACTACGGATCTGGTGTTGACGTAGCCTATTTGAATTTTTTGCTATGGGTCTTCTACGTTCGGTGTTATGTGGATTTTTGTAGGTTGTCGTTTCTTGGTTTGTGTGGATTTTTTATGACCTTTCTTTTCATTTTGTTGAGGTTGTACGCTCGTTGGTTCTTTTCCTTTGTTTTGGTTTATGTCGGTTTGGTGTGATGTGGTGTGTCTGGTCAATGTTCGGTTATTGATTAGTATGGGTATATTGTTGATTTCTGAACTCTATAAGCATATTCTGTGCTAAATGCACTGTGGCTAAATTTTTATGCATGCAGGCAAAAGGGGGCATGATTATTGGTGGGGAAATGGGCATTCTGTGGGCATTCTGAATATGGCCCAGTGTGCGTAAATCTGCATAATAGGATTTATGCCATGTTTTCATTCATTTAAATGGAGGCACACAGTTTTATGTGCTGTAATATCAACTAAGTGTATTCTATGTACTGCACCTAATAGAATACACTTAGTTGGCAATGTTTTCTGTGAAGATTCTTTTAGGCACCATATATAGAATCTCCCCCTAAGTGTCTTTTCTAGTTGACATACATCAGTATCTCACCTCCTACTAAATATCGATTCCTTCGATAGTATTATACATCCTAATCAAATAAGATTTATGAAAAACAGATTCATAGGAAATAATCTTAGATTGTTCTATTCACATAGAGGTCCTTTTACTAAGGTGTACTAATGATTAGCACTAAATGATAAGTGCCCACAGGAATATAATGGGCATCTTATCATTTAGCACATGCTAACCATTAGCATGCTAAATCCATTAGCGCATCTTAGTAAAAGGACCCCCAAATTATATACCCTCCAAGAGCCATCATCCTTTTGTAGCTCTCTCCTTCGATGTAGAAAAAGCTTTTGATTGCATCGAATGGTCCTCTCTCTTTAAAATCCTAGATTGATTTAACTTTGGATCTAAATTTTCCAATTGGTTTAAAATACTGTATAACAATCCTTCCTTGAAACATAGAAACATGACGGCTGATAGGGACCAAATGGCCCATCCAGTCTGCCCATCCTCAGTAACCACTAACTCTTCTTTTTCCTAAGAGATCCCACGTCTGTCCCATGCTTTTCTAAATTCAGACATAGTCCTTTTCTCGATGACTTCCATGAGGAGGCCATTCCATGCACCCACCATCTGTGAAAGACTATCTTCTTAGGATACTCCTAAGCCTGTTTCCTCTTAACTTCATCCTATGCCCTCTCATTCCAGAGTTTTCCTTCATTTGAAAAAGGCTCACCTCCTATACATTAATGCCACTGAGGTATTGAAATGTCTCTATCATACCCCCCCTCTCTCCTGCCTCTCTTCCCGTGTATACATGTTGAGGTTCATAAGTCTGCCCTATATGTTTTATGAAAGAGATCACTGACCAATTTTGTAGCCGCCCTCTAGACCAACTCCATCCTGTTTATATCATGCTGAAGCTGTGGTCTCCAGAATTCCACACAGTTCTCTTAATAGGGCCTCACCAGAGACTTATACAGGGGCACTATCACCTCTTTTTTTCCTGCTGGTCGTCCCTCTTCTTATGCACCCAATCATCCTTCTGGCTTTGACCTTTGCTCTTTCTACTTGTTTAGCCACCCAAGTCCCGCTCTTCTTTCATACTCAGAAGTACTTTAATGCTAAAAAAATGCAGGGTCATGACCTTGGGTTACAAAAATCCAAGGGAACGATACAGTATAGGGGGTGAAGTACTTCTGAGTTGTTGGACCATTGTTCAAGCTTCGTTAGATCCTCCCTCATGCTAAACATACCCTCTGGGATGTCCATCCTATAACAGAGTTTGGTATCTTACCAGACAGTCCTTCTGCAATATCACTCAGAAAGATGTTAAAAAGAGCCAGCCCAAGGACCAATCCCTGCAGTACACCACTGATAACATCCTTTTCCTCAGTGCTCCTCCCCTTGTTGGATTGCAGAGCAAGCACCACATTAATATCTTTACTTCTCTTAGACATGAGATCTTCCCTGATGATTTCTTCTTTTTCTTCTTTGGGCAGGATTTAACTGTGGCTCAGACTTAAGCCCCTTATCCTTTCTATTCCATTCTTATGGGAAACAGGTCCCACTCATGGCCTTTTCCCTCTCCTTATCTTTCTTGGTCTCTAGGTAAGAGTATCAGGGTCCTGATGGTTTCAAAGGTGGGAAATCCACCCCTTGTCCCATTGCATGGTTACAGGACTCTCTTTTGGAAAGGAAGGATGACCCCGGGCACACCCGGGTTTTACACTTCCCTCCAGTTCCTAAGGAGCACATTTCCATGACTAGCCTACCCCTTCATTTGTTTGAATGGCATCACTCTGGAGCAGGGACCCAGAATGCTCAATCTGTTACTGCCAGGAAGGCTCATGATGGTGTTCTGCTAAACTGACATATGTTTTTCACTTATTTTCTGCTAGTAATGTTTAAAAAATGTGGCTGCTCACTACTGCATAACTATGTTGTGTCCATTGTCAGTCAGCTCCCTGTTTACATTCCTGGACTGTTTAATCACCTTCCTCCATTATCTGTGACGGTGAGTATAAAGTTCTAATAAAATTCATAGACAGGTTTGGTAGAAGATGCCTTCAAAACTGCATTTCATCTCATTCAGGATCTGTTGGCAATCAGCCAGAGAGCCATTTCTATTTTCACCGAAAACAGCAAATGCCACACTGTTCCACCAACAATGTTGGCTTAGAAGTAACACACTTTGATGCTAAAACTAATTTAATCACTTAGATGCTCTTGGTATTCTCAGTGCAAATAAAGTCACACCTTTTGTATGTTTCAGCAGTTTCTAACCCAGTTTGCCATTTCAGGATTCACTGTCAAGTTTCCCAGTTACTGCTGCACACCAAGAAATTCATCCAAATCAAAGACTCTACTGAAACCTAGATCATTCATAGCTAGCAGTGACCCTTGACCTAATTTCTTCATCACCCAGTTAAGAAATCAAATTTGTTTGAAAATGCTGCTTTAGCTGCTTTAATTTAGCTGCCAGACTGGAGATGGGACTTCTCTACAATGTCCCTGTAGGTCTCCTCTGTCTCCCTCAGCTCCTCCAAGTCTGCTACTCTAGCCTCAAGAGAACTGACTCGTTCTCTGAGAGCTAGGAGCTCTTTGCATTGGGCACAAACATTTAACCTCTCACCAACTGGGAGATAATCATACATGTGACACTCAATTGAAAAGACTGGATAGCACCCCTCTCGCTGCTGGACTCCTGTCTGCATCTTAGTATTATTGAGTTGTTTAAATGTTGTTTAAAGATTTGTCCTACTCTGGAAATCTTCACAGCACCTCTTCTAGAGTACAATGCAGATTTCGCATTTCATTATGTAGAGACCCTAAGGACTTGCAGAGACCTCTGATGGCTCTTCCTGAGAATTATTGACTGTAAAATAATCTCACAGCTTCTGGAACTAGGGGGTGTTTCTCCTACCTATGATTTATTGTGGTAGGAAGAGAGACCTCTTGGAGAGAAACTGTGCTGGTATAAATACCAAGCCCAGTTTCAAATTCCCTCTCTTTGGCTCCAGCTTCCCCAGCCATCATTGGATAAAGGACTGTCTACTAAGGACTTTGCACCAAAAAGGTCCAAGAGACAATGTTGTATAGTAACTATGGAAATATAACTAGCTGCTGTACTTAAGTAACATAGTAACGTGGAGGGGCATAATCGAACGTCGCCGGCGATCTATTTTGGCGGCGGTGCTACAGCTGACCGGAACCGTATTATCGAAAAAGATGGCCGGCCATCTTTTTTTTCGATAATACGGTTTAGCCCGGCCAAATGCCAGAGTTCGCCAGGGTTGAGATGGCCAGTTTTGTTTTTCAGCGATAATGGAAAAAAATGCTGGCAATCTCCAACCCAGCGACATCCAAGGCATTTGGTCATGGGAGGAGTCAGCATTTGTAGGGCACTGGTCCCTCTCACATGCCAGGACACCAACTGGGCACCCTAGGGGTCAGTGCGGTGGACTTCAGAAAAGGCTCCCACATGCATAGCTCCCTTGCTTTGGGTGCTGAGCCCCCCAACCCCCCCACCCCAAAACCCTCTACCCACACATGTACAACACTACTTTAGCTCTTAGGGGTGAAGGGGGCAACTACATGTGGGTACAGTGGGCTTTGGAGGGCTCCCATTACCAGCACAAGTGTTACAGGTAGGGGGGTGGGCATGGGTGCGCCGGCCTTAAGTGCACTGCGGTACCCACTAAAAGTGCTCCAGGGACCTGCATACACGCAGGCCTCTAGGACTTGTTGCTGCTGTATAACCTTGGCACACCAGTTGACATCCATGTCCAGAATTTCTCTTGCCCTCCCCTCCATCCATGTCCTGAAACTCTCCTCTCTCCCCTGCCCCCCTCTAGCCATTCATGCCCAGCAATTCTCTTCTCTCCCCTGCCCTCCATGCCCAGCAATTGGCTTCTCTCCCCTTCTACCCATCCCTGCCCAGCAATTGGCTTCTCTCCCCTGCCCCCCTCTATCCATCCCTGCCCAGCAATTGGCATCTCTCCCCTGCCCCCCTCTACCCATCCCTGCTCAGCAATTGGCTTCTCTCCCCTGCCCCCTCTACCCATCCCTGCCCAGCAATTGGCTTCTCTCCCCTGCCCCCCTCTACCCATCCCTGCCTAGCAATTCTCCTCCCTCCCCTGCCCTCCCCTCCCGCTCCCAAACATGTGCAGCGATTTTCCTTCGCCCCCCCCACCGTCCCCTCCCGCTCCCATCCATCTTGTTTAGTACCTCTCTGTTGAAGTGCCGCCTTATTTAAGCCCTGCTGCGTCTCCAGCCTTCCCTCCCTGCTTGCTTCGATGAGTTCGTTCGTGCCCTTAGTCCCGCCTTCTGACATCATACGTTCAGAACAGAGGCAACTGGAGGAAAAACAAGAACTCAACTCCTACTTCTGTTTTGCCACTGATCTCCCTCCCAACTTCCAGTACAAACTCTAATCTGCTGCCTAAGTAGTGTAACTCACAGGTCATTAAAAATCTTCTAGATCTTCACAAAGGTTGATGGTATTTCATGTCAGGAAGTCAAATTTCATGTTCCAACTTCCTCCCCTCCCAGTACTTTTCAGAGACCGGGTAGACTTGAATCTTAAGCTTAGGTTCAGAAGGCTGAGTCAGCTGTGACCTTCTCACCCCATGACATCAGAAGAAGAATCAAAGACTAATTATTGCAAGTGTGATGATTTTTTTCTACATTACTGGCACAGATTGTGTTCTGTTATATGCATTCATTCACCTATCTGTGCATGCAGTTTTTGAAATCAGAGCCCAATGGAGTTGGGTTTCACCTTTCCCCTCCACCCTCAAGTCTCCAAAATAACTATGTCTCTTCATATGGGAAAGAGCTAAATATAGGGTCTGAGAAATAACGTTCAGATGTGAGCAAGATAACAAACATTAGCGTGCCATGCATGCCAGCTGACGGGCATGAAGCTTAGGGATACCAACCTACACATGCAAGAAATGTTCCAACAGGTTAATCAGTGCTGCCTATAATTAGACAGGAAACAACTCTGGATGGTGTCGTTAACATTATTATTATAATCATATGGGGATGCAGCAGCCTAGCAAGTACTGAGCTGTGTGAAACAGAGGCGTTCAAAGAGACAGCAGACCAGGGGGCAGAGATTTAGGCTGGATGGATGAGTCTAGGGTACTCTTGTAGCTCTTTAACCAGGTTGGAAGTTTGTAACTACCACAATCAACCAAATTGTGAACTGTTGGTTTCGATCGATGAATTATATCTGTTTCAGGGAAGAACTCTTAAAGCAACAGGTGGTGAAGGTTTGAATTCCGATGGCTTGACATATCTGGACATATCTGCTGCAGAACCAGAGAAATATATGAGGCAATTCTATAAGTGGGTGCCTTCTTTTAGGCACCCTAATGTCCCATGGTCAGAGTAGGGTTACCATATGTCCGGATTTACCCGGCCATGTCCTCTTTTTGAGGGCATGTCCGGCAACCGGGCGGGTTTTGCCAATCTGCCCGTTTGTCCTGATTTCTGGACAAATGGGCAGGCTGGTGGGTGAGCCGTCCTATAGGACGGCCTGCCTGCCAGCCTGCCCGTTTGTCCAGAAATTCGGACAAACGGGCAGATTGCTAGCCTCCCCTCCCCTTACTTACTAGTGCCCTGGTGGTCTAGTGACCTCTTCCATCTTCGGGGCAGGAAAGAGCCCCCTCTTTCCTGCCCAGAGCGCTGCACTGCATGCATCCTTCCTGTTGCTGATCCTCGGTGCAGATTCAAAATGGCCGCCGAGAGTTGACGTGAACTCGCGAGACTTCAACTCTTGGTGGCCATTTTGAATCGGCGCCGAGGATCAGCAACAGGAAGGATGCATGCAGGGCAGTGCTCTGGGCAGGAAAGAGGGGGCTCTTTCCTGCCCCGAAGAGGTCACTAGACCACCAGGGCAGTAGTAAGGTAAGGGGAGGGGGGTGACGGGGAGGGGGGGCGATGGGGTATGTGACAGGGGGAGGGGAAATGTGACAGGGGGCGGAGCGAGGGTGTGACAGGGGGTGGGGTGTGTGGTGGGGCGGGGCATGTATCCTCCTTTTGGGGGACAAAATATGGTAACCCTAGGTCAGAGCCTATTCTACAACAGCATTGGGGTGCCTGGATTCCTTTATAGAATAATCTCTTAATCCAGCATTAGCACACCATAGACCTGGCATAACTGTGGGTGCCTAAAAGCACATGAGTGGTAGCCCTGCCCATATGAATGTTCCCCTTGTATTTACACACTATCCCCTGGATTCTATATAGCACGCCTAGAGATCCACGCCGATTTGTGCATAATTTACCAAGCTAATATGCGATGATAACAGAACTTAACAAGCAATAATGAGCACTAATTGGCACTGACTAGAATTTAGGTGCACAACTCGCTAAGCATATTCTGTAATGATGTGCGCTGAACTTCTAACACACGTAGGCAAAAAGGGGCATGGTTATAGGCAGGGAAATAGGCATTTTGTGGGCGTTCCAAAATTTACTCGGCTAGTTATAGAATATGATCCAGTGTGCCTAAATCTGTATGCTGGGATTTGCGCCACATTTTCGTTGGTATATATGGATTCGTGTAGATTTAGGCACTGAAGTATCAACTAAGTGTTTTGTATAATCAGAGCCTAAATCTAGGCACCAATTATAGTATACGCTTAGTCAGCACTGATTTTAGCACCAATTTTTTTAGGCACCATATATAAAATCTCCCCCTATGAGCCTTATTCTATAAAGGTTGTGCACCTAAATTTATGCTCCTAAATTATGAGCGTAATCTATTTTGGAGCATAGATTAGGCTCATAATTTAGGAGCGTAAATTTAGGAGCATAACTTTATAGAATAGCGCCCTATGCCATGCACACTCTTACATAATAGAACTTAGTCACTTTGCTGCCATTTATGTATGTAAGAGCTGGTACGTGCAGGATGTCAGACTCACAGAAACAGAACGAAGCCTTGCAAATCAGCCAGGCTTCGTTCTGTTTCTGTGAGTCTGACGTCCTGCAAGTACAATGTACAGGATGTCAGAAACAGAACGAAGCTTTCGCAGGAAGAAGAGGACCTTGGCTGGCGGGGATTGGGATCCCCCGCCAGCAAAGGTAGGCAACGGCGGGGGAGGGTTGGTGGCAGGAGGGGGGTCGAGAGGGTCTTCGGCAGGGGTTGTCAAAGTTTGCGGCGGCAGGGGGAGTCGGCAATGGCGGGGGGGGGGGGTCAATTATGGCTGGGGGGGTCAGCGGCGCTGGGGGGTCTAAAATGTGCCCCCTCACTACGTCTCTGAACCCCCTTCCCGCTGAAGTCTGGCTACGCTCCTGTTCTCAAGCCAGTCTTTGGGACACACTCAGCCAATCAGGTTTTCAGGATTCCACAATGAATATGCATGAGATAGATTTGCATTCACTGCCTTCTTGATATGCAGATCTATCTTATGCATATTCATTATGGCTATCCTGAAAACCTGACTGGCCAGGTGTGTCCCAAGGACTAAGTTGAGAAGCACTGACAGAAGGGTAGAGAAGGACTATAAAGTTCATCCAGTCTGCCCATTTTTATTCCTGCTACAGTGTCATAGTTAATCTTTTGTCCACCACCTCTACTGAGAAAGCATTTCATACATCTGACCCCCTTTCAGTGACGAAATATTTTCTGATATTGCTCCACAGTCTTCCCTTTTTCCCCTCATCCCATGACCCCTTTCTTTTCTATTCTTTTCTCGGCGCCTCTGTCATAGCCCCATGTTTTGTATTCTCCTCTACAGATTTAGACCCTTGAGCAGGAACGTCGCTAAGTTTTGCCACAAAAGGTCATAGCCTTGCTGCGTGTTCAGTTATATATTTATATTTAATAGCCCTTAGTTCCTTTACACTTTAAAACAGGTTAGAAATCTAACATAGGGGTACTTTTACTAAAGTGTGGTAAAATATGGGCGTAATTCATGTTAACATAGGATTTTGCCACAGCGGTGTACCAAGGGTGGGGCAGTGTGGGTGGTCCACCCCGGGTACACGCTACAGGGGGGTTGCAGGGGGGTTGCAGTGAGCAGCCACATGGCTGTTGGCTCTGCTGGTTCCCTGCTCCCTCTGATGTTACTTCCTGTTCTGGGGCAGAGGGAGCATAGAACCGGCGGAGCCAACAGCCGCACAGCTGCTCCCAGCACCCCAGGAGGTAAGCAATGCACCCGGGGAGGAGGGGTTTTGATTTGATGCTCTGGGGGTGATGACGCTGCACCCGGGGGAGGGGACGATGCTGCACCGGGGGGCACAGCGGCGATCTGCCCCGGGTAGCAGCAGACCAAGGAACACCACTGCTTTGCCATGTGCTAAGCCCAGATTTAATACAGCACTTTTTTAGGGCCTACAAAAAATTAATGTGAGAACAGTTTCCGCCTCCTATTTAGGAGATGCTCTTACGTTAACTGCGTTATCCAGTTAGCAGGCACTAATCATAACATTTTAGCTGGATTATATTGGAATGCCCACTCTCTGCCCATGACATGCTCTCTCTGAAAAATATGTATTAAAAATCAGTGGGTTTTACTGCACAAAAACAGGCACAATACCACAAAATGCTTTAACATGCTCTTCAGTAGCATGTTCTCATACCCTAACCGCACGTTAAGGGCTTAGTTACATTTTAGTAAAAGAGCCCCATATTAAAATATAAAATACTACGGTGGTTATTTTAGAAGCTCTGTTCTTGTTTTGGATGTCTGAAAACTGGCACTTAGATGTCCATATTACATGGATGCCTAAGTCCCAATTTTACTAAGGCAGAATATGGAAATCTAACACTGCAGAACATCTATATGGCAAGAAGAAATGATCTGGGTGTGTTTTATGTGAAACAAGGGCGAGTCCAAAATATAGACATTCAACTCTGATCACAGAAGGGAGAAGGACGTTCATGTCTAAAAAGATATTTAGAACTGGTACTTGTCACATCAAGGTTACAGGAAAATGCTCTGATTGAGCAGCTGTCCACTGGAGAGATTAAGGCATGACACCTCCTTGATCCCCCAGTGGTTGCTGTCCCCTCCCTCTCCCAGAAGATGAAACCAGTAAAGGATACCAAGCTCTGTGACAGCTTCAGGTATTATGGACATTTTTAACAGAGCAGCATACAGATCTAAGGACTAGCCTAATGGTTAGTACAGTGGATTGTGAATTCACGGATCCAGTTCAAATCCCACTTCAGCTCTTTGTTTTTGTTTTTTTAATTGAGAGCCCTCCAGGGACAGAAAAATATCTACAGCACCTGAATATATAAGACACCTGCAAGCCTGAAGGCTATTCAAGTGGTGTACATTCAGGTGCAATAGGTATCTTTTGTTCCTGGAGGGCTCACAATTAAAAAAAATTAAATCACAAACAGCTGACGTGGGATATAAACCTCTTTTTCTCTTATGTCTTTCCAGATTCACCTTAGCATCCCTCCTGTTCTAATCATCACCTTTTCATAGCAGGGGCATAGCCAGACCTTGGCGGGAGGAGGGCCCAGAGCCCAAGGTTGGGGGGGGGCACATTTTAGCCCACCTCCCCCAGCCGCCGACTCTCCCCCCACTGCCACTTTCGACCCGCCTCCGCAAGGTACCTTTGCTGGCGGGGGTCCCCAACCCCCACCAGCCTTCAGCGCCGGTCACATGCTGGACGTCAGGACTCACAGCACAGATCAGTGAACGCGCTGGAGACTGGCGCTGAAGAGACTAAGGCTGGCGGGGGTTGGGGACCCCGCCAGCAAAGGTACCTTGCGGTGGCGGGTCAAAAGTGGTGGGGGAGAATTGGCGCGGGGGGGGGGGGGTCAAAAGGAGAGGGGCCAGGACTAAATCTGTGGGGGCCCATGCCCCCATTGACCCACCTAGCTATGCCCCTGTTTCATAGAGTCTCAGTAGGCTAGATAATTTTGTGTGCTGTAAATTAGGTCATTTTGTTTTAAAATAGCAGCTGTTTATAGATTAATAATTAAGTTAATTTTCATTGTCATATGAAGACATATGCGTCAGAATTTCAAAATGACAGTACTGGGGCTGAGTCAGGATGGAGCCAGGAATTATGCTGGTACTAGCAATATTCAGTTCTGGTGCCACTGGGCAAATTGTGTTGCAGAAAAGGTTATCTTAATTTTGCCTGGTTAGGTATATGGATACAGCACTGAATATTGGCTGTAGTTGCATAACTTTCGGGTGCCACCACTGACCCGGATATTTGGGCATGGCCTGGCATTGAGGGGCCTTTTTACAAAGGTGTGACAAAAACTGGCCTGCGGCAGTGTGAGCATGTGTTTTTGGTGCATTCTGGACCATTATTGTACTGCGTCTGGAAAAAGGAATTATTATAATGGGCCGGAAAATGGACGTGCGGCAAAATGAAAACCAGCGCACATCCATTTTTGGCCTGAGATCTTACTGCCACACATTGACTTAGTGGTAAGGTCTCACGCACTACTCAGATGGTAAGCATGCAGCAAGCACCAACTGCCATTTACCGCCAGGTAGGCTCCCCGCGGTAGAAAATAAAAAATATTTTCTACCGCGTGTTTTCGGCATGCGCCAAATTCAGAATTACTGCCCGGGGCATGCGGTAGTTGGGTGGTAGTGCTGACATGGCATGCGCTGGATGCGCATAGGTACTTACACACCTTTATAAAAGGGCTCTTGAATATCCAGGTCTATTTTAATTGGCAGTGGTCAGGATTTAGAAAAATGCTCACTGCCACTGAATATTGGTGGGAAAGTTGTGATGCTCAATAATAGAATAGCAGGGATTTTGTTGCAGAGGCATGCACTTAATAATGACGCATGGATTGAATGTCCATATGTATCTATTGCTAGTTACTTGGGGGTTTTTTGTTTTGTTTTTGGATTTTTGTTTGCTTTATTTAAATTTTAATTTATACAACTATACATTGTACAAATATAGAAAATTAGATGGAATCTGCATAAACAAAACCATAAAGAATCTACAATCAGAAGAAATTAAAACAAAGCATAAATACCATCAAGTTAGCCACAAAAAAGAAAAGAGAGGGGAAGGAGATTTAGAAATAAAGGAAGAAAAGAGGAAAATAAAGGAACCACCATTTGCAAAATGTCCCCACTACTTGATATGCTCGATCTCTAGCCAGATGGAACAAATGGCACTTTCTTAGAATCCAAGAAGCCTCTTAATTGTTCTGGAAGAACAAATATATATCTAGTACCAGAAAACTGAATTACAACGTTTACTTGGAGGACATCATAATAAAAAAGTTGCACCAAGATTTCTCGTTTCTTGATGCAGTGCCAAAAATGCCTTATGTCTCTC
This sequence comes from Microcaecilia unicolor, assembly GCF_901765095.1. Lineage (NCBI taxonomy): Eukaryota > Metazoa > Chordata > Amphibia > Gymnophiona > Siphonopidae > Microcaecilia > Microcaecilia unicolor. The sequence continues at coordinate 444,445,596 of NC_044032.1, forward strand.
CTGAATAGCTTTGCAATGTCTGTGTAAATCCAAACCCTTTGACCCAAAAACATTGCTTGAGAGTTTCTAAAGTATAAGCATATAACTTTTTTCAAGTCCTGCACTCATGCTATATCTCACACGTTTGCAGTACATTTCGATTCTTCGGTGGCCATGTGGTGTATCAGTTTATGTATGCACAATCTTTTTAAAGACCCTTTTGCCTTTTTCACCCAGCATTACTATTTAACTCCATTTGCTTTCTGTCAGACTCCTGAGGAGGGCACGTTATATGCCGAAACAAGGTGCTGTGTCGAGTCAAGAGCACTGATTTTATATTTACTATCAAATGCTGATTTTTAAGCATTGATATTATTTTGTTGTGCATTGCTTTTACATATATTGAATTTTATGTAGTGATTTTATGTTTATTCTGTTATATATATATATATATATATATATATATATATATATATATATACACCAGCGCAATTAATATTCAACTTTGTTGATTCTAAGGTGTATCTAGCCCTTCTACGTTCCCACTTCCTTGGTATATTGCTGTTTGTCTTGTGGGACTTAGCTGTTCGGTTTCCTGTTGGTACTTAAGGTGTCCTTTTACTAAGGTGTTCTGAAATATGGCCTGCGGTAGTGTAGACGTGTGTTTTGGGCGCATGCAGAATTATTTTTTAGCACACCTACAAAAAAATGCCTTTTTTCGCTGAAAACGGACGTGTGGCAAAATGAAAATTGCCATGCATCTATTTTGGGCCCGAGACCTTACCGTAAACCATTGACCTAGCGGTAAGGTCTCACACAGTAACCGAGCGGTAATGGTCTACGCACGTCAAATGCCACTTGATGCACGGGCACCTACGCGGCTTAGTAAAAGGGCCCCTAAGTTACTTGCTGTTGAGTTATTGTCTGAATAAAAGAGTGTAGAATTTGATTCACAATCAGAGCTTGAAGTGCCATATGTCCATCAGAAGACTGTTAGAACTCTAGATCTCCTTTCTCCATGGAAGAACCCTTGTAAGTTTCATCTTAGGGCCCTTGGAAGACACTAGGGGTCCCTTTTACAAAGGTACGCTAGTGTTTTCAGTGTATGCATTAAATATGTGTTCACTAAACGCTAGAGACGCCTGTATATTCCTATGGGCATATCTAGTGTTTAGCACGAGCTAATCAGCATGCACTAAAAACACTAGTGCACCTTTGTAAAAGACCCTCTAGGTTACAAGGAGAACTGAAGATCAGGATTGAGGGGCATATGCTAAACTGTACAGGGTTCTCGGCATTACAATAAAAGGGGACAATGTGAAATCGGATTCAGGTGCATTGGGAGAAAAGTGTGAAAACCCAGTACTGAAATTTCAAGGAGTGCACAAAGTTTGTTATCCATTAAATGAAGGCTTAGAACTAAAAAAAAATTCTGCTTTTGCAGCTGATTTTATATTTACCAAATTTCAGTAGATGGGATAGCAAAAACTCCCACAAGCTGTAATGAACCATTCCAGTAACTCCTAATTCATCAATCTTTGAGTTACCTTCTTCCAGCTCTGAAGCTCCTGGAGAATTTTAGCCCCTGATACAGAAATCCTCATTAAGACACTTTAATCTGTTACCTGTCATTTCTATGATTAGATGTTGTTGACCTCCTTATAGTTCTCAAAATCCTTCATATCTTTCATCAGAAATCCTCCTCCCCTGAAGCACACGTATAATTACAAGCTGGCTCTTCGGGTTTCTGACGCCTCCCACACCCACATGCTATCAGGTGTTTAATTCTAACCAGAGTAACTATTAGAACAGTTCTTAGATGGCTTACTAAGTTGAAGTGGTCCACTGAAAGACACTGTGGAAGCAAAAACAGTGCTGGGATTCAAAAAAAGGAGGGGAATATACATAATAGGTTCTTAAAAGGCAAGAAGATGTAACCCAAATATTGAGCATTTCAGCTAAGTAATGATTTTTACTATAGTTCATTTGTTTGTTTACCAGATTGGCGATTGCCTTTACGGACTGATGTTAGCCACATTGAGCCTGCCAACGGGTGGGAAATGTGGGATATAAATGTTATAAATAAATAAATAAATAAAAAAAATTTCACTAAATACAACTCCAGCGTAAGGAGGAAAGTAACCTTCACTGCATGACAAGTACAAGCCCAACAACCTTCCTGGGCAGACTCAGTGGGTTATGTTGGTCTTTCTCTGCCATCATGTACTATATTACTATCTGCTCAATATTCAGCCCAAGGCGGTCAGTGGTTTTTTAAAGCCACTGACCATCGCAGGCTGATTCTAACCCAGATATTCAATGCTGGGGTCGTGTCTGGGTACCAGCACTGAATATCTGGATCAGGTGCTGACCCAGATGTCATGCGAGTTCTGACCAATATTCAGTGCCAGCACCTGCATAGATAATCTCTTCATAAAGGCGGTTAATAAATCCCAATAAATAAATAAGGGTCGATTTCCATACTGAATGCAAATGGAGATGTGAATTTAAAACCTAATTATGACATGCTGCTTAATAAAGGACTGTTGAGAGTCCTGCTTACCAGACTCATTTTCATCAAGTGTTGCATCATTAAATCTATGAAATAGCATAGTCACTCATATGTGATTGAACAAGTTAGAAGGTAAACAAGTCAGGGTTTAGTGTTACCTAAATTAAAAATTATATGAAAAATTGCAGCAGTACTATTTTGGATTGATAGCCTTCTGCACCATGGAGCATTTCATGCATCATGCCAACACAGCGGATACTTTCAGTGTTGATGTGCTTTTATTGTCTAATGCTAATCTCATGAGATAAGCATCAGGAAGTACTGTGTGTGGATGTTGACATTGTTCATGGTGCTGGTATGATACAGGAAAACTCAGTGGTGCAGGGTGGAGGGCCAGGCTTCTGCTTCTTACAGTGTGGTGGCAGCTAAGGTCAAAATTGTTGTAGCTGGTTGGGTCTAGGGATCTTCCCCACCAGCTACGCTATAAGTACAAAGCTCTGTGATCTGGCTTGGGGAGGCCCAAGCCAAAAGTATGAGGGCCCAGGCTCCCAAGTCGCCTCCATGATTATACCACTAGTTATTGTAACATCCATGGACTCTGCACTCCAATCAAGGCTCCTACTCTAAAAGGAAACTGGGAGCACCAGGTCATGGACTTCAGCTCACTCCATACTTGAATATACAGCTGCTGATATTAGGATCTTGGGACATGACCAGCAGTTGCTGGTAGGCCGTTATCAAAGGGATCACTCAATGTTCTCACTCACAAAATGCATAGTCTAATCCAGAAGGTCGTGGTCACAACTCAGAACAAACATTTACTGAAAGTTCATTAAATAGTTGGGTAGCTGAAAAAATATTAAATGACGCTTTTCATGGAATATCACAAGCTACAGTTCAGTTCCAGATTGCCTCCAATACCAATACCAATATACAGTGGGGTGCTGGCAAATTTGTAACAACAGGCTCTCTCTCCAAATTCCCCCCCCCCCAAAAAAAAAACCTCCACCCATAGATATGTACGTAACTGAATTATACATTCTATTGGTACAAATGATATATGCAGGCAGCAACCAATTTAGAAATAATATTAAAACATACAATATTCTTTACTGTAAATTCCAAATGGCCAATTGATTTTTGCCACACTCTGTAGCCATTCTATGTTTGCTATTCATCCCAATCTGCTAATTCTTTACACAATAAATTTGTTGACATTAAATCTGACAGATGATATACTGTCAGACTATTTCTCACCCTATATGCCAATTACCCACTATTGGTAATTGGTATATAGGGTGAGAAATGTGGATGACAGGGAAAGAAGAGGACAAGCTGCGTGGATGAGAGTGAGGGAAGGGGACAAGCTGCATGAATTTTCAGCAGCAGTCTCGCGAGATTGCCGCAGGAACACCTAGCAGTCTCGTGAGATTGCTGTGGGAACTCACGGCAGACATCTTCAATAGTATGGACTATGGGGAAGAGTGGAGACTGCATGGGCAGGAACATATGAGGGTCGCTTCTGCCCTAGCTGATTACAGTAACAACTGGCTCGCAAAATTGGACCAAAATCAACAACCAGCTCACAAGAGCCGGTGCAAGCCGGCTTCAGCACACCTCTGCCAAAATATTTCTTATATACAGCAAGATTCCTAAAAGGTCCAATGTGGTTTACATCAGATTTATAAACATACATGTGAAAAAAATTAAAAGAGAGTACAGATTATCAATTATAAAAAAAATAAAATACAATTTTAAAATATCTAGATAAATAAGAAGGTCTTACGTTTCTTGCGAAAGAACAAATAATTGGGGTTGATTCTAATATCTGCAGGTATGTGATAGGACTAATAACTGAACTAAAGAGCAAAAGCAGAATAGTCAAAATAAGAAGTTACTAATCTCAGTTGTCTCAATTTATAGAATATAAAATTCTCCAAAGTTGATTAATCTGCACTTTATAGAACAATGAAGAATCCAAAATAACATCAAAGATCCTGGTCTCATTCTCTACATCCACTGGCCTCCTTTCTTGCCAGATTCCAAGGGTGTGATCTCTAGACACTCTGGGCTTCCCAAAGGTTTTACCCGTGACTGTCTTCAAAAATATTTGTCTCCTTTATTCTTCCAAGGCCACTCACCTTCAGGATGATGCAGGTCTCACACATGAAGCACAGGTTCCTCTAACTCTGGAACATTTGCCCTCCTGAACTCAGCACCCAGGAATTTCTTGTGATTCCAACAATTCTCTTCAAGGAATCAGGACAACCCCCTTTCTCCTTTTTCTCCTGAGGCCTTGTCCTGCCTCTTTCTCTTTCCTCGGAGACATGGTAGTGCAATGGCTTAATCATTCAAAGACAACAAAAACTGTTTGGTACAGTGACATAGCTAGCCAAAGACAAGCTTCTGGGCTGTACTATTTATAAAATTATAATTCCTCTCCTTTTGTCAGGAACTTCTTCTACTAGGGTGTGCATAGCCAAAAATAGGCACGGTTAGATTTTGTTTTTAATGACGTTTTTGCAATTGTTGTGTGGTTTTTTTCATGTTTTTGCATACACTGTGTGTAAGCAAGAACTTTTGTGTGTACACAGATCCATTTTATATGTGTTAATTCATAGATAAACACATACAAATGATTTGCATACACTTTATATTTTTTGGCACCCATACAAAATGAATGTGAGCTCATGAATGCACATCCCTACCTCCTGCTATTACTTCATTTCTACAGAACCCTTTCAATACTATCCGACCCCGAGACCCCACTTTCCTTCCAATCCGCAGCTAATCTGAGTCTGTGCTTTTCTGCTTTCCTACACAATCCCTGAGTTCCCACTCTACTCTCAACCCCATGTATCAGGATGCCAAAAAGCTTTGTCATTGCAGCTGCAGATAGAACATTCTGGCCCCTGACAATCAAAGTGTAGCAGGAGGATGTATATTCAGAAATACTGATCCAATGGGATTCAACTATGAGCTTTTGGAGGGAAGTATAAAACCTAGGCACAAGGGAGGAGCCATATCTTTCCTCCCTCACAGAGAGTCCGTCCTAGAAGGATGTAGAAGGGAAGTTAGTAGAGAACCCCACCCAAGGGCCCACCGGAGTTTTCGTTCCATCCACTAGGGACTAAGGGGAGAAATAAGAAGTAAAGTGAAGAGGCTGCCAGCCTGTTATCAACTGTTCCCTAGAGCCTGAAGGAGCAGACTAAAGTATTCTCATCTTGCAGTAAACATTTCAGAGAGGGCAGTCTGATCCACAGCTATCTCTCTGAGGCACAGGGTTTCCTAAGGCAGAAGATCTGATCATGAGGAGACTGGATCTTAAATCTTTGTCAGTGAAGAGCCCAGTCGGGGAACTGATTGAAGAATGTGTCAGGGGATAATTCACCTGCCTAGGGGTTTATGCTTAACCTGTTCACAAAGCAAGCTTCAAGCATTTAGGGTACCCATAACACTTAAAGGAAAATTAACTGCTACCACTATTGGGATAAGAACACAGTAACCCTGTCACCACTCACTAAGAGATATTAGAGGCTCAGTAATTCGTCTAATGTAACCATATCATCTACACTGAAAGGAAAGGGATGCAGTCTGTTAGAGATGTGGGAACCTACCATTAAGGAGAAGGAGGCCACATCTACCACTTACTAAACACATGAAAGATGCTGGAGTTGGAAGTGCATGAAGTTCCTCCAAGGAGACCTTGCTGCCAATCAAATGTGTCTGCAAGTAAAGCTGGTAAAAATCGATGAGCTTATTTCACACAAGTTGAAAAAGCACATAATTGGAGAGTACACAAAGGCATTTTTCTGCTCCTGCAAATTCCAACATGGCCTCACTTTGCTGGTATAATTTTTCAGGGGCCTTCCCCTCAAATGCTTCTGAGTGGAATTTGGTAGGAGAAATGAAACCACAGTAAGAGACTTTTCCACCAAATTTCATCCAAACTCATTATTTGTTATAAAAACTGGTCTAGCTCAAAACGTCTTAGGAGATTGAAGGGGGGCAGACTCAGGAAAAATGTCAGGAAGTATTTTTTCACGGAGAGAGTGGTGGATACTTGGAATGCCCTCCCGCGGGAGGTGGTGGAGATGAAAACGGTAACGGAATTCAAACATGCGTGGGATAAACATAAAGGAATCCTGTTCGGAAGGAAGGGATCCTCAGAAGCTTAGCCGAGATTGGGTGGCAGTATAGCGTTGCATGAATCTGGTAGCGCTTTGGAAATGTTGAGTAGTAGTAGTAGTAGAGCTGGTGGGGGGAGGCGTGGCTGGTGGTTGGGAGGCGGGGCTAGTGCTGGGCAGACTTATACGGTCTGTGCCCTGACAATGGCAGATACAAATCAAGGTAATGTATACACAAAACGTAGCACATATCAGTTTATCTTGTTGGGCAGACTGGATGGACCATGCAGGTCTTTTTCTGCCGTCATTTACTATGTTACTATGCATAAGGACCGCTGGGCAGACAGCGATGGATGTAGGTACTTTTCACTGATAAAGCATACCTAATAAGAGCAGATCATGCTTTATAGATACAGCTGTGCAAAGAGGAGGGAGGGTTAAAACACAAGCTAAGAAAGAGAGAGAGAGGAAGGCCAAAGAGGCATGGACAAAGTGAATAAAATAAGTAAGACAATTAGAGTAAAAAGGGGTATGATACTGATGATGTATCTTTTTTGAACATCTCTCTGTTTATAATAAGATATCTCTCTGTTTATAATACAATACTGTTCTGCTATAGTATTAAAAGGTGGAAGGTATGAGGTATAGGCAGTATAATAATGGTCTCAGGTAGATGATAAACAGGCCAAGGCATTTATCAAAGCCCTGATCCTGTTATTAACAGGTTTAACTCTGCCTATACCATGGCATTATTACTATTAATTATTACTTTTGTACTGCAAAGTGCAGTTTGTGTGGTTAAAAATATAATTTGATGTTTTAGTTTTTACTGGAACTTGATTCACCCACATTCATAGTCATTTAGTTCAGAGAGTATAATAAAAGCAGATATCTGGGAGATATTCAATGTAAAAAGAATTTGTTCATGGTGGTATGAAATAAGATATTCAGAGTGTACATGGGATCCATGATAGATGTTCTCCAGTGTACCCACAGTTCTTTGACAGTACTGAGGTCAGGGCAGAATCATTTGATGATGATTGTGGTGGAACAGGGGGATCCCATGCTTTGGGGTCCTTTTACTAAGCCGCGATAAAAAGTGGCCTGCAGTAGTGCGAGCGTGTCTTTTGGGCGCTTACTGGGCCATTTTTTACCGCATCTAGGAAAAAGGGTCTTTTTTTTTAAAGGACTACTAATAATGAGCTGAAAAGTACTTAACTATCGCAGTCTATACGATATCAGGAAATAAATTATACTTTTTTCTTATTTAAAGTGGAGAAAACAACCTCAGTAGTCAAGGCTTGGCAGCAGTGTAATAATAGCACTCAATGCCAGCATCAAATTGACTCCGTTCTTATCACCGGTCCACGCAAGTGGAGTTTTCAGATCGGTGATAAGAACGGAGTCAATTTGGCGCTGGCATTGAGTGCTATTATTACACTGCTGCCAAGCCTTGACTACTGAGGTTGTTTTCTCCACTTTAAATAAGAAAAAAGTATAATTTATTTCCTGATATTGTATAGACTGCGATAGTTAAGTACTTTTCAGCTCATTATTAGTATTTTACCTTTTGACTTGCTGAAAATTGGGTCTAGCATTACCTCTTTTTTTTAAGGAGCCAGAAAATGGATGTGCACATCCATTTTCGACCTGAGACCTTACCACCACCCGTTGACCTAGCAGTAAGGTCTCACGTGCTACCTGAGCAGTAAGCATGCAGCGCACGCCAACTGCTGTTTACCACTGGGTAAGAGGCCCATGGTAGAAAATAGAAAATTATTTTGTACCACAGGATTCGGTATACACCAAATTCAGAATTACCGCCCCGCTAGGGCATGAGCCGGGCGGTAGTGCCAATTTGATGCACACTATATGCGCATAGGCCCTCCCGCGCCTTTGTAAAAGGGCCTCTTTGTGATTTGTATTGCTGCCCTATAACACTTTTCTTCCCTTCAGTGTATTTCCCTTGATTGTCCAGCAGGTGGTGTCTGACCTCTGCATTATAGCTATAGCAGAGGTCTGTTTTCTTTGTAGCTTACCTTCCCCAAAGAAAAGAGGAAAACACCTGAGGAGAAATATAACCTGCAGTGTCATTGGTCAAACATCCTGAATGCTAATGCTCTGTGCCCTGATTGGCTCTGAAGCCAAAAACCTAGCCCAGAATGAGCTAGAACGCCTCAGTTGGGAGTGAGGAGGGAATAGACCTCTGCACTGAGACCATGTTCAATTCATGTGAGCTGTTTCTATTCTTGATCTCCCCTAGATTAAACATTACATCCTTGTTATTTTACCTGTTCCTGTTTGCTGTTTTAAAACTTTTACTGTTCACAGTTCTACTGTTTTTGATAATAAACCTATTAGTTTGTTAGCTCTGTTGTCCTGGACTGATTAAGAATCCTGGAAATTTGTGTTCTCTGTCTGTGAGTGTTTTTCTAGGAACTGTGGGGCCCCAGGATTGTGGCTCCAGTGCCCATAGAAAGCACCGGAGAAATAATTTGTGGGTGGGAGAACTTATGCAGATGCAAGCGGGACCCAGCAGGTAGGCAAAGGGTATGCCAGTGTAGGCACATGTGTGCAAATTCAGGCAGGCCTGGACAGTGCTGGATAGGATACTCCTGGTGGTCACAGGGTTAACCCTAGTTGGGTGCTAGGGATAGCAATCAGGCTTTACGTGACAATGATGATGATGCCTTTGCCCTTTGCTATTAGATTGGCATTGACTAGACACTTCTCTTGTGTCTATGCTGCTCTGGGCTCAGTGGAATTCCATGCCACAATGGCTTAGGGATGAGTCTTAGGGTCAATTTTAAGAAGGGACTGAAAACATGCTGCGACATATGCATCAAATACTTGCTTGGTGAAACAGTGGACTGCTCTGTTCTCTCCTCCTTGTTTTTATGACATGTGGAAGACAGTTCTTTAACAGGGTACCTGATAAAAATCTATTCTATAAAGTAATATAGGCGCCTACTTTCCTTAATGGAATATTAACCTAACCAAGTGTTTACATGCTTAACAGTAAGGTGTGAGCACTTATGCCTGCTTAGAGCTAGTATTAGCTCCTAATTGCTGCAGGTACACGCACAGCTTATGTTGCACATGTGTGAGTACCACCCATGTGTATGCCCTCTCTTGCCAATATGCACTATGTAAGTTAAGATAGTATTACATAACAGCGCTTAGGTAGAATTTTGGCATTTATGCACATATGGATGGCCTGTATTCTTTGCTGATATTTCCTGTTTTTGAGATATTGCCCCAGAAGGTGCTTTATCTTTTTGAACCCTCACAATATTTTGCATGCTCTGTTCTGTCCTATTCTATTCTTTAAGGGCCCCTTTCACTCAGCACTACCTGTCGCTAAATAGGAAGTACCGCGGGGCTACCGCAGCAGCCCAGCAGTACTTCCACCCCTAGTGTGCTGTTATATTTGGCTGGGTTAGCGTGGGAGCCCCGAAATGGCTGCGCGGAAAGTGCTTTACTTGCTGCATGGCAATTTCCTGCACTGGTGCATATGTGGTAAACGGGGGCCTCAGTGCACATGAAAAACACGCGCCGACACCAGCGCAGGCCCCCTTTTGCTGCAGCTTGGTAAATGGGGCCTATATTTGTTAGTCATCTGATCCCCAATATTTAGGTTCTAAGCAACATGGAGAAAGTAAGACTGGTGCATACATAAGGAACCACAGAATTAAAACATCAAATACTAAAATAAAACTTAGTTATTAGTAGTATAATATTTAGCAAAATAGAAAGCTCTCATTGCCGGATGAAAGCTCAGACAAGAAGAAATTTGTCTCAGATATAAAGGGAATGCATTCCAAAGCTTAACTGCCTGGAATTGGAAGAAAGAGTCATAAAATTGTTTAAATCAAATATTACTACTACTACTTATCATTTCTATAGCGCTACAAGGCATACGCAGCGCTGTACACCATACACAAAAGACAGTCCCTGTTCAAAGAGCTTACAATCTAGATAAGATAGGTATTGCTGTTTTAAAACTTTTACTGTGGAAATTCAAGTAGATGATGATGCCAACTCAGGGGTTCTTTTACAAAGCAGCGGTAAGCCCAAGACGGGCTTACCATTTGCTAAAACAGAAGTACTGCTAGGCTACTGCAGCAGCCCGGCGGTAGTTCCCACCCCCAGTGTGTGCCATTTCCGGTGCTACAAAAATATTTTTATTTTTGTAGCACCGGTGTGTACCTGGTGGTAATCGGACAGTGCAGCGTGCTGCCCAGTTACCGCCGGGTTAGTGTGGGAGTCCTTCCCACCACCTCTATGGGTGGCAGTAAGTGCCCCTCCCCCAAAATGGGCGCACAGCAAGTGCTTCTCTTACCACATGGCCATTTCTTCAAAAAAGAAAGACCTGCCTTTACCTGCTGCGGTAAAAGGGGGCCTCAGTGTGCGTCAAAAGCACGCACCGACGCCAACGCAGGCCCCCTTTTGCTGCAGCTTCGTTAAAAGACCCCTCAGTGTCTTTTTAGATATAAATATACAAGCCACTTTAAAGAAAACCTGTGCCTGAATTAGCAACCAATGCAACCTCATCAATAATGGAGCAATTCTATTTATATGGCCTGCCCCACTCTTTCACTCAGTAGACAACTATATTGGTATCTTAGCATCATTCTTTTCCATCCTCTTTTTATTGATAATAAAGTTTCTTCTACCCCACCTCTGTTATTTGGAGTTCCGCATAGCTCTATTAGTGCCCATATATGTAATATCTTTTTAGCTCCATTGGCTTTACCGATCCAGGATTTAGGTCTGCCTGCACATTTTTATGCAGATGATTTTCAGCTAATTATTTTTAATGATCTGAGATAATGCATTCCAACAGTCAATAGGAAGAAAAATTGAACCAGATTAAGTATTGGTTGGATGAAAATAAATTGTTCTTGAATCTTTCTAAATGTGAAGCATTATGGATATCCCACTCAAGTACACCTGTGCTGTTCACTAAGATCCAACGCTGTCCGATTGCCCTAAAGAAATTGATTACCTCTCTTGGGGTGATTTGGGACTCACAGCTATCATTCTCTCCTTATATTTCAAAAACAGTTCATAGCACTTTTTTTTATCTTAGGAAAATCAGCTCTTTGAAGAGATTTTTGGATTTAAAAGCAACTAAATTTCATTAGTTATTAGCAGGAGCTGGTACGTCAAGCTCCATCTCTGGCCGTCTTCAAATCTAAGCTAAAAGCCCACCTTTTTGATGCTGCTTTTAACTCCTAACCCTTATTCACTTTGTTCAGAACCCTTATTTTATCATCCTCACTTTAATATTCCCTTATCTCTTGTTTGTCCTGTTTGTCTGTCCTAATTAGATTGTAAAGCTCTGTCGAGCAGGGACTGTTTCTTCATGTTCAAGTGTACAGCACTGCGTATGTCTAGTAGCGCTTTAGAAATGATAAGTAGTAGTAGTAGTAGTAGTTGTAGGATCCATTATTGCAGATCTCTCCTAGTAGGATGTCCACAGTATCAGATAAAATGCCTACAGTTAATTCAAAACATTGCTTTACAATAGTAAACCTTTTCAACATGTTACACCTTTTCTCCAACAACAGCATTGGCTTCCCCTTGTAGCACAATTAAAGTATAAGATCTTGATTTTGGCTCATCAGGCTTATTATACAGTTACCCTGGTTTATCTTCACTCTTTGCTCTTGCTGTATCACCAGTTTCCTGTGCATAAGAAAATCTGGCTTGATGCATCTCGGCATTTGACATTTAGCTGTGTCGTCCCAACACACTGGAACTCTTTTTCAATTGATCTTTGATTAGAGCCATCTTATCAGAAATTTAAGAAAGGATTGAAAACTTGGCTGTTTAGGCAATCTTTTAACTTATAGAGTATTCCAGTTCAGAGATTTGTAATTTTTGTACTTGTATATTCCTTTTGGCGGGGATAGTGCTGGGCAGACTTATACGGTCTGTGCCCTGAAGAGGACAGGTACAAATCAGGGTAGGGTATACACAAAAAGTAGCACATATGAGTTTATCTTGTTGGGCAGACTTGATGGACTGTGCAGGTCTTTTTCTGCCGTCATCATCTACTATGTATCCTGGTTTGATTTGAGTTTTGGAAATTTATTGTTGTGTAGTTCATTCCCCCTTCTTTTGTTCATAGTTTTGTCTAGTTGTGGTTTTGTGTTTCCATTAATTTTGCTCTTGTATTGTAAACCACATTGATATTCCTTATCTTATGTAGACTGGTTAACTGAGTGCTCTATGATCCCATGCCAGCATGGTCCATGTTTCATCATGCCACGTCTGGGCTGGTCCCAATATTATGCTTCAGTGTAATATTGTGACCAGCCCTGACGCAGCATGGTGAAACATGGGCCATGTTGGAATGGGTCCATAGAGCACTCAGTTAATCAGTCTACATAATTCTGAATTTGACACATGCCGAAAACACGCAGTAGAAAATATTTTCTACTGCGTGGCGCTTACCCGGTGGTAAACAGCAGTTGGTATGCGTTGCATGACTACCACCTGGGTAGTACATGAGCCTTACCGCTAAGTCAATGGGTGGTGGTAAGGTCTCAGGCCGAAAATGGATGTGCGCTGGTTTTTATTTTGTCGCACGTCCATTTTCCAGCCCCTTAAAAAAGGCCCTTTCCCAGGACGTGGTAAAAACTGGCCCGATGTGCGTCCAAAAGACGCACTCACACTGCCGCAGGCCACTTTTGCCGTGGCTTAGTAAAAGGGCCCCTGAATAATCTGGTCAATTGGACATGCTCTTGGTGCGTAAATGTTGGTGCTGTCTTTATAGAATTACCCCCTTAATATTTGAAACTCTATATTTCCAATGATCAAAACTTATCAGTGCAACTACTTGTGGTGAAAAGCTTTTCCGATGACATTGATTTATGGTCTGGATAAATGTGCTAAAGCAACCTTCTTTAGAGGAAAACTGAGCAAAACTGAAAATGTCTCTCTGCCTGATGACTGTGACATAAAGGAATTTGAACAGGAAGATGTATATAAATATTCAGAAGATTGAGATCATATTCCATATTTCCTGGTTTAGGAGTGAGATTCATTATTGCCATGCATGCACAAAACTGGAGACACTGTCCTAGAAGAATTTCCCTCCTGACCCCACCTTATTTTTGAGCCTGGGGGGTTGTGGGTTTGTAGATAGCAAGGGGATACATAAGAACCCATACCTAGCACTTTCCCATCCCAAGTGTATCTGCCACATTTAGGGCCCTGATTACTAAGGTGTGCTAGCATTTTTAGCGCGTGTTAAAAATTAGCGCACACTAATGCTAGAGACACTCATATATTCCTATGAGTGCCTCTAGCATTAGCGCGGGGTAAAAAGGCTAGCACGCCTTGGTAAACAGGGTTCTTAGAGTGTTAATATTGCTCAAGCTTAAATAATGTTTACTTGTTATTCCTTATTGGTCAATGTGAATATTTGCTTGACTTATCCACGTGTTATTACATAAACAGCAGGCTGTATCATTTTGTATGTTTTGGCTTTTTTTTTTCTCTTCTGCAGGAGTCCCACCAAGCAGTGGCAGACTTTCGAGTATATGTGGAAAATCACACCCGGAATCCAGATGAGTTGAGTCGGAAGCAGATTCGAATATACCAGCTTTATAGCCGGACCACCAGTAAGCATGTCCAGATCCTGGGCAAAAAGATTAATGCCAATGCAGAGGATGGCAACAAGTATGGTGAGAGGCTTTTATTATTATTATTATTATTATTATTATTATTATTGTATTCATATTATGTACCTGACTTATGCATGCAGTAGAACAGTTATAGGTCCAGTTCAGTGGCTTAGCAGCAGTGCTGTGTGTTGCAATGCATAGGATCCTTGGTTTGATTCCCTGTGCATGGCAACATTAAGTAGCTATGATAAAAGGTTCTGGAAGAAACCCTGGTTCGTACATCCCCGTCTGAGGATTGTTGTTGTACTGAGGACATTTCTGACTCTTCCCATCTTATTTTAGTCCATTTGCTATGGTAGCAGTCCTTGAAAAGGAGCCATCTGGGCCAATAGGTGTTACCATTACATAGTGACTAAGGCTCCCTTCTCTTATAGGCTGTGAATGGTTCCTATGCAGCAGGGGTGGCCAACCCAGTTGGGTTTTCAAGATTTGCACAATGAATATGAATGAAATCAATTTACATATACTGCTTCCAGTGCAGATTCATTATAAAAATCTTGAAAACTCAACTGGGTTGTGGCCCTCGAGGATTGTGGTTGACCACCCCTGCTCTACAGCATTCTTAGTTCTGGTAAACTCAAGAATTCTGCATAGCTGAGCTACATTTGAACCCAGGTCTCTGTATGTGCCAATGCTGCTACCAAGCCCTTGGGCTGGCCCAATTCTAAGAATTTTAAACATACCCACATTGGATAGGAGATGCCACTGCACTTGGTTCTTCTTTGTATTGTTACCATGGTCAGCATTTTTGAAACATACTACATTATCAATAAACCCTGACATAACAATCTCCTTGTATAAATACAATAAAACAAAACAATCAGTAAAATGTAACTATAAGTAAAAGCAAATGACCTGTTCAAATAAAAAGACTTTCATTAAAAAAAAAAAAACCTTTAAATTCTTCTTTAAGAATAAATAATCCTTGTGGGACTGAGCACCCAGTGTCACATTGTTCCAGGTCATAGGTCCCACACAGCTAAAAGCCCTCTCCCATTTCCACATCAATGCATGGTCTTCAACAAAGAGGAAAAAAGAAAGAAGCAGGGTAGGGGTGTCCTTCCACAGCAGTCAAGCAATCAACAAACAGGGTAGAAGGATGTTCCAAAGAAAGAACAGCCGTCAGATGTCTTCCAAAGAGTTTATTCTCCTTAATAAGTCATATGTGTTACTTGGACCCAACATGGTCGTGTTTCGGCTGTAAGCCTTCTTCAGGGGTCACAGCTCAGAATATGTAAGCATGGGGACTTGAAAAATGTTTGATTGGAGTCAAAGAAACATACTCCTCCACTGCTTGAGATAATGAGTGATGGGCGTGCAGACACTGCAAGTTGTTGCGCCCATCACGCATTATCTCAAGCAGTC
This sequence comes from Microcaecilia unicolor, assembly GCF_901765095.1. NCBI lineage: Eukaryota > Metazoa > Chordata > Amphibia > Gymnophiona > Siphonopidae > Microcaecilia > Microcaecilia unicolor. Next base: position 444,461,276 of record NC_044032.1, read on the forward strand.
GAGGAATATGTTTCTTTGAATACAATCAGGTGTTTTTTCAAGTTCCTGCGGTCACATATTCTGAGCTGTGACCCCTGAAGGCTTACAGCTGAAACATGGACCATGTCAGGTCCAAATGACACATGTGACTTATTAGGAGAACAAACCTTTTGGAAGACATCTGACGTCTGTTCTTTCTTTTAAATATCCTTCTAACTTGTTTGTTGATTGCTTCAACAAAGAGGGACCAGAAGTTTCACTTGAGAAGATTTAAAATCCTGGGAGTGGGGAACCATGCCAAACTAGTATGTTGCTGAAGTACCTGGAGTGGAGGAGTGGCCTAGTGGTTAGTGCAGTGGACTTTGATCCTGGGGAACTGAGTTCAATTCCCACTGCAGCTCCTTGTGACTCTGGGTAAGTCACTTAACCCTCCATTGCCCCTGGTACAAAATAAGTACCTGAATATATGTAAACCACCTTGAATGTAGTTGCAAAAACCTCAGAAAGGTGGTATTGCCCTTTTATGTTCATATCTTACTACTACTATTACTTGACATTTCTAAAGCTCTACTAGGGTTACGCAGCGCTGTACAATTTAACATAGAAGGACAGTCCCTGCTCAAAGAGCTTACAATCTAAAGGACACATGAACAGTCAGTCTGATAGGGGCAGTCAAATTGGGGCAGTCTAGATTTCCTGAAAGAGTTAGGTGCCGAACGCAGCATTGAAGAGGTGGGCTTTAAGCAAAGACTTGAAGATAGGCAGGGAGGGGGCTTGGCGTAAGGGCTCGGGAAGGTTGTTCCAAGCATAGGGTGAGGCGAGGCAGAATGAGCGGAGCCTGGAGTTGGCGGTGGTGGAGAAGGGTAATGAGAGGAGGGATTTGTCCTGTGAACGGAGGTTTCAGGCGGGAACGTAAGGGGAGATGAGGGTAGAGAGGTAGTAGGGGCAGCAGACTGAGTGCATTTGTAGGTAAGAAGGAAAAGCTTGAACTGTATGCGGTATCTGATTGGAAGCCAGTGAAGTGACCTGAGGAAAGGGGTGATATGAGTATATCGGTTCTGGCGGAATATAAGACGTGCAGCAGAGTTCTGAACAGATTGAAGGGGGGATAGGTGGCTAAGTGGGAGGCCGGTGAGGAGTAAGTTGCAGTAGTCAAGGCGAGAGGTAATGAGAGCGTGGACGAGAGTTCGGGTGGTGTGTTTAGAGAGGAAAGGGCGAATTTTGCTGATGTTAAAGAGGAAGAAGCGACAGGTCTTGGCTATCTGCTGGATATGTGCAGAGAAGGAGAGGGAGGAGTCAAAGATGACTCCGAGGTTGCGGGCAGATGAGACAGGGAGGATGAGGGTGTTATCAACTGAGATAGAAAGTGGAGGAAGAGGAGAAACTTTCACAAGTGGAGGAAGAGGAGAAGCTTTCACCTTTCACTAGGTGGTCTATTGGAGTTCTAGGACTTGGTGTAATATTTATAGTACTGCCTTTTTCATGGATAAGTTTGTTGCTCTTTGAGCCCTGGGAGTTAATGCTGTTATGGTTTCTGAGTGTATTTTTGTACAAGTTTGAGCATAGTGTTTTGCAATAGAGGGATTGTGTGTTGGCCTTACTGAGATTATATCAAAACATTAATATAATTTCAGTTATAATATCAGACGGGGTTTTAGAACATTTTGCAGGATCTGATGTGTGTTGAAGTGGTTGTCTAATAGCAGACTTTTGTCTGATCAGGTTTAAATTATAAGACACTGCCTCTCGATGGCGTTTTTAAATACAGTTGAATTGTTTGTGTATGTGGTTTAGTGTTAGTAAGTGCTTGAAATAATTGAGTTTAAAATATGTAACATGCCATGATACAGAAATCCATTTTTAGGTTCACATGAAGGCATTACTTGTCAATAAATGTTGCCAGCTCAGGCCTCAGTCCCTTCACCACTGTGCTAAAATTATATCCCAAATGCAGCAAGAGAAAAATCTCACTCCGTGGCCTTAAGTCTTACTTTTTGGAATGGGCTACCCTTGGCAGCTCTGCAATCTTGTCCGGCAACTTTCCTCCCTTCCCCCCCCCCCACAGCTAGCCCTGTTGCTTCCAGCTAAAAAAAAAAAAAAGAAAAAGAGAAGAGGAAGAAAAAGCAAAAGCAGTATAGGTGTGGAGCTGCTCTCTAGGCTACATAGCTGAGGGTTCTGCCTTTTCTGACATGGGCTTCCTGTTTTTAACAGAGTCATCATTTGTGTGACCTAGACAGCGGATCTGCACTTTTTATACCGCATTGGGCTAAGGAATCTGAACCACTGGTCTTGGGGGTGGGGGGGGGGGGGGGTGGCGCTATCCACAAAAGTTTGCCCAGGGCCCCATAGGTGGTTAAAGTGGCCTTGTAGCTATGTATGCTTGTGCGATGCCTAAAACCAAAGTTAAAAGCAATAAGAAACCCGATGGGGAAACAAGATGAGACAGAGCAGAGGATAACATCCAGATGATTCAGGACAGACATAAGGCTGTATTAAGTTATCTGGATAAGTTATCCTGATAGCAGACTGAACACTGCCACTATCCAGCTAAGTGCTGGTGCTGACCATCTTATCTGAATGTTCAGTGTCAGCCACTATTGAGATAGTGGTGCTGAATATCTGGAAACTTTTTCACCGCTGTAGCTAGTGTTTTAAAAATCGCTGATTGCAATGGTTGAGTATTGACTTGCACATACTTCATGCCTCCCACTCTCCCCCATGCCACTCAGATTCCACTTTTCCCAATAGTGGGATCTCCATTTTCAAAGTGACACAGGTGTGAACTTCAGTTATTCCTGCCCAGCTGGGTCCTATTTAGTTGTTTGCATTATTACAAAATAATGGCAGCCTTAGGGTTGGTTAGTGCCTTTTTAAAGACACAGCATAGTGGGGTTGAAGCAATTAAGAATCACTGCTGCCTCATTTTAACTACAGGGGTTGAGGTGAGAAGGAATAAGAGATGGATGGTCTGAAGGGATTCAGTATTTAAATGGTAATATTGGGGGAGGGGAATAATTTCTTTTTATTTGGCTCATTATTTTTATTATAAATGAAATACATATCAAACTAAATATCAGTCTAAAAGAAATTATACAATGACAAATATCATATCATATCTAGCTGCCCAGATTTAGAACTCTATACCTGGAGAGATTAGGGACATTAAAGCTTATTCATTTTTTAGGAAATAATTGAAGGCATATTTGTTTTGTATACATTTATTAACGGAAGAAGTTAATCAATGTTTATTATTTGGTATGTAATTCCCAATGTTTTATTGGTTACATTATTTTGTGACTTGTTTAGAACTGTGATAGAAGTAGCAGCGGAATATAAGCTTATCCTATATAATAATTTGTACCTCCAACGTTCTCTGGCTGGCTGGCTGGCTGTCTGGGTTCATAACATCTCCTGATGTCAGGAAGCCTCCAGCGTTCCCTTCTCTCTCACTGTCCCGCCCTCACGTAATGACATAATGACGTCAGAGGAGGGTGGAACAGTGAGAGGGAAGGGAATGCTGGAGGCGAGCTGAAGTCAGGATGTTACGAACGGAACGGAAGCCAGCCAGCCAGAGAACATTCAGGTACAAATCGCTGGACATGGAGGGGAGGAGAGAGTCGTGGAACATCGAGGAGAGGGGAGGGGAGGGCAGGGCAGAGGAGAATCGATGGACATGATTGGGATGGGAGGAGAGGAGAGAATCGCGGGACACGGATGGGAGGACAGTGAAGAGGAGAATCGCTGGACATGGAGGGCATGGGATGGGATGGGAGGGGAGGGAAGAATCGCTGGACATGGAGGGGAGGGCAGGGGGAGAGTGAAAAAAATGCTTACACGAGAGCCTTCCTAGGGCCCGTTTCATTGTTGATGAAACGGGCTTGGTTCCACTAGTTTTGTAATATAAAATGAAAAACTGAAACAAAATGGAAACTTTTTACACACACACACACACACACACACACACACACACACACACCTAGCTACACTGGCTCCCACTTAAAGAATACATCACGTTCAAAACATGTACCTAGTTCACAAAATCATCCACGGAGACGCCCCAGCCTACATGTCAGACCTGATAGACCTACCACCCAGGAATGCCAAAAAATCATCCCGAACATTCCTCAATCTTCACCTCCCTAACTGCAAAGGTCTAAAATACAAGTCAACGCATGCTTCAACCTTTTCCTACCTGAGCACAGAATTCTGGAACGCGCTGCCGCGCAACCTAAAAACGCTCTATGAACTAACTAACTTCCGCAAACTACTGAAGACCCATCTCTTCAACAAGGCATACTCCAAAGACCAACAAATATGAACTCCAACACATCTATGCAGGAATGGCTTACAAACTAGCTTATCAATCTACTAGTTTGACTCATCATTATTATGTTCGTGTGCTAAACTACCATTATGTTTTATCATTATCACACTACCCAAGATCCTTTTATAATACTAATTGTATATCTTCTTATATGCTTCCACTATTCACGATGTATTGTAAGCCACATTGAGCCTGCAAAGAGGTGGGAAAACGTGGGATACAAATGCAATAAATAAATAAATAAATAAATAATAAGATCTCTTTTAGGAACATATGCTTTCTACCTGGCATTTCCTTTGAAAGTTCTAATACTTTATGTTGTCCCAGTATAAGTATTATCAATAATTGTTTCTCCACATGAAATTACTGGACTACACAGTTTCCTTCTTGATATTTCAAGATGTCTTCATGTATTATGCTAGTTCAGTTAGATATCCCCTGTTTTATACTACATGCAATGGAATTACACTTTAAAATTCAGTGATCAACTTATATTTATTTATTTATTTATTTATTAATTATTAGGATTATTTACCGCCTTTTTGATGGAATTCACTCAAGGCGGTTGTACAGTAAGAATAGATCAAACATGAGCAATAGGCAATTACAGCAGTAAAATATTCAAAAACAAGTATGGCATGGTATACTACTTACAATGTCAACACAATATGTAATAGAACATTATAATTGATAGTGAAGGGTAAAGCAAAGATGTAACATATAGATAGATAAGAAAGTAGGAAGAGTTAAAATGTAGGGTGCTACATTGGAGAAACAAGTCAGATGATAAAGAAGAGATTTAATTTATATAGACACCATATGAAAAATGCTAGTACCAACCAGGTTGTTGCCTCTGTGGGGCAACACTTTACAAAACCAGAACACTGTACCAGCGATTTCATGGTAAGGATCCTGAAAGGGAACTTTAAAACAATACAGGAACGTAAGACCTTTGAAGTCAGAATGATTAAATATTTGGACACCCATCAGACAGGACTTAACAAAGATCTGGGTTTTCTAGCCCATTATAAACCATAAAATTGTGCTGCTTTGTCACCGTCTTATCTCCATGCATATCTCCCTGCCCCTCATCCACCCGACTCTCCCTGTCTCTCACCTAACCCACCCTCATCCTGTTAGACTGTCACTGAAATGCTTTGATGTTTCATTTATATATACTGTCATCTACCAACATTTGCTTATTTCTGATCTGCCAAAGAAGGGCTACCTTCAAAAGCTAATCAAAAAATGTATTAAGTTATGTCCAATAAAAAAGGTATCATCTTATTTTCTTTTCTATGTTTTATTTTGTTTTATTTCTATTGATTACCTTTAAAAGTGGACTAACACGGCTACCACATCTCTCTACTCAAGATGTCAGGTATGTATCCACTTGTGTTAGGGACCCAGAGAAGCTCGGTTTTACTTGGGTTCAGGCAAAGTTTGTTGTGTTTAGCCCATTCTTGAATTGATGTTAGACAGGTAATAAGTTTATTCAAGGCTGTAGGCAAGTCAGGTTCAATGGGTATGAGTAGCTGCACATCATCAGCATAGATGTAGAACTGAGTGTCCATTGACCGAATCAGCTCAGCTAGTGGTTTGAGGTAGATATTGAACAGAATAGGTAGCAGTATCGATCCTTGTGGTACCCTGCAGGTCAGTGTCCATGGTGGTGATGAGTTGCTGCCAAACATTATGGATTGTTGCCTGTCTGATAGATAGGATCTGAACCAAGCAAGTACTAAACTGAACTGCAATGATTTTGCTGCGTACTTTGCCAACAAAATTAAAAGTCTCCACCAGGATTTACAGGCAATCCCACACAGTCCCCAACCAGTCAACCAGGGGTACACAAACTCGCCTCCTCCTGACAGAGACATATGGAACACTTTTAACCCAATAACAGAGAAGAGCCTTGACAAAATCCTAAGAGACCTTCAACCAACTACCTGCTCCCTCGATCCCTGCCCATCAAAGATAGTGCATCAGGCAAGTATGGGCCTTATAGAAGGCGCCACAAAACTTGTGAACACCTCTCTTTCTAATGGGCAGCTACCAACAGCATTAAAAAGGGCAGTGGTCCGCCCTCTGCTGAAGAAAAACAACCTTGACCAGGACAAACTTGAAAGTTACAGGCCAGTATCCAACATCCCGTTTCTAAGGAAACTCATAGAATAAACAGTCTGTGTTCAACTTAATGAATGGCTAGAAAAGAGTAACTGGCTAGATCCATGTCAATCTGGATTCAGACCTGGTTATGGAACAGAAACGATCCTTGTATCCCTGCTAGATGATCTTCACAGAAACCGAGACAAGGGATTCGCCTTGATGTTAGTACTGCTTGACTTCTCAGCAGTTTTTGACACTGTGGATCATGATATCATGCTAGCACGACTGACAGAAACAGGTATCAATATATGCTGAATGTGAATCATGTGTATCTAGTCTAGTCTGCTCACTGTTCAGCAGCAGCTAAGAAAGCAAATACAATGTTAGGACTTAGGAAAAGAATGGGAAACATAAATGAGGACATTATAATGCCTTTGTATCACTCCATCATGCAACCGCACCTCAAATACTGTGTGCAATTCTGGTCACCACATCTTAAAAAAGATATAGCAGAAAAAGGTACAGAGAAGGGCGACGAAAATGATAAAGGAGATGGGACAACTTTCCTATGAAAAAAGACTAAAGTGGCTAGGGCTCTTCAGCTTGGAGACAACTGAGGGGAGATATGATAGAGGCCTATAAAACACTGAGTGAAGTGGAACAGGTAGACATGAATTACTTGTTTACTTTTTCCAAAAATACTAGGACTAGGGGGCACACAATGAAGCTACTAAGTAGTAGATTTAAAACAAACAGGAGAAAATATTTCTTCACTCAACATGTAATTAAACTCTGGAATTCATTGCCAGAAAATGTGGCAAAAGCAGTTAGCTTAGCAGGGTTTTAAAAAGGTTGGATAATTTCCTAAAAGAAAAGTCTATAACAGATGTGATCCTCAAGTGCTATTTTTCCTCTCTCTCCTCTTTTCTTTGCTGCATCTTGTCTCTGCTCTATCCCTATGATATGCTTCACTATTTATTTATTACATTTATACCCCATGCTTTCCTACACATGGCAGGCTCAATGCGGCTTACATAGTAACAATATAAATAATTACAAAGTCATAAGAAGAATATACAGTTTGTGGTAAATGCAAAACTAATGGGGTTAACGGAAAGTAAGTTAAATATAGGAGGAATTGGGTTCAGAAGGAAAAGAGCGTTGGGGGTAGGCATAGAAAGATGGAAAGGAATGGATATGGGGTAGCAGAAAGGATAATGGGGAACATGGTCAGAATATAACTATTGTTAATAAGAATCGTATGGGCAAGTTTTGGTTAGGTTGGATCGTTAGGATAGGCTATCTTGAAGAGATGAGTCTTCAGTGCTTTTCTGAAGGGCAGAAGGCCGTTAATGGTACGGATTGATCTTGGTAGAGCATTCCAAAGCTGGCTACCTAAAAAGGAAAAATTGGATGCGTGGAAGGATTGTACTTAATACCATTGCAGTTGGGGAGGTGTAGATTGAGGTAAGTATGGGAAGACATCAAACTGTTCCTGGTTGGGAGGTCAATAAGGTGATTCATGTAGGTGGGGACTTCTCCGTGTAATATCCTGTAAATCATTGTGTGGACTTTAAAGTTAATTCTTTCTCTAATGGGGAGCCAGTGAAGTTTCTCTCGAAGAGGTGTTGCGCTGCCGTGTTTTGGGAAGTCTGGAGCTTTTTCAATATTTGGAACTTACAACCTAGAAAAACACTATTGCAGTAATCTATGTGTGTATGAACCATGGATTGTACTAGGTTCCGGAAGGTGTCTAATGGAAGATATGATTTCACTCTTTTCAAAATTCACATTATATTAAACATCCTCTTGTTGATGACTTTAGCATGGTTTTCAAAAGATAAATGACTATCAATCGTGACTCCAAGGATTTTCAAGTTGTCTGATATGGGAAGTTTGCTCATCCTCCTCATGATGTTTCCCCACACTCTGGTTTCAAACAGATGGAGTTTTAAGGTTGTTTTTTTTTTTCTTGAGAAGATGGTCTCTTGAATTTGAAGCAGTTTATTCCACAAAAAAGGACAATGTTCAAGTGGACGAGTTGGGTAACTAAGCAGTTACTTGGCTAGAATTTTCTGGTTGAAAACTTTCCCTCATAGTAGCTACAAGTACTCATGGACTTTTGTACCACACATAATTTTAGTGAGATAAAGAAACCATCCTATGGACAGAGGGCTGAGCAAAAGCTATATAATTGAATTTTAAATTGTTTGTGCTCTGTTATGTATCAATTCTACCATCCTCAAAGTGGGTGCAACATGTGTAGGCATCCCTTCGCAGGCTGTTTTCAAATGGAAACAAATCTTGTTGCTTCCCTCTGACAGTTGCCTACTAGGTCCCAAGGTACACAAGTGACTGTGAATTTGCAACGATGTAGGTTACCAAAATGTTCCCCCAAAGAAGATGAAAGTAGAATGTAGGCATGACAATTGTACTTAGCTTGCTTAATGAAGGGGACAATAACAATTGTGTGAGATTTGAGCCAGTAAGAACCTATAATCAGGTCAAGGCAGAGATAGTGTGAGGAGCCAGATCACAGAAGCATTTGAAGATAGGGACCTTGGACATAGAAATAACTCTTTTCTGAGCAACACCAGTAGTTTATGAGCAAAGAAGAAGTTGGTGAAAAGATCCTCACAAACCAAATAATTGGAGAGGTGGGGGGGAAGAAGCAAGAGCACCAAAGAAATCAGGTGATATGATCAAGAATTTCAAAAGCAGCTGAGAAAGTCAAAATAAAAAAATGGAAGATGAGCAACAGATTAAGGACCTATGCAGGTGCAGAAGAACATCTTTTTGCTTGGATGGCCAAAGAAACCAAGCTCTGCCCCTGCCTTCTTATCTTCCTGGTGCTAATTCTGTGTGAGACAAAAGTTTGGTAGAGAAATTACTCCTGTGGCCAACCCCATCCACTGCCCATGGGAAGGATTCAGTGGAATGCAAAAGTTTGATATCAGTGAAAAGAAGAAATTCAAGGTTTCTAGGTCTAGAGCATCTTTCAAAAGGATACAGACAAAATAGAGAAGACAAAAAGGATAGAAGTTAGAAACAGTCTGGCTGATATTCAGTGCTGGCTGCATAAATAGCGCTATGCCTGCTAAGTGATAATATTCGGCATGAGAAAACTGGTTATCTCCGCTGAATATTAGCATTTAGCACATATCAAATAACCAGCAATATCTCATGACTATAGCCAGCTATCCGTGAATATTCATATGCTGGATGGCTACGTTTAGTGGCCAAATTGGATCACCTAAATAGCAGTCCTATCTTTGGCCGCTATAAACTTAACTGGCCAGTGCTGAATATCAAGTTAACTAGTTAAGTTTGAGTGCCCCCCCCCCCCTCCCCAGATATCCAATGCCAGTCACTGGAAACGATCCAGCATTGAATATCCAGGTTCAGCGGCAGCAGATGCGCTACCGATTCTCCGTGCCGCAAATGAGAGAAAGGTTCATTCAATTTCTATGGCTTCCTCTCATTTGCCACAAGGTTTGTAAAAGAAGCCCTAAGATTTTTTTCTTCCAGAAGGCAGACAGTGGCAAACATATCTTGAAGAAATAAAGAGAGAATGCTAGTGAGGATTAGAAACACCTTTTGTCACTACCCAACATATTCTTTCTGCTCTGGTGCATCTCTCTACCTCAGTATCCTCCTCATCCCCTACAATCCCCTCCGATGCCTTCGTTCAGTAGATCAGAACTTACCCTACCCCTCCTTCCACCCTTTGGAATGACCTCCCACATGACATTCAAACCCCACCTTTCATTGTCCTATTCAAGCAATCACTGAAAACCCACCTTTTCGCCAAAACATTTCCTTCACCTTCCACCTAATCACTCTGCTTCTCCTTTATCTCTTTTATTTCATTTCATTTGTAAACCACTTTGATGCCTATGTTAAGGCCATATTGTGGTGTATCACGTGCAATAAATAAATAGTATGAGGAATGTTGTCTAACTGAGAATATTGGGTTACAATTCATAGACATTCTCCTTAAGACCTGAAATATAAGGGGAAATAATCAGTTCTCTCTCCAGTTATTCAGCTGCTGTGTACAGGAGTGGCCTTGCAGATAGAAAGAGGAATGAGACAAGACTCAAAAGCGTCTTGGCAGCTTTTAGCCAGTGATATCATCTACTGAAGTGATAAAAGCATTTTAAAATTCTTCCTGTACAAATAGAGGAGAAAAACTAAATCTGAAATTCCGTGGAGTTCTGAGTCAGCCATGAGGAATGTGTAATATTTCTATAATGCATAAATGACAGATGTTACTAAGCGTGAAGTGATATAACATCTATGGATTCCTAAGGAACAGAAGGCAAGCTGTGAGTAATAGACAAGGTGAAGACATGTAAGTTAACCTGCTCAGGAATTCTTTGTTTCTACTATTGAAAAGTCAAAGAGACCCAAACCTTTTAGTCAGGTCATGACTGACTTTAGGGTAGGGTCACCCATGGGAGCTACAAGTGATCCATGAACCAGAAATGCTGCAAAGGTCCTCCACCGATCCAACTCATGCTCAGGATGTATAATTTGGAACACCATACAGCCTCCTGCCATCCAACCTGGTCTGCATAAAAACACAAATCAGAAGCCTCATTGCCTTAAACCACGAAAATCCATCCCTACTTATAAGAGGCACCATTGACACTCCCTTTCACTGGATGTGGTGCCATCAATGCACCCCTTCTTTATGGGGGACGAGAGGTGCCATCAAAACACCTCTCAGGGTGCCACCCATACCAAAGCCAGCATCGCATTATATGTAGAAAATGCTTTCACACCTCTGTGGCAAGGTACTATAGCAGTGATTCTCAAAGTTTTCAACTTGTGGCACAAGGTTGCAAAAATTATCAAGGCACCACCATCAGTGTTTTAAAGATATATATATTTATAATTTAACAAATGAGTATTAAGATTGTGTTTAAATTTCAATAATTAAAAATTTTAACACTGTGTTACCTTTATAGCTACAAATAACATGCATTCAAAAAACAACATTTTAAAGTGAACCCCCCCACCCACCCATTACCCTCATCTTTTTAAAAAAATAAATCAGTGGGAAATCTGTGCTTAGTGATGTTTTATCTAACCCATCTCCCTGCACCCACACTCCATCCACCTTTTTTCCAGCCCCCATCCCTGCATCCACACTTCATCTACCTTTTTTCAAGCCCCTCTCTGCACACACACACCATCCATATTCCCCCCCCCCCCCCCCTGCACACACACGGTACATCTTTGTTAAGCCCTCCTCCCTGCTTCCACATACCATCTATATTTTTCCAGCCCCTCTCCCTGCACCCACACCATCCACCTTTTTTTCCAGTCTCGCTGGTTGAAAAATGTGCTATAGAAAGGTAGTTTTACATCTAGGATCTCAATTCAAACATATCTTACTTGTGATCTCAGGTGCAGAAGATACTTTCACATCTGTGAAAGTATATAGACATAACAGAACTATCATATCTGTAAGGACCTAGGTGGTATCCTGATGGTATGTTGGAACCCTACTACTACTACTACTACTACTACTACTATTTAGCATTTCTATAGCGCTACAAGGCATACGCAGCGCTGTACAAACATAGAAGAAAGACAGTCCCTGCTCAAAGAGCTTACAATCTAATAGACAAAAAATAAATAAAGTAAGCAAATCAAATCAATTAATGTGAACGGGAAGGAAGAGAGGAGGGTAGGTGGAGGCGAGTGGTTACAAGTGGTTACGAGTCAAAAGAAATGTTAAAGAGGTGGGTTTTCAGTCTAGATTTAAAGGTGGCCAAGGATGGGGCAAGACGTAGGGGCTCAGGAAGTTTATTCCAGGCGTAGGGTGCAGCGAGATAGAAGGCGCGAAGTCTGGAGTTGGCAGTAGTGGAGAAGGGAACAGATAAGAAGGATTTATCCATGGAGCGGAGTGCACGGGAAGGGGTGTAGGGAAGGACGAGTGTGGAGAGATACTGGGGAGCAGCAGAGTGAATACATTTATAGGTTAGTAGAAGAAGTTTGAACAGGATGCGAAAACGGATAGGGAGCCAGTGAAGGGTCTTGAGGAGAGGGGTAGTATGAGTAAAGCGACCCTGGCGGAAGATGAGACGGGCAGCAGAGTTTTGAACCGACTGGAGAGGGGAGAGGTGACTAAGTGGGAGGCCAGCAAGAAGCAGATTGCAGTAGTCTAAACGAGAGGTGACAAGGGTGTGGATGAGGGTTTTGGTAGAGTGCTCGGAAAGAAAGGGGCGGATTTTACGGATGTTGTAAAGAAAGAAACGACAGGTCTTGGCGGTCTGCTGGATATGAGCAGAGAAGGAGAGAGAAGAGTCAAAGATGACCCCAAGGTTTCGAGCTGAGGAGACAGGGAGAATGAGAGAGCCATCAACAGAAATAGAAAACGGGGGGAGCGGGGAGGTGGGTTTGGGGGGGAAAATGAGAAGCTCGGTTTTGGTCATATTTAATTTCAGGTGGCGTTGAGACATCCAGGCAGCAATGTCAGACAACCCTCTGCTCAATGTGCAGCAGCAGCTAAAAAAGCAAATAGAATGTTAGGAATTAATAGGAAAGAAATGGAGATCAAAACTGAGAATATTATAATGCTTTTATATCATTCCATGGTGTGATTGCACCTTGAATGTTGTGTGCAATTTTGGTCACCCCATCTCAAAAAAAAGATATAGCAGAATTAGAAAAGACACAGAGAAGAATGATGAAAATGATAAAGGGGATGGGATGAATTCCCTATAAGGAAAGGTTAAAGAGACTAACAGGCTTATTTTCGAAAGAGAAAGGCGTCCATCTTTCGACACAAATTGGAAGATCAGCGCCCTTCTCACAGGGTCGCCCAAATCGGCATAATCGAAAGCCGATTTTGGGCATCCTCAACTGCTTTCCGTCGCAGGGACGACCAAAGTTTATGGGGGTGTGTTGGAAGCATAGTGAAGTTGGGGCTGGGGCGTGCTTCACACTTGGGCATCCTCAACCGATAATAGGAAAAAAGAAGGGCGTCCCTGACGAACACTTGGGCGACTTTACTTGGTCCTTTTTTTACGACCAAGCCACAAAAATGACCAGAAAACATCCCCTTACTCCCCCAGTGGTCACTAACCCCCTCCCACCCTAAAAAAATTTTTAATATTTTTTCCAGCGAAGGGCGACGAAAATGATAGTGGGGATGGGACGACTTTCCTATGAAGAGAGGCTGAGAAGGCTAGGGCTTTTCAGCTTGGAGAAGAGACGGCTGAGGGGAGATATGATAGAAGTGTATAAAATAATGAGTGGAATGGATCGGGTGGATGTGAAGCGACTGTTCACGCTATCCAAAAATACTAGGACTAGAGGGCATGAGTTGAAGCTACAGGGTGGTAATTGAAAACGAATCGGAGAAAATTTTTTCTTCGACCAACGTGTAATTAGACTCTGGAATTCGTTGCCGGAGAACGTGGTACGGGCGGTTAGCTTGACGGAGTTTAAAAAGGGGGTAGATAGATTCCTAAAGACAAGTCCATAGACCGCTATTAAATGGACTTGGAAAAATTCCGCATTTCTAGGTATAACTTGTCTGGAATGTTTTTACGTTTGGGGAGCGTGCCAGGTGCCCTTGACCTGGATTGGCCACTGTCGGTGACAGGATGCTGGGCTAGATGGACCTTTGGTCTTTCCCAGTATGGCACTACTTATGTACTTATGTACTTATGCCAGCCTCAAATATCATACCCAGCTCCATGACAGCAATATGTAGGTCCCTGGAGCAGGTGCCCCCCTTCCTCCCTAAGGGCTATGGTAGTGGTGTACAGTTGTGGGGAGTGGTTTTTTTTTTTGGGGGGGGGGGGGTTGTGGGGCTCAGCACACAAGGTAAGTGAGCTATGCACCTGGGAGTTTTTTCTGAAGTCCACTGCAGTGCCCCCTAGGGTGTCCGGTTGGTAACCTGGCATGTGAGGGGGACCAGTGCACTATGAATGCTGGCTCCTCCCATGACTAAATGGCTTGCATTTGGTCATTTCTGAGATGGGCGTCCTCGGTTTCCATTATTGCCGAAAACCGGGGACAACCATCTCTAAGGACGACAATCTCTAAGGTCGACCTAAATGTTGAGATTTGGGCGTTCCCAATTGTATTATCAAAACGAAAGATGGACGCCCATCTTGTTTTAATAATACGGGTTTCCCTGCCCCTTCGCAGGGACGTCCTGCGAGGACATCCTCAGGAAAACCTGGGCGCCCCATTCAGTTATGCCCCTCTAGGGCTCTTCAGTTTGGGAAAGAGACAGCTGAGGGGAGATATAAGTCTATGAAATATTGAGTGGAGTGGAAATGGTAGACATGAATCACTTAACTCTTTCCAAAAATGCAAGGACTAGGAGGCATACAATGAAGCTACTATGTAGTAAAATTTGAACAAATCAGAGAAAATATTTATTCACTCAAGGTGTAATTAAAATCTGGAATTCATTGCCATAGAATGTGGTAAAAGCAGTTAGCTTAGCAGGGTTTAAAAAAAGGTTTGGTTAATTTCCTAAAAGAAAAGTTCATAAGCCATGATTCAGAAGGGCTTGGAAAAATCAACTGCTTATTTGTAGGATAAGCAGCATAAAATCTGTTTTACTCTTTTAGGATTTTGCCGGGTATTTGTAACCTGGTTTGGCCACCTTGATGGACCTTCGGTCTGTCCCAGTATGGCAATGCTTATGTTCAATGTTAAGATAAGCTCATGCAAAAAGGAAAATCTCACATCTATACTCTCAGGAGCAATAGTCTTTCAATAATTTTGTTTCATCTTTCCTAAAGGCTGAAGATGGATGGACATGTTCTGTAGGACAAACTGAGGCAGTAATGGGGCAATTCCATAAAATAGGAACTAATATTTATGTGCTAGTTACGCTGTAAGGGGCTCTTTTACTAAGGCGCAGCTAAAGGTGGCCTGCGCTGGTGTAGGAACGTGTTTTGGACAAGCGCAGGTAATTTTTTCAGTGCACCTGGAAAAAAGGCATTTTTTAATGTGGCTGAAAATGGATGTGCGGCAAAATTAAAACCAGCACATATCCATTTTCAGCCTGAGACCTTACCGACACCCATTGACTTAGCAGTAAGGTCTCACACGCTAACTGGGCGGTAAGCAGCCAGCACGCATAAACTGCTGTATACCGTCAGTTAAGCACCACGTGTTTTGGACATGTGTCAAAAATGGAATTACCACATGGGGCACGTGGTAGCTGGGCGGTACTTCCAATTTGGCATGGATTAGACGTGCGTAGGTGCCTATGCACCTAAGTAAAAGGGACCCTAAATGTTTAGTATACCAGCTTAAATGCAAGTATGTGTGCACGTGCCAGATACGCCCCTCTACACTGTTCTGAATATATTCACATATGTGCGATAGTGCATATTTTCCAGGTGAGTGTGTACATGGGTGGCACGTGGGCAGGGCACATGTTTTTATAGAACACTATAAGTTACACAAGTATCACCGGCATGTTTGATGCACACATTGTGCCAGCCCTTTGGCTGGTGCAAGTTCTCGTGCCTTAGCTCCTACTTGCGTACATACCCACCAGGGGCGTAGCCAGCCTTCCGTGGGGAGGGGTCCAGAGCCCGGGGGGAGGGGGCACATTTTAGCCCTCCCCCCGGCACCGCCCCCCCCACCGCCAACATTGCCGCCCCCCCTCCCGCCGCGAACCCGCCGCCGCTGCAGCCTACATTTACTTTTGCTGGCGGGGGATCCCACTCCCCGCCAGCCGACGTCTTCTTCTCAGTCGCTTCCTGCTCTTCAATTTGTTTGCTGACGTCCTGCACGTTGTACGTGCAGGACGTCAGCAAACAAATTGAAGAGCAGGAAGGACTGAGAAGACGTCGGCTGGCGGGGAGTGGAATCCTCCGCCAGCAAAAGTAAAGGTAGGCGGCGGCGGGGGCGGGTTCGCCGGGAGGGGGGTCCTGGGGTGAATCTGCGGGGGCCCCGGCCCCCTCAGGCCCCACGTAGCTACGCCACTGATACCCACATGCTAGCATTCTCTAAAGGAAAGTAATCACCTACTTTCCTGCATAGAATCTGTGTCTATCAGCTACCCTCTGGGTGCCTATATTTATATAGATGTGCTGTTATAGAATTACTCCCTAAATGGTGGTTTGTCAGAGTTCTACTTAAATTGTAAATCACCTCAATGGTAGTACTGATTGGCGATATATCAAGACTGAAATCAACCTGGAAAACTTGGATGTATGCAATGGCATCAGCTTATGTGTACAGGTGTTAACAAGTCAGGTCATTTCAGCATCACTACAGCATATGTGCCTTTAGTTACTGAATTCTATGTTTAATATTGTCTGCGTGTAAGTGTATAAGTGCTGAAGGAACTTGAGGCGAGGGTAGGAAAATTTAGATTTAGATGATGTGGAGGGGCATTTTCAAAAGGGACGTCCATGTTTTGATATGGATGTCCTCGCAAAACGTCCCGATCTAGGGGCGGGGAAACCTGTATTTTCGAAACAAGATGGACGTCCATCTTTCGTTTTGATAATAAGGTCGGGGACGCCCAAATCCTGAAATTTGGTCATCCTTGGACATGGTCGTCCCTAGACTTGGTCGTTTCTGATTTTCGGCAATAATGGAAACCAAGGATGTCCATCTCAGAAACAACCAAATGCAAGCCATTTGGTCGTGGGAAGAGCCAGCATTTGTACTGCACTGGTCCCCCTGACATGCCAGGACACCAATCTGGCACCCAAGGGGGCACTGCAGTGGACTTCATAAATTGTTCCCAGGTACATAGCTCCCTTACCTTGTATGCTGAGCCCTCCAAAACCCACTACCCACAATTGTACACCACTACCATAGCCCTTACAGGTGAAGGGGGGCACCTAGATGTGGGTACAGTGGGTTTCTGGTGGGTTTTGGAGGGCTCGCTGTTTCCTCCACAAACTTAACAGGTGGGGGGGTGGGCTGGGTCCGCCTGCCTGAAATGCACTGCACCCACTAAAACTGCTCCAGGGACCTGCATACTGCTGTGATGGACCTGAGTATGATATCTGAGGCTGGCACAACATATTTTTAAAGATGTTTTTTGAGGGTGAGAGGGGGTTAGTGACCACTGGGCGAGTAAGCGGAGGTCATCCCGATTTTCTCCGGTGGTCATCTGGTCATTTCGGGCACCTTTTTGTGCCTTGGTCGTAAGAAAAACAGGACCAGGTAAAGTTGTCCAAGTGTTCATCAGGGACTTCCTTGTTCTTTTGATTATGGGTCAAGGACGTCCAAGTGTTAGGCACGCCCAAGTCCCGCCTTCGCTATGCCTCCGATACTCCCCCTTGAACTTTGGCCGTCCCTGCGACGGAAAGCAGTTGGGGACGTCCAAAATCGGCTTTCGATTATACCGATTTGGACGACGCTGTGAGAAGGACGCCCATCTTCCGATTTATGTCGAAAGATTGGCGTCCTTCTCTTTTGAAAATGAACCCAATAGTCAAGGTTGATCTTGTTTTACTTGTTCCAAATGTACAAAGACTAGGGGACTCTTGAGGTAGTTACATGGAAATATATTTAAAACAAATAGGAAGAAATAGTTTTTCACTCAACGAATAATCATGCCCTGGAACTCTTTTCCAGAGGATGTAGTAATGGCGGTTAGTATATCTGGGTTTAAACAAGGTTGGACAAATTCCTGGAGGAAAAGTCCATAGTCTGCTATTGAGACAGATATGGGGAAGCAACTGCTTGCCCCGGGATTGGTAGCATGGAATATTGCTCTTAATTGGGCTTCTGCCAGGTACTTGTGACCTGGCTTGGCCACTGTTTGAAAACAGGATACTGGGCTAGATGGACCATTGGTCTGACCCAGTATGTCTACTCTTATGTTCTTATGACTAAACACACTCTCTCTCTCTCTCTCTCTCTCTCTCTCTCTCTCTCTCTCTCTCTCTTTCTTCCTTCCATCCTGCTCAGGCTGAACTGTTTTAGTGCTGTGCTAGCCTATGGAGTCCTTTATCTGCATGGGCTATGCAGTGTTCCTGGATCAGGAATCTAGATGTGGGTTTGGATTGGGCTAACTCTCTACAGACTCAGATGGGGAGATCCACTGCCCATCCCTAGGATAAGGAGCAGGGGATGCTGTCAGGTACCTGTGATATGGATTAGCCACTGCTGGAAACTGCTGGATACTGGTGGGCTTGATGGACTTCTATTCTGACCCAGTAGGGTAATTTTCATGTTTGTATGATACAGAGTAGTAAATCTCTGTCTTTTCTGTTCCCAGCTCTCCTGGTGGTAGAAACAGATACATTTGGAAGTCATGTCCGAATAAAGGGCAAAGAAACTGGATACTACATATGTATGAATAAGAATGGCAAGGTCCTGGGAAAGGTATGTATTGGGAATCCCTATAATTCTGCCCAGGCTGCTCTTATTGCAGAGACAACTGGGATCTTGAGTAAAGAGTACATTGTAAATATAAATTATCATCAGTATAATCATTAATTAAATAACTGTTTTCATCATTTCTTAGTGAAAGATTTGAAGACATTTCTTTTCTATGGACTTTTCCCATTTCTTGTGTTGGTGGACTACACCTCTGGGACCAGCCTATGCATTCCTAGGTTTATTGGCAGTCTGTATGATTTTATACCCTTATATGATTTAGATTACTTTTTATTTGTTTTAGTTTTTAGTTATTTTCTGAACCTTATTATTGTAAATGTTTCAGTTGGCTTATTCAAAGAGATGGTATATCATGCAGTGGATCCCATGATAGACCATTGTGTTGGCAGATCCAGAAACTACAAATAAGATTTATTATGGTCTGGGTCTTGAGGGATGGGGGAAGAATTATCAAGCACAGCTGATTCAAGAGTATAGAGAACCATAGACGAACCTACAGTCTTGCACCCTCTCTCACCTTCAAATTATTTTTCAGGTCTCGAGGCCTTTTGATAAATAACTGTGATCACCCTACAACAATTCCATAACAAACACATAATTGGACATCAAGCTTTTAAATATTAAACTTTGTTTTGCAGGTAACAATAGGGGCTGATGGTTCTTTGAGTTTGTGTATCTTTTAGGGCTTACTGTTTTGCTTTAACTGCTGCTGTGTTGTGCTCCCTCCTAGAAGCTGCTGCCCTAGGTGATCATTAGTTTTGCCTAATGGTTGGGCCAGGTCTCCCAGGTTTTGATCCAGGCACTTAATTCAAAAACAGTATGCTTGCTTAAAAATATGCTGATCGCTATTAAGAAAAACAAAAAGGAAGTCCTATACTCCATAAAGGAACAACAGCAAACAGAGGGTGGAGTAAAGGTGCATGAACTGATGTGCAATTCAACAAACAACCTTTATTGAAAAGACCCGACACAGTCACCGTGTTTCGGCTCTACAGCCTGCATCAGGAGTCAATAAACACTCAGGCTGATGTTAAAATGAAAACAACTTCAAGATGGGAAGTGAATCAAAACAACCACCAGAGCCTGCACACAGCAAATATTTGCTCCAAACTTGTGGATCGTTACACGATAAGATCACATTGCATATTTCTATCAAATTCCACGATTAATACTGGCTGTGTGCTAGCTCCGGTTCACATGTCTTTACTCCACCCTCTCTATGCTGCGGTCAATGTTCAAAGACATTTACCTGAATCACTGACTGGGGCTATCTGCTGATTTTCAGTGGCACTCTCCAGGGGCTGAGCCTGGGCAGAGCATCAGAGGAGTAATCTGGATAGCAGTGATATCCAGTCAGCCGTCTGGATAACACGTGACAGAAAAGGCCATAAGGCATCTGGATAGCTGATCAAGATAACAGGCTGAATATTATTGTTGTCCACATAACTTCAGTGCTGATCGCTCTATCTGGATATTCAGTACTGGCCACTATCTGGATATCGGCACTGATTATCCCAATTTGTTTTTAATGCTGCTGCAGCTGGCAGTTAAAAAAAATACACAGACCACGGTGGCTTAGTATTGGGCCAGTGGTTTGGGGGGGGGGGGGCGGGGGGAGGTGAATCAGTGTGCAAAGAGTTCATCTGTTAAATCAGACAGGCAGCAACACAAAACTCAAAAATGCCAAACTAAAAGGGCAAATAGGAAAAAAAGGACTAAAGTTATTAGGAAAACTGCACCTTCATATGGTTATACATTATTAAAATGAAACAAGAATGTGGTTGTCTAGAAAGAGCATGACAGAAGTCTAATAATTAAGATATTAAGCAGTCCTGGAAATCTTTTATGGCACAATATAAAATTTATTTGACTAAGGCAAAAAGATCTTACTATGCTACCATTATAGAATCTTCCCCTTTGACTTTGAAGATACTTTTTTTTTTCAGAAAGTCAACTAATTAATTTGACCCTCTAAACCAAGTGATGCTGCTGTAGCTATACAGACGGATGATCAATATCTTGCAGACTTTCTTTTAGAAGAGATGCAATCTCTCACTGTAATGAATAGGGTATCATCATCTTCCCTTTTGAATATACACATTTTTGTAGATCGGTTCTGGTCATCTTTTGATTTAATAGCAATGTGATGAAATCACGTCATTAAGTTTGTAAACTTTCTCATAGACATAGGGGCTCACTATTGAAACAGAAAATTTTCAAAAAGTGGCACAAAGTGGCATTTGGACATTTGGTGTCATCGTCGATAACACACTGAAACCTTCTGCTCAGTGTGCTGCTGCGGCTAAGAAAGCGAATAGAATGTTGGATATTATCAGGAAAGGTATGGAAAACAGGTGTGAGGATGTTATAATGCCGTTGTATCGCTCCATGGTGCGACCGCACCTTGAGTATTGTGTTCAATTCTGGTCGCCGCATCTCAAGAAAGATATAGTAGAATTGGAAAAGGTGCAGCGAAGGGCGACTAAAATGATAGCGGGGATGGGACGACTTCCCTATGAAGAAAGACTAAGGAGGCTAGGGCTATACAGCTTGGAGAAGAGACGGCTGAGGGGAGACATGATAGAGGTATATAAAATAATGAGTGGAGTGGAACAGGTGGATGTGAAGCGTCTGTTCACGCTTTCCAAAAATACTAGGACTAGGGGGCATGCGATGAAACTACAGTGTAGTAAATTAAAACAAATCTGAGAAAATGTTTCTTCACCCAACGCATAATTAAACTCTGTAATTCGTTGCTGGAGAACGTGGTGAAGGCGGTTAGCTTGGCAGAGTTTAAAAAGGGGTTAGACGGTTTCCTAAAGGACAAGTCCTTAAACCGCTACTAAACGGACTTGGAAAACTCCAAAATTCCAGGAATAACATGTATAGAATGTTTGTACGTTTGGGAAGCTTGCCAGTTGCCCTTGGCCTGGATTGGCCGCTGTCGTGGACAGGATGCTGGGCTCGATGGACCCTTGGCCTTTTCCCAGTATGGCATTACTTATGTACTTATGTACTTATATATACCAGCCTCTATAATAGCTTCAGATGTTATAGCCATTCCTATTACAGCAGCAAACAGGTCCCTAGAATAACCTAATGGTCGGCGCAGTGTATTGAAGAGAAGGGAACCCAGGCCAGGCCTATATCCCACTCTATCTGTTATACTTGTGGAGGAAAGTGTGAGCCCTCTAAAACTCACCAAAAACCTACTGTACCTACATATAGGTGATGCAGGCATAAGGGCTATTGTAGTGGTATACAGTTGGGTACAGTAGATTTTTGGTGGGCTCACCAAACAAGATAAGGGGGTAACGGTGAGATGTATACCTTGGACCTTTTATGTAAAGTTCACTACAGTGCCCCATAGGATGCCCCACTGCTCTCCTGGGATGTCTGTGTAGCCAGTCTAGTAAGAATGCTGTCTCCTTCTACATCCCAATGGCTTGATTTTGTCCATTTTTCACTTGGACATTTTGTTTTCGAAAATGGTCCAAAAAGATAGACATACTGATTACAACAATGTCCAGAAAATGGGCATTTTTGAAACAAAAACATAAATTTTTTCTGTTTCAAAAATCGATGTATTCGCTACTTGAATTTAGAACATTTTGAGTAAAACATCCAAAGACAGATTTTAGACATCATGATTTTAGACATCATATCAAAAGTGCCCCTCATATTGTATAGGATCATTGTCCTTCGTATCATCTGGATTATTCTCCTCTGAGTATTTTGTTATGAATCACTTACTTAGTTAATACTATTTTAGAGGCAGGTCAATTTACCAAAGAATTGAGATGGATAGCACTCACCCCAACTCCAAAATCTAGTAATTTGTCATTCCCTTCTAGTTTTCGATCAATTGCTAGTATACCTCTATTCACAAAATTAATGGAAGCTATAATAGGAACAAGACTAACATGTTATTTGGATACATTTTCTCATCTTCATGACTCTCAATTTGGCTTTAGAAGCAATATTGGTATGGATTGGTATGGGCAGTATTCACAATGGAGAAGGGTAGTTAGTGAGGTTCCTCAGGGGTCCGTGCTAGGACCGCTGCTTTTTAATATATTTATAAATGATTTAGAGATGGGAGTAACTAGCGAGGTAATTAAATTTGCTGATGACACAAAGTAATTCAAAGTCGTTAAATCGCGACAGGATTGTGAAAAATTACAAGAGGACCTTACGAGACTGGGAGACTGAGCGGCTAAATGACAGATGATGTTTAATGTGAGCAAGTGCAAGGTGATAAATGTGGGAAAAAAGAACCCGAATTATAGCTACGTCATGCAAGGTTCCACATTAGGAGTTACGAACCAAGAAAGGGATCTGGGTGTCGTCGTCGATAACACACTGAAACCTTCTGCTCAGTGTGCTGCTGCGGCTAAGAAAGCGAATAGAATGTTGGGTATTATCAGGAAAGGTATGGAAAACAGGTGTGAGGATGTTATAATGCCGTTGTATCGCTCCATGGTGCGACCGCACCTGAGTATTGTGTTCAATTCTGGTCGCCGCATCTCAAGAAAGATATAGTAGAATTGGAAAAGGTGCAGCGAAGGGCGACTAAAATGATAGCGGGGATGGGACGACTTCCCTATGAAGAAAGACTAAGGAGGCTAGGGCTATACAGCTTGGAGAAGAGACGGCTGAGGGGAGACATGATAGAGGTATATAAAATAATGAGTGGAGTGGAACAGGTGGATGTGAAGCGTCTGTTCACGCTTTCCAAAAATACTAGGACTAGGGGGCATGCGATGAAACTACAGTGTAGTAAATTTAAAACAAATCGGAGAAAATTTTTCTTCACCGAACGTGTAATTAAACTCTGGAATTCGTTGCCGGAGAAAGTGGTGAAGGCGGTTAGCTTAGCAGAGTTTAAAAAGGGGTTGGACGGTTTCCTAAAGGACAAGTCCATAAACCGCTACTAAACGGACTTGGAAAACTCCAAAATTCCAGGAATAACATGTATAGAATGTTTGTACGTTTGGGAAGCTTGCCAGGTGCCCTTGGCCTGGATTGGCCGCTGTCGTGGACAGGATGCTGGGCTCGATGGACCCTTGGTCTTTTCCCAGTATGGCATTACTTATGTACTTATAGTTGTTGCTCCATGTTTTGTTAACTAGGTGTCAGACTTGTGAGTTCTTGTACCAAGTAGAGCGCTGCTGACCCCGGTACTCGGACCAGGTTCTGCTTGGCAGCTGGACAACCCCGGGTTTCACCTGCGCTGACCACCGTTCCCCAGAGGTTGAGCCCCTAGGTGCGGGCGGCCTGCAGGACTTACGGGATGGAGCTGGAAGCGAGGTGATGAATGTATCGGCCAGGCAGGCAGCAGGTCAAGAGAGTAATCCAGGTACAAGCGGCAGTCAGTAGGCAGGCGGTAGGCAAGAGAGTAATCCAGGTATAGGCAAGTCACTAGGCAGGCAGCAGGCAAGAGAGTAATCCAGGTATAGGCGAAAGTCAGTAGGCAGGCGGCAGGCAGAAGGGTAAACCAGGTACAGGCAAAGTCAGCAACGAGGGACCAGTAGATAAGAAGCAGACTACAGAGTTAGAAACACCTACCAAAGTAGAAGCTGAAGCATGGAGTCCAGGGAGAGCTCAGCTGGCATCTGACATCAGCAGGGAGAAGGGGCACAGCCATAGGACAAGAGCAGGGGAAGAAGGAACCAGAAGACCAATAGGAGAGAAGCAAGGGAGGCCAGGCAGAGGAAGAGCAGACCAGTAGCGTTCCTAGCCAGGATGGCACCCGGGGCGGATCGCCGATGCGCCCCCCCCGGGTGCAGTGTGCCCCCCCCGATAAAATGACACCCCCCCCCCGGGTGCATGCATCTGGGGGGGGGGGGGGGGTGCCACGGCGCGTGCCTGTCGGCTTCGAAAAGTTCCCTAACTTCGCTCGTTCGCTGCAGCTCCTTCTGCCCCGGAACAGGAAGTAACCTGTTCCGGGGCAGAGGGAGCTGCAGCGAACGAGTGAAGATAGCGAACTCGGAGCCAGGTGCACGCCGCGGCACCCCCCCCCCAGCAGCGTGCACCCGGGGTGGACCGCCCCCCCCCTTAGTACGCCACTGGAGCAGACCCAGGTGGGTGGAAGCAAAGCAATCAAGGAGCCTGGAAGCCAGGCAGAGAGAGAGAGAGAGAGAGAGAGAGAGAGAGCAGAAACAGATGCATGGAAGCAAAGCAATTAAGGAGCCTGCAACCCCAATCTCTGAACAAACCCAGAAAGGACTACACACACATGGCTCAAGCAGTGCCAGTCAAGTGTGCGTGTCGACGGGACCCCGTGCAGCCTGAGGACGCCGCTTACATTGAGGTAGGAGAAAAGACACTAGGATTAGAAATTTCTTAAATCATGGTACCCAATCAGTGTTGCTCCAGTTTGACATCTCGGGGGCATTTGACACTGATAATCACTCCATTTTGTTAGCCAATCTTGTGGCTTTTGCTATTTCAGGTATAGTTTAAGGATTTTCTAAAACAAAAAAAGAATAATAATTACCCTTTCACAAAAAGCCTTGTACTTATCTCAAACAAAATCACTATTCCAACTTCTACAGCAATCTATCTTGAGTTCCAGATCTGAAGGCAACCAAGCATACACCTCTTTGTTTCGCAAATTGATGCTTCAATGGAGGACACTGTCAACTGTGGATCTAAAATTCAAAGATGGCACCAAATCACTGAAGAACACCAAGGTTTTATATTGATATCACTCAAAGCTCCACCTATTGGGAATAACACACCAATAGGAGTAATCTAAATAAACGCCAACAATTCTATCTTGACATTCAAACCAGCTGGCTGTACTGTGTTAAAGAAATAAATCCACTTTTGTTCTAATTGAATTAACATTCTCTTAAAGTTGCCCTGGCGATCCAATTGCTGGACTTTTTCTAATGCCACACATCTTAAATCATGACCCTGAGATGTACAATGTGGAACCAGAGGTGCTGACATCTTCCAAGTGGTCAAACAAGATCTATATTCCACCAACTAAACAGATAACAACCGTGAAGTTTGACCTATATAAAGTAGCTTGCAGGGGCATCTGATAACATAAATAACACCCACAGATTGTAGTTTGCTGTGTAAGACTACACTGTTTACCGGAACAGAGGTCCTCAAATATAGTTGTTTCCATCATAACGGAACACACTGGACAGTGGCTGCATTTACGATGACCCCCCATTATCTGTGCTATGGGGTGAAAAGTATTTAGTGTGCCACACCTCATTTCAGCTCAATCGATCTCCAAGGTTCCTATTATGAACAAAAGAGAACAAAAAATGTGTGGCAGCAAAACAAGGATGGGATTTGAGTATAGCCAAATGCAGACATATAACTCTAGCAAATCGCTCAGATAAAGTAGAATTGTTAGTTACAAAGCACAAAATGTCAGCTCGCTGCTTGCTTCTCTTACATTCCAATAGAGCTTCTCTTGGGTTATAATATGCTTGCTTGGCTGCCTGCTTGATAAAGGGTGCAGGATAACCTGTCTCAATGAATATGAATTGTAAAGATTCTGCATTTCTCCTATACTCCTCATTGCTACTACAAATACGTCGATATTACAAAAACTGAGCATAAGAGATACTCTCTTTTATGTGCTGAGGATGCATGCTGGTAAAATGTTGATCTAGACTCATGTGATGGTCATGTCTATAAACTAGGCACCTGCATTTATGTGCCCCTTGCATGCATAAATGTATAGAGCACTAGCAGTTAGGCATGTAAGTGTATACTTACTCATGGAAGTGCCAGTAAGACACCTAAACACTATTCTGTAATAGCATGTGTACGTGGCATAGTGCGTAAATGCAAGGGGGGTGTATACATGGGCAGGACTCCCAATTATGCACGTACGCCATCCCTGCCACATTTATTCATCTGCTGTTACATCAGTCCCAGTGGCATAGCTGGAGGGCCATGGGAGCCTGGACCCCCTCAAACTGGCTCCGAGGCCCCTGGTTTGGCTGGCGGGGGTCCCCAACCCCCGCCAGCTAAGGCGTCTGTCCCGCGCTGTTCTTACATTGCTGGTGCCCTGTCCTGTTTTTTCAGTTCCTTGCATGCTCATTTTAATGAAACTGAGCATTCTCAGCAATATAAGACCAGCACGGGACAAATGGTTTAGCTGGCGGCGGTTGGGGACCTCCGCCAGCCAAGGTACCTTCTGGTGGCGGCGAGCGCTGGTGGGGATGCAGAAGCGGTGGGGGGGGGGGCAGAGGTGGCGGCAGGAGGGCAGCAGCAGGGACGCACCCAGTTGTAGACATGCCCCCATACGCGTTATACACAGCACTTATCGGCCAGTGGAACAGAAGACAAGCTTAGGGATCAGATCTGGAGATCTCGCATGACAGTGTGCAAAGGAGACTTTAATTCTTCTTTGTAGATTGGTTTAGGGATATATATTGGCTAAACACACTTTCTAATCAGCTGATTGGCAAAGACTTATTTTAACTTATACTATATGAAACTGAACTAATTTCTCAAGCACTTGCTTGTACTAGATAGAATACGAGTGTTTAATTTTTTTTTTTTGTATGTTTTGCCTCCTATGTGGTTTATTCACGTGCCAGAACAAAATGCCTTGGATACCACAGAGTTATCTCTAAAAGCAGCTTTGTCTTTCTTCTCATTGCAGCTGAATGGCAAGAATCGGGAATGTGTGTTTGTGGAGGAAGTTTTGGAGAATAACTACACCGCCTTCATGTCTGCCAATTACCAAGGCTGGTACCTTGGCTTCACACGGAAGGGGCGACCACGGAAGGGGCCCCGTACCCAGCAGAACCAGCGAGAGGTCCATTTCATGAAGCGGAATCCCAAAGGGAAAGGAGATACTCACAGCCTCTTCCGCTTTACCACTGTCACCAAACGAACTAAAAGAGCCCATCACCTGAGATCCCAGCCTCTGTTGGAAGGGAATCTGCTTTGGAGGCCTTGAGAAGATGCTGGAGTTTTGTTGTATATAAGGAAAAAGTACAGAACGCTTTCTGCAAGCGGGAAAGTTCTATTTTTATATTTGACATGGACAGGACCAGATAGAGCTGGCCTTTATTTGTGACTTTAGTAACTGCTTCATATGTTGTAAAGTATGTGAAAACAACAACAAAGGATGATTGAATGATCACTTTTGTTTGTTTTTAATTTAATTTTAATGACGACACAGACTGTTGAGGGTGGAAGAATATCTGGTTCTTTTCTCCAGATGACCTTTCTGACTACTGTCTGTGGTTAAGACAGGGAAAATGTTTCTAAATCTAATGACAAAAACCAAATCCTGTATTCTTCTTGAGAAAATGTTATCAGAAAATGGAGAGGCAAGAGGGCAGATCACATGAAGCCATGTTACCGCTGCACAGATTCAAAAATTTGGAGTCACAGATACATAGAGGTGTCGAATATGATGGAACTCTGTTGTAGTGATTGTCCCTGACAGACTGGATAGTTCTCTGGGCCCTCTTTCCTTCTTGTGTATTTCAGAGGGGCAAATTTCCAACTATATTAAGGAAAGCTACTGTTCTGGCCAGTAGTCAGCAGCAAACTGGCTATTGGAATGGACAAATCTCTTTTGAGGAAGCCTTCTTGTCCATTCCAAAAGCCAATTATAGATGCCAAAAGGGTACAATTCAAAATCGGTTAATAACAAAATAATGTGCAACGCTGTAAATGTCTGTATATGCTCTGTGTTCCTTAATGACATATAATAGAGTGGCACATGCTATCTAGATTGGTAAAGCTGTTTACTCTAGTGCTCGTTTTGGGGTGAATTCTATATATGGCGCAGAAAAAGCACTATTCTATAAATAGCGCTTAAAATGGGCGTGGCATATAGAATACCACTTAAGCACAGGGGTCATGCGTAAATCCTGTGCCACGGGGGAAGCAGGGCAGGCAGCGTGTGGCAGCGAACAGCGCTAGAGAAAGACTTCTGCTGTCAGGGTTTGGGGAACCCCTCCAGCCCAGGTATGTGGGGGGGAGGGTGGAGAGCAACGGGGAGGCGGGACAAAATGTGCCACCCCCCCAATTTGGACTCAGCCCCACCACCACACACACACATCAAAATTGAGATCTGGCTATGCGCCTGCTCACAATACTGAGATTTCTGCTATCCTTGGGGGAGGGAGGGGGGGATGAAGTATATGATAATTAGAAGTCACTATGACTGCGTGCCACTATATCTCTGTTGGCACTGATGCCAAGAAAAGGAAACAGGAACAGATAAAACAGAGATGAAATGTATTGTTTATCTCAAAACCAAGCACTTAGTCTATCTGGGAAAACTAGAAGAAGGGGCCTTTTAGTAAACTGTGTTAAAGTACTAACACAAGCCTAATGCATTAAAGTGTTTTGTGGTAGTTTTCCTGTCAGTATGCACTAACTTACACGTTATCTATTTTTTAAAATATTTTTGCTGGGGGGTGTCACGGGCCCAGAATGAATATGGAAATGTTAACGATCTAGTGTGTTCACATTAGTGAGTGCTAACTGGTTACCACAGAGTTAATGCGGGAGCATTACTACTACTACTATTTAGCAGTATGTGCTCCTGCATTAATTTTTTTTCAGGTAATACGTGTTAATGTGAAAAATAAATGAAGAATACCTAAAATACTCCTACATTAGAAATGGCTGCAGCATTTTCCTTTCACCACTGGATCTAAAATTTTCAGCAATCAGGCTCATTTTCAAAAGAGATAGACGTCCAAAAAGTGACATAAGTCAGCATTTGGACATTTATCTCACAGAAACGTCCAACCCAGAATTATCAAAACCTCTTTTTTGGACATCTTTCTCTGAAGTCCATCAGAAGGACATCCAGATCTCAAGAGGACGTGCCAGGGATGTGTTCAAGGCGGGACTTGGGCGTTCCTAAGACATGGACGTCTTTCAGCAATAATGGAACAAAACAAAGACATCCAAGACTAAGACGTTTTGAGCTAGACCTGTTTTTATAAAAAAATAGCTGCAGTGGGAATTGAACCCACTTCCCTGGGAGCAAGGTCTGTTACACTGACCACTAGGCTACTCCTCTACTCCACACAAGAGGTGCCCCAAATGACCAGATGACCACTGGAGGGACTGGGGGATCACCTTCCCTTCCTCCCCCAAATCACAAAACATTTTTCCAACCAGCACTTTCAAAAGGAAAAGATAGACTTTTTTTTTGTAGAAAATGACCTTTCCTGTTCTGATTTTGGACATTTTACAAAAAACGTCCAAATTCAGACTTAGATGTTATATCCAAAAATTCTCCTTGTGGATTTGACTTGCCCAAAGTTACAAGGACCAGCAGTGGGAATTGAATCCATGTTGCCAGAATCAAAGCTCACTGCACTAACCATTAAACCACTCCTCCTCTGTTTTGGATATCTTGCATTTGGACGTCTTTGTGTTCAAAAATGGCTGAAACTCCAAGGATGTCCAAATCCAAGGATGTCCATGGTATTTTCAAAAATAAAGATGGACGTCCATCTTTTTTTGAAAATGACCTTTTCCCCGCCTCCGAATTTGGACGTTTTACAATGACGTCCAACTTAG
The DNA here is from genome assembly GCF_901765095.1 of Microcaecilia unicolor. Lineage (NCBI taxonomy): Eukaryota > Metazoa > Chordata > Amphibia > Gymnophiona > Siphonopidae > Microcaecilia > Microcaecilia unicolor. The sequence goes on from NC_044032.1 coordinate 444,491,580, forward strand.
ACGTTTCTTTTAAAAATGCCCCTCCATGTCATTCAACATTGCTTTGAAAGCTCAGGTTGCCTGCTAGAACCTGAGGACAACTGAAAGATTTATAGAACAATTCTATGAGAAGGTGCCTAGAATTAGAAGCCCAAAGAACACCTGGTAAGATCTATTCTATAAAGGAAGATGTGTCCACTTTCCATCATAGCCTAACCAGTTATAAATGCACAATGGGGCCAATTTCATAAAGTACTTACAGGTAGGCGCCATCTGTGTGACTTTGAGCAAGTCATTTAGCCTTCCATTGCCCCAGGTAGTACTAGTACTTGAAAAAGAAAATTGTAAATTGCTTGGGTCTAGGCAGTCTATAAATACAGAAAATAAATAAATAAATTTACATGCGTGCAAAGGCACTATTAAATTAACAGAAACCTAAGTGATCTGGAGGGGGAATTCAGTAAAGATCGCACAAAGGTAGGCACTAGGATGATGCATACTAAGTGCAAATTCTATAAAGGTAGTTCTGCTTAGTTCTTTATAGAATACTAGCTTAGTGTGCAATTTCGCACCTAACTTTGAGTGTGAGTGCTTACGCCTGCCAAAGACTGGCATAAATGCTTGCACCTAACTATGGGGGTCTTTTACTAAGGCGTGCTTGTGTTTTTAGCATCACTAAAAATAGGCACACGCTAAACGTTAGAGATGCCCATAGGAATACATTGGTGTCTCTAATGTTTAGCGTGCACCTATTTTTAGTAAAGACCCCCTATGGCAGTTAGGTGCAGAAATGTAAGCATTCTATAACTGTGCACCTACATCCTGGGAACGCACCTGACCCACTCATGCCTCTCCCCTGGCCACACTCCCTGTTGAGTTGCACACAAGATAAGATACGATCATAAGAATAGTTATACTGGGTCAGACAAATGGTCTATCTAGCCCACTATCCTGCTTTCAATAGTGGCCAATCGAAGTCACAAGTACCTGCCAGAAACCCAATTAGTAGCAACATTCCATGCTACCAATCCCGTGGCAAGCAGTGGCTTCCTCCATGTAAGTCTCAATAATAGACTATGAACTTTTCCTCCAGGAATTTTTCCAAACCTAGATATGCTAACCGCCATTACCACAGCAAGTTCCAGAGCTTAACTATTCGTTGAGTGAAAAAATATTTCCTCCTATTTGTTTTAAAAGTATTTCCTTGTAATTTAATTGCGTGTCCCCTAGTCTTTGTACTTTTTGAAAGAGAAAAAAAATCAATTCACTTTTATCCATTCTACAACACTCAGGATTTTATAGACCTCAATCATATCCCTCTTCAGCTATCTCTTTTCCAAGCTGAAGTGGCCTAGCCTCTTTAGTCTTTCCTAACTTTGGTCACTCTTCTTTGAACCTTTTCTAATTCTGCTATATCTTTTTTGAGATACGGCAACCAGAACTGAATGCAATACTCAAGGTGAGCTTGTGCCATGGAGCGATACAGAAGCATTATAATATTCATGGTCTTATTTTGCATCCCTTTCATAATAATTACTAGCATCCTGTTTGCTTTTTTGGCTGCCACTGCACACTAGGTAAAAGATTTCAGTGTATTGTCTACAATGACACCTAGATCTTTTTGTTGAGTGGTGACTCCTAGCATCAGGTAATTATGATTCGGATTATTCTTCACAATGTGCATCACTTTGCATTTGTCCACATTAAATTTCATCTGCTATTTGGATGCTCAGTCTTCCAGTTTCCTAAAGTCTTCCGAGGACGCCCATCTCTTAACCACGCCCCTGTCCCGACTTCGGTACATTGCTGACAAGTATCCGTGAACTTTGGTCATCTCTGTGACGGAAAGCAGTTGAGGATGCCCAAAATTGGCTTTTGATTATGCCGATTTGGGCGACCCTGAGAGAAGGATGCCCATCTCCCGATTTGTGTCAGAAGATGGGCGTCCTTCTCTTTCGATTATGCCACTGATTGTCTCCAATCCAATGATTTTCTCAGGAGTCTCTCTTGAGAAACTTTGTCAAAAGCTTTCTGAAAATCTAGATACACTTCATCAACATCCACTTGTTTATTCATGCTTTCAAAGAAATGAAGCAAATTGGAGAGGCAAGACTTCCCTTGCCCAAACCCATGCTGACTCTGTCCCATTAAACCATGTTTATTTATATGTTCCATAATTTATCCTTTATAACAGTTTCCACTATTTTCCCCAGCACTGAAGTCAGGCTTACCGGTCTGTAATTTCTTGGATTATCCCTGGAACCCTTTTTAGAAACTGACATTACATTGGCGACCCTCCAATCTTCAGATACTACGGATGATTTTAGCGACAGGTTACAGATCACTAACAGCCGAACAGCAATTTCATGTTTGTGTTCTTTCAGTACCCTGGAGTGTATACCTTCTGGTCCAGGTGATTTATCACTCTTTAACTTGTTGATATGGCTCAGTATGTCTTCCAGGTTCACCAAGATTTCTTTCAGTTTCTCCACATTGTTACCCTTGAAAACCATTTCCACTACAGGTAGATCTCTTACATATTCTTCCATAAAGACCGAAGCAAAGAATTAATTCAATCTCTCAGCTAAGGCCTTGTCCTCCCTGAGTGCCCCCTTTGAGCTCCTTCATAATCCCACAGATTCTTTAACAGGCTTTCTGCTTCTGGTGTACCTTAAAAAGGTGTTACTATGAGTTTTTGTTTCTGCAGCAAGTTTTCTTCATATTCTCTTTTAGCCTTCTATATCTATGTTTTGCATCTAGCTTGACAATGCGTATGTTGCTTCTTATTTTCTTCATTTGGATCCTTTTACCATTCTTTGAAGGATGCGCTTTTGGCTCTAATAAACTCTTTCTTGTCAGCTTTTAACCACGCTGGCTGTCATTTCTTCATCTTTCCACCTTTGTTATTACATGAAATACATCTGGTCTGGGCTTCCATGATGGTATTTTTACACAATGTCCTGATTTACAGTCCTAACCTTTGTGCTCAACCCTTTCAGCTTCTTTTTAACCATTTTCCTAATTTTGTCAAAGTCGCCCTTTCAAAAATTAAATGCTGCTACAGTATATTTTCTTAATGACTTCGTTCCAGATATCAGCTCAGATTTGATCATGTTATGATCACTGTTTCCCATTGGATCCAACACCGTTACCTCTTGTACCAAGCTCTGTATTCCATTAAGGACTAGATCTAAAATAGCTTCCCCTCTTGTCAGTTCTTGGACCAGTTGTTCCAAGAAACACTCATTTATCACATCTATGAATTTTATCTCCCTAGCGCTCCCTGATCTAACATTTATCTAGTCAATATTGGGATAATTGAAATCACATCAGCTTCAAAATTTCTACAATTGCAAAAGTGTTGAAAGGTGAAAATGGACTCTCCCGCATGAAAAATCGTGGAGAAAAAAGACCTCAGTATGATCGGCAACTCCTCCTTCCAAAGGACACGCCTTATAATAAGAGAGGGTGCCTCTTTAATCATAAGTCTTAGAAAGAAACTCCACTTTAGATAACTTCATGAGATAGTGCCCAAGCACCTTATCAAGCACTTATAGGTGAAGACACAGTAGTTTAAACACAATGTAACGACCAAAAAAAACGTTGCTTATCTTGGATGGTGAAAACAATAAGAAAATCTTCCACAGGTTAATGCAGACACTCGAAATGGCGTTTCAATCAATTTGTTTGATGCCTACGGAAGCACATGAGGCGAGCTGATCTCTTGTAGGTGGTTATTAAAAACTTTCCCCTGACGCAGCCATCCAACGGCGAAACAGGGCTTGCCTGTCGGGATATGAAGATAATGCAGTCACAAATTTAAGTGTCTGCATTAACCTGTTGAAGAGTTTCTTATTGTTTTCACCATCCAAGATAAGCAACGTTTTTTTTTTTGTCGTTACATTGTATTTAAACTACCGTGTCTTCACCTATAAGTGCTTGATAAGGTGCTTGGGCATTATCTCATGAAGTTATCTAAAGTGGAGTTTTTTTCTAAGACTTATAATTAAAGAGGCACCCTCTCTTATTATAAGGCGTGTCCTTTGGAAGGAGGTGTTGCCGATCATACTGAGGTCTTTTTTCTCCACGATTTTTCATGCAGGAGAGTCCATTTTCACCTTTCAACACTTTTGCAATTGTAGAAATTTTGAAGCTGATGTGATTTAGATTCTAAATATTCCAATTTTTTCAGCGATAATTGAAATCACCCATTATTATAATGTTGCCCAATTTGCCAGCTTTCCTAATTTCTGTAAACATTTCTTCATCAGTTTGTTTGTTCTATCCTAGTGGACAGTAGTACAGACCTACCTGTATACTCTTTCCCAACATACATGGAATTTCTATCCACAAGGATTCCACGCTGCTATCTATTTCATGTAGAATATTTATTTTGTGTGACTCAATTCCCTCTTTAAAATGTAGTGCAACCCCCCTCCCAATATGATCCACTCAATCATTGCAATATAATTTGTACCCTGATAACAGTGTCCTATTGATTGTCCTCCTTCCACAAGGTCTTTGAGATGCCTGTTATATCTACCTCATCATTTAGTGCTATATACTCTAATTCTCCCATCTTATTTTTTAGGCTTATAGCATCTGTATATTGACACTTCAAATTGTGTTTTTTCCTTGAATCTATAAGCTGGTTTGACGTTAATGGGGATAATTTGCATCCTTTCTTTGTTCTCCCATTAAACACTCCTGGCTTTCATTCACCATTATTGAAATGTCTTTTGGGATTCCCTAAAGATCCTGTTTCTGTAGAATCCTTCAAGGATACTCCACATCAAACCATGCACTCCTGGATGACTTTCAGCTCCCCCCCCCCCCCCCCCCCCCCCCACACACACACACTCATTTTAGTTTAAAAGCTACTCTGTCTCCTTTTTAAATGTTAGTGCCAGCAGCCTGGTTTCATCCCGGTTAATGTGGAATCCATCCTTTCAGAACAGGCTCCCCCTTTCCAGGAATATTGCCTAGTTCCTTACAAATCTAAAGCCCTCCTCCTTGCACCATTGTCTCAACCACACATTGAGACTGCGGAGCTCTGCCTGCCTCTTGGGTCCTGTGCATGGAATGGGAAGCATTTTTGAAAGTGCTAACCTGGAGGATCTAGATTTCAGCTTTCTACTTAAGAGACTAAATTTGGCTTCCAGAACCTCCAACTCACATTTTCCTATGTCAGTGGTACCCATATATACCAAGACATCCAGCTCCTCCCCAGAACTATCTAAAATCATATCTAGGTGACACATGAGGTCTGCCACCTTCACACCAGGTGATCCTCATGTCCACCAGCCACTCAGCACAGGTTATAGAATAAAGGCATATGGTAGATCCAAGCATAACTACAAAAGACTGCCAATTAGTGCTTGTTAATGCCAATAATTGATTGTTGTCTCCTATTTTGCCAATTAGTTTACATGCCCATTTATCACCCATTTAGCCAAAGCTGCATGCCCAACCTATGGGTGACCAATACAGAATTGGGGGGTAGATGTTTTTCTATAAGGCAGCAGTAAGTGCCATAGTGCCTAACTGCAAAGGGGGTGGGCCATGGGCATGTTTACCAGTTACATGCATAGTTTATAGAATACCATAAACTACATACATCAAGGTTCACCTAGATGCGCCATTGACATGGTGTAAGAGGGCGTGCTTACTCTTGGCATGCCAATACCGACCATGCACTAGTATTCTATAATGGAATCTTGGTGCCAAGATGCCTTTATAGATTTGATGCCAAGCACATGCAATTAGGGCACCTAGACTGAGGTGCCCAATTATAGAATTATCTTTATAATATTTAGGTGTAACCACTTAGACCAGCCATAGAGCTGGTGTCACTGCTCACACCTAAATGCGAGATACTTACATAACTTATAATCTTGTATAAGTTACGCACATGAGTTCCTCCCTGGCTTTGCCCCTGTGTTGCCTCCTTGGAAATATATGCTATGCAAGATACACACTGTATTTACAGAATAGTGCTTAGGCAGGATGTTGGCATATATATGCACACATATGCATGAATATGATAGTACAGTACAGTCTCAATGATCTGACCTTCACTAATCTGACCATCAAGCATATCCAACAGACCCCCTTCCTCAGTGATGACATTGCACTTATTTCTATTAAAAATCTTTGTTTTACAGCAAGCACATGTACAGTAATTATGTATTAGTGCTCCAGTCATGCTGCAGAATGTGCTAGTGTTAATAAACAATTGTTGAAAATCAGGAATTTTATGCCTTTGTTTATGCATTGCTTTCCATATTATTTATTTATTATTATTTATTTATTAGGATTTATTTACCACCTTCTTGAAGGAATTCACTCAAGGTGATGTACAGCAAGAATAAGTCAAACATAAGAAATAGACAATTATAGCAGTAAAAATATTTAAACAACCATACATAGTAGGACGTGGTATACTACATTACAATGTCACCACAATATATAATAAAACATTTTCATAGATAGCCTAGAGTATAAGCAAAGAAGAGAATGTAGATAGGTAAGATAGAGTAACAGGAGTAAGAAAATAAGGGTATTATCCAACTTTTCACTTATCCAACAATAGGTTGGTCCCGTGTATGTCAGATAATAAAGACTGTACTGTATTCTAAATATTTATGCTTGAAATGGGCATGTGAATGTTATCACCTATTTTACAGAATCTCCCCCTTTGTGCCTAGAAGCTTATTTCATCATGTTTGTACTTTTGTCTTTTTAGCCTCTCTTTTCTCCTTCTTTTAGCCAGATACCAGAAAGGCTTTCTTTAATCAAGGGAAAAGGACAGACTTTCCAGCTCTTCATTAGGGCTGCAGATATGGAGTACTGGAAAGGCAGTCTTAAATATGTTTCCTTGAAAATGTTTCCAGTTTTCAGGTAAAATAAAAAGGTCTCTCATTATATAAATGGTTTATATTAACCTTCACTTTCCATCCACATGATTACAGTTAGTATAGTTTATTTTACTTACTTATGACATTTGTATCCCACATTATCCCAAACAGAGTTCAGGTTCAATGTGGCTTACAATCCAATTATGTCTGTCCCTAGAGGGCTCACAATCTTGGTTTAAGAGATATTACCAGGTAAGTTCTAGTACAACTTCCCATAAAGCACAGCTGCTGCAGTATTTCACCAAAGAAATATACAAAGTACCGAACTTGACAACAAAGGAAACTGCCACACGTAGTTTCTGCATTTCTTTCCTGATGATTGAGGTACTGCTCACACTACTTGATCTTTGCTTTTACTGCCATTTTCCCACTGAAAAGGATTCTCTTTACCTGCTCCATATGTCTTGAATTCGAACGCCATATTTGTCTCATGCTTTCCAATGGACACCAGCAATATGATGTGTCTGCAATCTATCTTGGACGAACCATCTCTAGGTGTGAGACAGACCATTTTCCAGGTTATTTTACAATCTGTGGCTTCTCTGCTAAGACTGCCAACCAGGCTGTGATTAGTGTCCAGAGTGATGGCTCTGATAAAATTCACAGATGTCCATAAGGTACCAAACTAGTACCAACAGCTCATTTCAGAACTTCCAACAGGCTAGGTAGACAAAACTAATGGCATTGTCAATATTCTATAGGTCACTCAGTGGCAATTTAGCAGATTATGGTATATTTTCATGTGCATAATAACTAAGTAGATTTAACCCAGACATTTCTACATACAAGGATAACTGTGCTGAAATTTCATCTCCCCCCCCCCCCCCCCCACCCCACATCACACCTCTGGAAATAAACATTTTTCAGGGGGGGAGATGGGACAATCAAAGCGGTTTGCATATTATATACAGGTACTTATTTTTGCACCTGGGGCAACGGAAGTGACTTGCCCAGAGTCACAAAGAGTTGCAATGGGAATCAAACCCAGTTCACCAGGATCAAAGCCCACTGCCCTAATCACTAGGCGACTCCTTCTCAAGTAGCTAAATTAAGTGAAAATAAAGTGCAACTAGATTGTTAGATTTATTTGCTTAGTAGATTTTTTTTTTTTTTACCGTGACAGACCTGCTGTAATTCTTAAGTAGACAGCTAGATCCATCTGAATATCTATCTCATACAGGTGCTTCACTTTGTGTTTCTGTTCCAATTTACTAAAACATAAAGTGGATTATTCTATAAGTCAGCGCTTCCTTTTTGGCACTCTGATGCAGCACGGAAAGCATCTATTCTATAACAGCATAAGAGCACCCTGGTTCCATTCTAAAATACTAGCACAAAACCTCATTGACATGCCAAAAAGAAGACACACCTGCTAACGCTAAGTCAATGGCAGTTGTAAGTGAGTGCGCCTAGATGCATCAATCAAAATGCTCTACTTATAGTAGTCTGCTCCTCCCACTGTTACACCCCCTTCACAATTGAAACCCCATTATATTTAGTGGATTGAGTGTCTCTCCTTTTTACTAGAAATGGTGGTAAGACTCGTAACCAAGTGTTACTTTGTTTTCCAACATCTAAACAAGCTAAGAGTCTTAGAATTGTTAATTCCTCTATATATTATCAGGTTGCACATGTTTGGAATTCATTGCCTTTACCAATCCATCGTCTATCAAATTATATTTTGTAAGACTTCCAAAATGTATTTTTTTTGTAAAACATTTTCAATTATCATATTAACTATGTAATTATACATTGTTGGTAAATTCCGGGATATTGATCCTGTTATCTTGTCATGTGATTCGCAAAGAACTAGCAATGATGATTGCAGAATACAAGATTTGTGTAACATAACATAACACTCATGGGGCCCTGTGCTAGCAGCAGGGGCTACTTTTGCCATGTGCTGAGACCCTTTTTACTGCAGCAGGTAAAAAGGCTGAAAACAAGACATGGCCATGCGGTAAGATTGCTCTTACTGAATGGACATGCGGGGGGGGGGGGGGGGGGGAGCACTTACTGCCACCAATTGAAGTAGTGGCAACGGCTCTCACGCTAACCTATCAATAACCAGGTAGCGCTCGATGCTGCCCAATTACCACTGCCGGGTAACCCACTGTGTAAAAGTTTTTGAATATTTCCGCTAGAGCCAGAAATGCCACGTACTGGGAGTAGAACTACCACCGGTGCCCACGTTGGGCTAGTGGTAGCTCCAGATTGGTGGTGGGCTTACCACTGCTTAGCAAAAGGGCCCCTATGCCACTTTCATGTGAGGTTACAGAATAACACTTTGGGCAGAAGCACATAGAAGTGGTACCATGTAACATGTGCCTTATACAGAAATGCCCTTAAAGACTCCTAGAGGTAAACATTCCTCTATTCCTGTGTCAGCCCTCTAAATCATGTGGTCTACAGAACTGACTGTCTCAAACAAGGGATGCTATGTTGCTAGTTGATGAAAACTGATGATGCTCATGCTACTAATCTTCACCTCTCTAATCTGGAATGCAAAACTTCTCATGGTAATATACCCAGTGTCAAATTGTCATCAGGGTTGAGCTGAACATAGTGGGATTAGAAAAGTCTCTTTTGGGGTTGCATATCCAAGATATTTTACAATTATAGTACTTGTAGGGTTGCTTGCTTTCATTGGGTCTGTACTTTAGATCAGACTCTACAAGCTTGATGCATCACAAGTAGAAGATGAGAAAGCCAGTTTTATGTAGGTGCAGTTCTCTCTCCCCTAGAGAAGGGACTGGGCAAGACTTGATTTTATTTTATTTTTTTAATTTATTTGAAGAGACTTGATTTTCTACCTAAATACACAGAGCGCTACTAGGAGGTTAACAATAAAAAAGACATCTAAAAGTTAGAAAATTAATCACATCGGGCTCATTTTACAAAGCGGTGCTACTGATTAGCGTGCGCTGAATGCGAAGAAGCCCATGGGAATTGAATGGGCTTCTTTGCATTCAGCGCATGCTAATTGGTAGTGTCACTTCATAAAAGGAGTCTGTTGTTTGTTTTGAAAAGAAGAGAGCACGGAGACAAAACAAACCAAGATTTTGATTTAGTACAGATTTCTGTGGGTCAGCCTGCCTCTAGCTTTGTGCCAATTTTTATGTCTCAACAACATTTTTGGAAACGGAAAGTCAAAGTGTTCCCTTTTACCTCAAAAAGGTCAAAAACTGGATTCTCACCTGTTTATAATTATTGTTGGCAGATTGAATCAGCTACAGTATTCGTGGAATTAAGGTTGGGATGTGAACTAGGTCAAAGGCGATCATCCCACTTCTTCAATATTACTGACAGATTTTGTACATTCATAATGGCAAACTGAGTTTGAAATAGTTTTGACAATATATTATGTATAATATAGTATTTATTGCATTCCAGTTTGTAAATGAATGGTCCAGAGACTTATTTTCTGCCTCTTTTATTAAAAAGAACAATATTTTAACATCAACTGTGTGCCTATTCCTTTGGATGTTGGGGAGGGCTGTCTAAATAAATGATTGTGGACTTCACTCCTCAAGTATCATAAAAAGGTTTGGATTTCACGATAGGCAACCTATGCAAATTAACAAGGGTCTCAGATAAAATGCAAACTATATCTCATGAACCTTTTTTATGGAAATCTTTAAAGTCACACCCATTTTTGGCACAGGAGCGCTAGGGTGTAAATTGCAAAATGAAAACAAATATGTTTTTGGGGGGGGGGGGGGGGACCCAATTTCAAGTTGACAGCTGTACTAATAATGACTTTCTTTTAAAATCAATCTAGCTGTTATAGAAGGTGATTTTCATACTGCCTAGAGTGGTGCAAAGTTCACAGGTGCTTTAAATCTGTGGAAGTTGTGTCAACATTTAAAGTAAAAGTCTGATGTCTAAGAAAAAAGTATCCATACACATTTACACTTCAGTTTTGTATGGGTTCATTTTTCACCCAAAGCAGTGCATGTACTTTTGAAAATACGAAAGGTCATATGTTGTTTCAGTTCCTGCTCTAATCTCATCCCTGGGAATTGCTTACACAAATTCAGATAAATGCATGCAGGTAATAGAACCCCATGTGTACTTTTACTCATACAGAAGGAGAAAAGTTTCAAAAAGCCCATGTCATTGAATAAAATACTGTTTTACCCATGGGAATGGCTTTGAAAATGTCCCTCATGATAGTCACTTTTAATGACAATTTCAAGCATGCAACTCAGAAAAATAACCTTTTTCAAACTTACCATGTTCCTATTCAGGGAATTATATGATTCTTTGTGAGCAGAATTTCACACATTGCATGCAGAACTTCACAAAATTGTATACTTCCCAGTATGCAAGGCACTTAGAAGCATGGTAGTTGGTATGTCTCTTGGGCAGCCGATCTGCTGCACTGCCAACACTCTCCTCTTCCTCATTCCCCACTACAGCTTAATCAATTGTTGAAAAAGAATGATGAAAGTGCAAAGCTGACAATGACACTGAGCAATGAAGTGTTGGGGAAGACCAGGCCCTTCCAACCTCAGAAAACAAGGTGCAGTGACTGGTGGGTGCATAGCCCAAAAAGCTATATGGATATGAATTGGCAGTGCAGTAGGTGGGAACCCAAACCCAGCCTGCTGATTGGTGAAGGAGCATCCAAGACAGAGGGCTGGATAACAAGGAGGGAGGTAATACCGAGGGGGAGAACGGAGTAAACAGTAGGAGAGCCAGAGTTGAAGATGGATAAGAATGGGGAAGAAAACCTGCATGAGTCTGCAGTATTCAAGGGAGGCAGAGTGAACCATTATGGCCCTCTGGCCACACATCTCCCAGCAACATATGCACACACATTATACATACATGTACACACATTCACACATTCCCTAGAGGACCTATAGCAGAGAGAGAGAGAGAGAAGGAGAAGGAGGAGGAGGAGGGTGTCTTAAGGGAGAAGGCCTTGCGACCCAATCCAGAAGCACTGCCTCCATTCCACCTGAAACCATGTTTGCTCTGTGTCCCTATACCATCCCCTGGTTGTGACCTCAGCCAAAAATCCTGCCTCCATTCCAGCCAGAGCTATGTTTGCTCCTTATGCCTATGCCTTCCCCTGGTTGAGGCCAACCCAGAAGCCATGCCTTCATTTCAGCCACAGATGATGTTTGCATTGAGCTAGGGTTCATTTGTATTCAGGCCCAGTAGTGCTGCCCATGCTACAGTGGGTACAGCATGGGTGCAAAACCAAAGAATCATGACCAAGGAGCAGGTCTTCCTTATCTACAACTAATCCCTTAATATTTTAAACTGGATTGTATTGTGAGGGCAAAAAATTAGTGAGGATAGAAGGTATCCCTATTGTGTGGCCATTGATAGCTGAAAAGATTCTGAGTAGCCTCCAATGACACAAATTCTAAACTTTGTGGTGGAGCAGAGAACAGATATTCACAATGCTCATCACCTGCAAAGCATCTATTATAAATGCCCACTCCACCCAATCAAAAGCCTTCTCCACATCTATGGTTAGCAATACCATCAGTATCTTCTTGATTTTACCATGAAGGATAAATTAAGTGTCCATTTAACGTAATTGCCTGTCATATGCCCAGGGATGAAGCCAGATTGATCCTATGTAGAGTGCTCTTATAAAGGAATTCAATATTGTTTCCAGAACTTTGGCCAGCAATTTAACATCAAGGTTTAGGAGGGAGATTCATCTATAAGGTTCACATTGGCCAGGATCTTTTCCTGTCTTTGGAATATTTTTAATCCCCACTTCTAATATCGAGGACCCCAGACTTACCCTTTTCAAGAGTGCATTGAAGACCTCTTCCAAGAAAGGTGCAACAGCAGAGATAATTCCTTATAACATCTAAATAAAAAAGCACCTCCTTGCCCTCTGTAGGTCATATTCAACTTGTTCAGCCTTTAGGTCTCGTAATTGCCCTCTGAGAAGGGTAAGGCAATCATCCTACACTATACACAGTTCTATCGCATTATCCACAATTAGCTCAAGGTAATCCCACATAGCTGTATTTACATCTTGTATTACCTTTGTTGTTAAGAAGATTCTCATTAAGGCACCAGAATCTCAACTTGTGATCTCTATCTCCTCTAATACATTTGATCCAGACTGGCACATAGTCAGACCAAACTATCATTACTTCCAGCACCAGCCGTCCAATACACCAGTCTGGAGTCTAGAAAATATAATCACTAAGGGCCAGATTCTGTAAATGACATCTAGATGCATACAACTAATGTGCCTAGCGTTATTCTATACAATGCATCTAAAGTTAGGCATGGTGTATAGAATACGTATAGGACCAGAAAACACGCCTATATTTAGGTGAGGTCATTAAGACTACTGAAAACTTGGTGTAAATATCTGCGCCTAAATGTAGGCACATTCTCCTGAATTCTATAATATTGCACATAAATTTGAGCAATGCCCCCAACACGCCCACACTCCTCCCACGGCCATGCCCCCTTTACAGATACGTGCTTTAGAATTTATGCACGCTTCTTTTTAGAATACACCTAAAAAGAAATGTGTAGATTCCAATTATTGCCAATTAGTGATAATTGGTTATTAGCCAATTATCACTGATTGGCTCGTTACTCAATTGAGTAGCGCACATAAATTTGCCATATGCATAATTTAAGGCACGCTACTCGCCACATCTTATATAGAATCCAGGGGTTAATGAATGGGAATCATTTACTTGAGAATAGAGGGTATATGACCCAGTGTGAGAGTTCAGAGGTCTCCACACACCAACCACTTCCATGGGCTCAAAAAATGCTTGATAGCTAATCTAGAAGTAGCAAAAGAGAGGGTCAAAAAGTACATGAACAAAACAACAACAAAAGCACAAAACGGCCTTCAATAGTGGAACAATGGAGAGTCCTTTATTTCAATTGGTCCGGACATGAGCTGTGTTTCGGCGCAAACTGTGCCTGCTTCAGGGGTCTGACAAAAAAATAACAACATTGCAATGACATATAAGCATATGTATAGAATAGATCTAAATGTGACTAGATGTGCTAGTGTCCATGCATCAAAAGTGTATAGTTCAAAAGTGAATCTTCCATATCACAGTGATACACATTAATAGACATACAAAATATCAGAATTAATCAAATATTATGATTACATGCACTAAACATACAAGAAAAGAACTTAAGTGACAAAAAAAATCATGAAATAAATAATAAATGAACAATATACTGTAGTAACACTATATAAACAGTAATTAAAATCAATAACATACATATGCATACTAAAAAGTGACCACCGACTAATGAAATGTGTTAGGATCTACATGTCTTACCAAGTAAATACTCTCAGCAAGGGCAACTAAAATCCAAAAAGGCTCATTCAAAATCCTATTGCTATAAAACAACATAGACAGATACCAGATAAAAATATATCCTATATTGAGAGCATTTATCGGAATAGTGTGAGCACTGTGTGTAAGTGCCTTGTACTCTATAAGGCAAGCATGCATGATTGGGGGGATTCTATAAATAGTGCTCAAAAATGGGTACCCCCAAAATCAGCGCTATTCTATAGAGGGTGTGCACTTTGTATAGCATAGCGTGTAGTTCCAATTCCCAAGTTAGGTGCCCTGAGGCAGTATTCTATAACTACATGTGCAGTTTTTCAGAAAGCCCGTGACACGCTCATGGCCATGCCCCCAGGCTAGTAGAGTTAGGCAACATATCTTATAGAATAGCACATAGCCATATGTTCAGGAAAAATTTTAATGAGTGTCAATTAACTTCAGCAATTGGTTGTTAGCACCCAGTTATTGATGGTCAATGACTCATTACTCAATTAATTTGTGTGTGTATCCTAGGAGTGCAGACTTCACTTGCTTAGGAACCAAATGGTGAAATGCCTTACCATCCAAAATAAGAAATATACACGAATATAATAGATTCTGCAAAATCCTCAAATCGTTCCTATTCAAGGTACAACCCTCACAAGGTACAACCATATCTAAAACAATTAATTATTAACTGAAATGGATACTACTCTATTTACCATTAACTTTCTCTTTGCTTCAAGTACAATTTCTCATTCATAATAGATTTTCTAAATGTTAAACATCCAGAGTTATCCCAGTATGTTTATGATACTGTATTGTAAAATTGGATTCTTACAACAAATTAGTTTCTAATGCATTATTCATTGTTATGTATCCTTTACTGTTCATTGTAAGACACATTGAACTCAAACTTGTTTGGGATAATGTGGGATATAAATGTCACAAATAAATAAATAAATAAATAAATAAATAAATAAATAAGTTGATATTTGGAGATAGCCAGTTAAGTTTAAATCAGCCAAAGATATTCCAGCTATTTATGTGGTCCGATGTGCCAGTTTACAGTAGCCAGCTATGAATATTCAGGGATACCTGGCTATATCGTGCAATATAACTGGTTATCTCCTAGTCGCTAACCAGGAATATTCAGTGGGGGACAGCCATTTAACTGACCAGGCCGGTTAAAAGGTTTGAATATTGGGGGGGGGGGGGGGAGGGATTCTATGTTTATAGAATGGCCACTAAGTACAGTTCCATGCATAACTACAATTTAGTGCAAATGTGCACCAATGAACACTACTTAAGTGCTATTACTGGTACTTAATTCCACTTGGCTCCTAATTTGACAATTAAGATAGGCACGCAACTGCCACTATTATTTAACTTGCACGCCGAGGCCCAGATCTGTGCACTAGTCAGAAATTTGGGCGCTCAACTTTATAGATTCCAGGGGATAATCTTTCTTCATTTGTAAGTGGAAATGTGCAAATTTTAGTACATATCCACTAAGATCCCAGACAGGTAGTTTTCTGTGTATGCTTAGGGTCTTAAGGTACTAGTTTATTGTTCCAAGTGTAAGCTAAATGGCCTTCACATGACCCCAAGCTTTAGTACATAGGTTATGAATAAATTTGGCTGCCTAATATTGTCCATCCTTCTAATGTCAGAGCTCAGTGAAAAATCCTTGCGCTGCAGATGTGCAACATGAAAAATTTTGTTGTTTGATAATCTTTATTTAAGATGACTTTTAGAACAAAATTTGATATTAGACAAACAGTGATGTTATATGCCACTTCATACATGAACTGCATCTTTTAGGCAATAGGCTGATCAGCAAACATGGCATACTGGGTCAGAGCAAATGTCCATCAAGCTCAGTATCCTGTTTCCACTATCCAGCAGTGGCCAATCCAGGTCACAAGTACCTGGCAAGATCCCAGAAAGCAGATAAATTCCATGTTGCTTACCCCAGGAATAAACAGTGGATTTCTCAAAGTCTGCATTAATAGTTTATGGACCATTTGTCCAAACCTTTTTTAAACCTAGTAATACTAATTGCTTTTACTACATTCTTTGGCAATGAATTCCAGCCCTTAACTATGCACTGAGTTTCTTTTACATTCACTACTTAGTAACTTCATTGCGTGCCCCCCTACTCTTGGTATTTTTTGACAAAATAAACAGCTGATTTGCATTTACCCACTCCATTCACTCATAATTTTATAGATCCCCTCTTATCCATCTATTCTCTAAGTTGAACAGGAAGACAGGAATTGGTTTAGATTGCATACATGAAGATTTGTGTCACAGAAATATATATATATAAATTCACTGGTTGTCAGCTGACATCAGCACCAACAACCATATACAAGGTATATACTACTGACTTGCCATCTTAAATAATTATATATTTTTTTCCACTGCCCTTTCTCTCTTCATCCCCTCAACCCCCCCCCCCCCCCCCCAATAGTTCTCACTCCATCACCAGTACTTTCATTTTTCCTGTTGGTCCTATTTTTCTGCCCTCTCACTCCATTTCTCTTTCCATTTCTAGCCCTCTTTCCTCCCCTTCTCCGTTCTTTTCTTCTCTCTGCCCTGAATGAGTGGGAAATGAAGAGTGTTTGAAATATGGTTTACTGTTTATGGTTTTATCTTTATGTACTGCTTTTCCTGCAGGCATTGCAAAGTGGTTTACAATAATATTAAAACTGAAATTGAAACAGAACGCTAATTAAAATAGGAAAGAAAACACTCACACTACTAAGGTGCGCTGAAAAATGGCTTGCGGTAGAGTAGGCGCGGGTTTTGGGCATGAGCCAATCCATTTTTCAGCGCACCTGTAAAAAAGGCCTTTTTTTTTGCCGAAAATGGACATGCGGCAAAATCAAAATTGCTGTGCATCCATTTTGAGTCTGAGACCTTACCGCCAGCCATTGACCTAGTGGTAAAGACTCACGCGGTAACCGGGCGGTAATGACCTATGTGCGCCAAATGCCACTTGGCGCTCGTCCTTTAAGCACGCCCGAAAATAAAAAATATTTTCCAGAAGCGCATATTGGATGCATGCCAAAGTGAAACTACCGCAAGAGCCACGTGGTAGTCGGGCGGTAACTCCATTTTGGCGCGTGTTGGACACGCGTAGATGCTTACGCAGCATAGTAAAGGAACCCCTTAGAGTCTAAAAGTACAAAAAAGAAAACAGAAAAAAGAAAGCAACAGATGAGGTCAGTGAACCTGAGTCACTCAGTTATTAAAGGGTATTGTTACCAAAGGTCTTATGAAATAAATAAGTTTTCGAAGTTGTTCTAAATTAGGAATAAGATAATTCCAATTGAATATCAACTGGAAGAGAGTTCCACAAGGAAGGTGAGGCATAATAAAAAGCACACTGTCTCTTACTGTCTAACCTAGCATCATGAGTAGCCAGTATTTGCTGGTGGCGATCATTCAGAGTCCTTAGTAGTCTCAGGGGAGCGTAGGGTACAATAATGGAAGCAAGATAGGAGGGAACACTAAGATGCAAAACTTTGTGCATAAGAATGAGAATTTAAAATAGAATACGAAAGGAGATAGGTAATCAGTGGTCTTGCAGAAAGAGTGGAGTGACACGATCATAACGGTTTGCACAAGAGAGAATTCTTACTGATGTATTATAGGAGCCAAGGTAGGAGCAGAAAGGTGGCCAGTAATCCATGAGGCTATAGTCTTGTTATAATTCACCACAAGACAACTGTCACAAAGCCAGCAAGAAATTTTAGAGAGAGCTTAGTTAAAGAGTGAAATATCGGGAACAAGAGAGTCACAGTGTGGTAGACCAGTAATAATAAAAGAATGAATCCAGAGATCCTAAATGAGGATTGCTAAAGGGCTCAAAATAAGATGTTAAAAAGTAAAAGTGACAAAACTGACCCTGAGGGACACCACAAGTGAGTAAAAAGCACTGAGAAGTAATACCAGAAAAGGTGACCAAGAATGAACGAGCAATGAAAAAGGAAGTGAACCAAGTACAGTGATGCCAAGTTACCCAGTTCCAGGCTGGGTAGTTTTGACCAATCCTGGTTTTGAATTTACATCCCAAAGCAGTATGGGATTTGAAGTGCCTGATCCTGCCCATTGAAATCGGTGTTGTAAGTCCCATAATGCATCAAAATAGGGAGGTGAGAAATCTAGGAGTGACCCAAAATCTCTAACCTGGAACTGGGTAACTTGGCACATCTGTAAGTACTGTACCAGAAATACCAAATGCAGTTAGTCTAGAGAGAAGAAGAGAATGGTTAACAGTATAGAAAGTATAAAGATCTAAAGAGACAAGGAGAACAATCTTGCCTTTGTTAATTGCTAAGCGTAAGCCACTAAGTAAAGCAATAATGATGGTTTTGCAGCTATGACCAGGGTAAAAAGCCAGTTGGTGGTGTTATACAATATTTTGTTGATAAACAAAGTTAAGAAGGTGTTGAAAGACAACACTTTCTGCAAGTTTGGATATATAGCATGACCTACAAGTTCACTGGAAAAACAGAGTGAATGACAATATTGCTGTTTGTCTCATATGAAATTATGACCTTGAAATTTATCAAAAATTGAACAAATTTGAATGGAACAGAGTCAGCATGGATTTAGCCAAGGGAAGTTTGCCTCACCAATTTGCTTCATGTTTTTGAAGGCATAAATAAACATGTGGATAAAGGTGAGTCGTTTGATGTAGAGTATCTAGATTTTTAGAAAGCTTTTGACAAAGTTCCTCATGAGAGACGCCTGAGAAATCTAAAAAGTAATGGGAAAGGAGGCAATGTTCTGTTGTGGATTTGGAACTGGTTAATGGGTATAAAACAGAGGGTAGGGTTAAATGGCCATTTTTCTCAGCACAGGAGGGTGAATAGTGGAGTGCCACAGGGTTCTGTATTTGGACCAGTAATATTTAACATATTTATAAGTGATCTGAAAATCGGAACAAGTCAGATGATTACATTTGCAGATGACACAAAACTATTCAGAACTGTTAAAATACATGCAGACTGTGAAAAATTGCAGGAAGACCATAGGAAATTGGAAGATTGGACATCCAGATGGCAAATGAAATTTAATGTGGACAAATGCAAAGTGATGCACATTGGGAAGAATAATATGAATCATAGTTATCTGATGCTAGGGTCCACTTTAGGAGTCAGCACTAAAGAAAAAAATCTAGGTGTCATCATAGACAATATGCTGAAAATTTCTGTCCAGTATGTGGCAGTGGCTAAAAAAGATGCTAAGAATTATTAGGAAAAGGATGAAAAATAAGACCAAGAATATTATAATGCCTCTGTATCGCTCCATGGTGCAAGCTCATCTTGAGTATTGCATGTAATTTTGGTCACCGTATCTCAAAAAAACATATAGTGGAATTAAAAAAGGTTCAAAGAAGGGTGACCAAAATGATAAAGGGGATGGAACTCCTCTCATATGAGGAAAGGCTAACGAGGTTAGGGCTCTTCAACTTGGAAAAGAAACAGCTGAGGGAAGATAAGATAGAGGTCTACAAATTCCTGAGTGGTGTAGAATGGGTAAAAGTGAATTGATTTTTTACTCTTTCAAAAAGTAAAGACTAGGAGACATTCAATGAAATTACATGGTAATACCTGTAAAATGAATAAAGGGAAATATTTTTCACTCAATGAATAGTTAAGCTCTGGAACTGATTGTCAAAGGATATGGTTACAGTGGTTAGCATATCTGGGTTTAAAAAAAAGGTTTGGGCAAGTTCCTGGAGGAAAAGTCCATAGTCTACTATTGAGATAGGCATAGGAGAAGCCACTGCCCTGGGATCAGTAGCATGGAATGTTGCTACTACTACTACTACTATTTAACATTTCTAGAGCGCTACAAAGTGTACGCAGCGCTGTACAAACACAGAAGAAAGACAGTCCCTGCTCAAAGAGCTTACAATCTAATAGACAAAAAGTAAAGCATTTAAATTTAAAATATTTAAGCAGTCAAGCACAAGAGAACAGTCACAGAAGGACAGAAGATGTTGAAGGGTGGTCAGTGTGATTAGGTGTAACTCTGGTTGGAGTAGTGCGAGAAGGTGATAGAAGAATAGAAATGGGTGAGGTAAAGTAATGAGTGGGTTGATAGGGAGGTTATATAAGACATGTCACTCTAGGGGTGGGTGGGTAGAGGGGTAGGGTGGGTAGGATTAAGTCTAAAGCAGGAGAAGGTATTCTCTGCAGCCTATCTGTGAGATGGAAAATGCTCTCTGAAGCTGCTGCTATAAGTTGTTAGTTTTCTCTCCCTGAAAGAGATCCAAGCCACACCCACGAAGTTCAAACTGTCAGTGGGGACGGTGAGGGGAGGAAATGGCAGTGCTTGATGAAAAAGAGAGCTCAGTTTGATAGGAGATATACTATAGGATGTCATTCTGAGGCCAGGCTAAGTCTAAAGCAGGAGAAGGTATTCTCTGCAGCCTATCTGTGAGATGGAAAATGCTCTCTGAAGCTGCTGCTATAAGTTGTTAGTTTTCTCTCCCTGAAAGAGATCCAAGCCACACCCACGAAGTTCAAACTGTCAGTGGGGAGGGTGAGGGGAGGAAATGGCAGTGCTTGATGAAAAAGAGAGCTCAGTTTGATAGGAGATATACTATAGGATGTCATTCTGAGGCCAGGCTAAGTCTAAAGCAGGAGAAGGTATTCTCTGCAGCCTATCTGTGAGATGGAAAATGCTCTCTGAAGCTGCTGCTATAAGTTGTTAGTTTTCTCTAACTGAGTTTCTGCCAGGTACTTGAGTAGAGAGGTGCAGTAGCCGTGTTAGTCCACTTTTAAAGGTAATCAATAGAAATAAAACAAAATAAAACATGGAAAAGAAAATAAGATGATACCTTTTTTATTGGACAATAATGTATTAAGTTATGTCCAATAAAAAAGGTATCACCTTATTTTCTTTTCCATGTTTTATTTTGTTTTATTTATATTGATTGCCAGGTACTTGTGACCTGGATTGGCCACTATTGGAAGCAAGATACTGGGCTAGATGGACCATTGGTCTGACCCAGTATGGCTATTCCTATGCTGTAACCTTATTCAGTTGCATACGTGGAGTGGAGGAGCAGCCTAGTGGTTAGATCAGCAGGCCAATTGAAAGAAAGAAAATGAACATTTTCTGGGAAGCAATACAAAATGAAAATAATCTGACTACCTAGTTCCTATTGAAAATCAGGAAAGGCAGGGTTCAAATCCCACTGATGCATCTTATGATCTTGGGCCAGTCACCTAACCCTTCATTGCTGCTGGTACAAACTTAGAACTAGATTTTTTTTTAGTTAAAAAAATGTATAGACCACCTATAACTAGCAAAGCACCAATGTTGTTAACATACATTATTTATTTATTTATTTATGCATTCTTGTATCTCACTATTATCGAAAAACAAGTTTCAGTTCAAAGTGGCTTACAATTTACATTCTAGTTTAGGTTACAATAATTGTTTACAATTGCCTTCTGGTGGAAGTTGTGATACTGATTTACATTTCGGAGGTGATTAGCAATTAAGAAATGACTAGAAGTGGAGGTTTACAGATAGGGAATAATTAGTAGATTATTCCAATGGCATAAAATGGGACCTAGATTTGTCTCAGACAACAAGTTTAGACCTATAGCGAATATACTATTTTTGACTAAACTTATTTTCTCCGATATTCAAAACCATTTAACTGGTCAGGAACGGCACTTGGCCAGTTAAATGGCACTTAACCAGCTATCTGGTGATATTCAGCAGGGTTAACTGGCTATCACTGAATATTCCTGGTTAGTGACTAGGAGATAACCAGCTATATTGTGGTGATATAACTGGCTATCCCTGAATATTCAGTGCATAGTTGGCGATTGTAAGTGACCACTTTGGGCTACGTAAATAGTTGGAATATCTTTGGCCAGTTTAAACTTAACCGGCTATCTCTGAATATTAACATAGCCGGTTAAATTTAAACCACCATAAATAAACAGGATATTCAATGCCAGTCACCGGAAATGGTCCGGCATTGAATATCTGGGCTAACGCCAACCGCGTGAATTAACCGGGCTCCCTCCCGCAGTCTGAATATCGGCCCCATTGAGTTTTTGGCAGTGGCGTAGCTAAGGTAGTTGACACCCGGGGCCGGTCATTTTTTAACATCCCCCTCCAAAATCCAGTACTAGGCATACCGAGAATACAAATCACTCAGGATCTCTAGAACAATTTTACCATACCATAAGCAGTCATTTCTACGAGTCACACAAGGAAAAGGAAAGCATCTTAAACACTACAGTGAGCACTAGAACATCAATTTGCCTATTGTAAAACGTAACCAGACAGAATAGTACAGATCGTCGATCCTGCACAGTCAATGCCAACTGAAAGCCGTGTCTTTTTCACAAACACAGATAAACCCTAAACCACTATAGAATAAGTAATCAAACTTTCTATTTAGACAAAAATTAAACTGAACCCCCAAGAGGCCAGACTGAGCATACAATGCAACACCACAGAAACAGAAAATAAAATACCACCATTTTATTGGACTAATACATTTAGCTTTCACCTCCTTCCTCAGATCAGATCAGTACAGTGTAGTGATTTTACAATATCCTATCCTGGCCTGAGGAAGGGGGTTGTGTTCTCCGAAAGTTAGTCAAAATATATTAAAATTAGTCCAATAAAGATTACCTTATTTCCATGTTCTATTTATTAACACAGCTACAATACTACTTTATCCTAAAGCAAAAAAATAAAAATATATATTTTACTTGCAGTTTGCTGTCTCTGGTTTCTGCTTTCCTCATCTTCTTTTCACTGTCTTCCTTCCATCCAGCATCTGCCTTCTCGCTCTCTCCCTGCCATCCAGTGTCTGCCCTCTCTCTCCTGTCCCCTCCATCCAAAGTCTGCCCTCTCTCCCTGCCCCTTCCATCTAGGATCTGCCCTCTCTCCATGTGCATCTCCTTCCTTTGTCTTTCCTTCCCTCCATCCTTGTCCAACATTTCTCCTCTCTTCTCTCTTCCATCCATGTGCATTTCCTTCCTGACTTTCCTCCCCTCCATCCATCCATCCATCCATGTCCAACAACTCTTCATTCTCCCTTGCACTCTCCTCCATCCACCCATATCAAGCAAATTTCCTCTCTCCCCTGCCCCCATTCATCCATCCATATCCAGCAATTCTCCATCTATGTCCAGGAACTCTCCATTCTCTCCTGCCGTCTCCTCCATCCACCCATATGCTTCAAATTTCCTCTCTCCCCTGCCCCCATTCATTCATCCATGTCCAGTAATTCTCCTCTCCTCTACCCCTCCTCCATCCATCCATATTCAGCAAATTTCCTCTCTCCCCTGCCCCCTCCATCCATCCACCAGCAATTCTCCTCTCTCCCCTGCCCTCCCCTCCTCTCCAGTGATCTCTTCTCTCCCCATGCCCTCCCCTCCCATCCATGTCCAGCGATTCTCCCTGCCCTCCCTCAGCTCCCCCACAGCCATCCTCTCCGTTCCTTCCTGCCCTCCCCTCCATCCATCCACGTCCAGCAATTCTCCTCCCCTGCCCTCCCCTCCAGCGATCTCTTCTCTCCCCCATGCCCTCCCCTCCAGTGACCTCTTCTCTCCCCATGCCCTCCCCTTCTCTCCCCCATGTCCAGCAATCTGTTCTCTCCCCCTGCCCTCCCCTCCAGCGATCTCTTCTCTCCCCCATGCCCTCCCCTCCAGCAACCTCTTCTCTCCCCATGCCCTCCCCTTCTCTCCCCCATGCCCTCCCCTTCTCTCCCCCATATCCAGCAATCTGTTCTCTCCCCCTGCTCTCCCCTCCCATCCATGTCCAGCATTCTCCTCTCTCCCCTGCCCTCTCCGTTCCTTCCTTCCCATCCATGGCAGCCGTCCTCCTCCTCTCTGCGCCCCCCCCCATATCACAACCTTTTACTTCCCGTGGTGGCAGTGGCGTCAGTTCCGTTACAAAGAAGGCACTGCAGGTTCCCCTCTGGCTTCAGCTTCTCCCTTCGCTCTTCACACAGTGAGTGTCCCGCCTTCGCGATGACGCATTTCCTGTTTCCGCGAAGGCGGGACACTCACTGTGTGAAGAGCGAAGGGAGAAGCTGAAGCCGGAGGGGAGCCTGCAGCCTTCTTCGTAAGTAACTGACGTCGCTGCCACTATGGGAATTATTAGTTCATTCTTGATTTACTGATGACCATTTTAGAATAACTGTCCAGTTGCTGTTATACTGCTCTAGCGAAAGTGAAGTGTTCTAGGCAAAGTATAGTGTAGCTTAAACAGCCATCATAAACCATCCCCAAGTAGAAGCTTTACCGGTAGACTCTCAATTCTTAAGCAAATCTTCTTTATTGTAGTACTCAGAATAAACAAAGAAAATCCAATTTACAGTTCAGTTGCTTTGATGAGAATTGTTGCCTTCTCTGTATCTAGCCACCCTAGAGGGAAGGAGATGGCCAGAACCTCAGCCCAGCTGAGAGGAAAAGCTGTAACACTCAAGGAAAATAAAAGGGAGAACTCAGCGAAAATAAATGGGGAATGACTTGGGGTAATGATGAGAAATCTTGACAGAATTACAGTAGAGTAAGGAAGTCAGCCCCTAGAACAGCTGCTGATCACAAAGGCATGCTAGGAAGACTAGGCTCTCTCATACAGCCCGCAAAGGCAGAGAGGGAGGGCTGGCCCTAGCTCAGAGTTAATAGCCAATAGAGAAAGCTCACAAAGGAACTGCAAACTATAGGGAAAGCAGTCTTAATACACAGTGCTAACTACACACAATGTAATTAAATACAAATAATACTCATACTAAATATGCATAATAATACACCCTGCCTCCGTGAATATGGGGACAGACCAATTGTAATGCTCTTTATTTAGGCATGTGAAGCTCTTACAGAAGATTCAGCTGATACAGAATGTAGCAGCCTGTCTGATATTAAGGAAATCAAGATATGATTGTTTGTTGCCCATGTTGACACATCTTCACTGGTTGCCTTTTAAGGCCAGAATTCCTTTCAAGATTTGCTGTATAGTTGTTAAACTCTTTCGAGGATATTCCCCTAATTAGCTTTCAAAGGTAACCCTTCTTCTTCAGATCGGAAATAAGCAAATATTGACAAATATCAGAATATAAAGTGAAACACAGAGGCATTCCAATGACAGTCTCACAGGAAAAGGGAGGGGTAGGTTAGGTGAGAAACAGAGGGAGCTGGGTGGATGAGAGACAGAGGGAAGTCCTTCATGGCAGAACATTTTTAAATGCATATCAAACTAAACCCTTAAAATACTACTGGTATATTGATGACATTTTCATGATTTGGACTGAGGAAGAAGAGACACTCAAACATTTTATAGTTTCTTCAATAAATACCATCCTACAATAAAATTTAAAATTGACTACTTCCCAGAAAAAGTCGACTTTCTAGACACCACAGTTTCCATCAGCAATGACTACATACAAACATCGATATGCAAGAAACCTAGAGACAGATGCAGCTACCTCCACAACTCCAGCTTCCATCTTTCACATACAAAAATAGCCACTATACACAGCTAAGCCACACGATACCACCACATCTGCTCTGTCCCAAAAGGAAGAGATAAACACCTTAAAATCCTGACTGATTCCTTCAAACAAAAGGCAACACCCCCAAATAATCTCCAAGAATATTGCTTCTTCCCTTAAAATACCTACAGAAAACCTAGGGGCCCTTTTACTAAGGCACATCGAAAAATGGCCTGCGCTGGTGTTTTGGATGTGCGCAGGTCCATTTTTCAATGCACCTGTGGCTGAAAATGGACATGCGGCAAAATTAAAACCAGCGCATGTCCATTTTCAGCCTCAGACCTTACCACCACCCATTGATTTAGTGATAAGGTCTCATACATCAACCGGGCAGTAATTGTGAGTGCACGTACACTGTCGATTACCGCCGAGTAAGCGCCTTGCGGTAGAAAATTTCTACTGTATTCTTTGGTCGCGCATCAAAAATGGAATCACCATCCGGGGCATGTGGTAGTCGGGTGGTAGTTCCAATTTGACGTGTGTTGGATACTCATAGAAGCCTACGCGCCTTAGTAAAAGGACCCCCTAGGTATTAAGTTAGTCAATGAAAAAAGGTATCATCTTATTTTCTTTTCTATGTTTTGATTTATTTCTATTTATTACTTACAAAAGTGGACTAACATGGCTACCACACCACTTTACTCAAGATTACAAAGCGATAGAACAATTTTACAACTAATGCAGTGTTATGATGGTCAATGGAAATACTGAAATTAATTAGTATCTTGAGATACGGTAAAAACATTGCGAACAGAAACGTTTTTAAGGATTTGCTGAAGGACAGGTAGTTATCATTACGTTTTATTTCTCTTGGAAGACAGTTCCACCATTTCATGCCTAAATATGAAAAGCCACAGGTAATTATAGATCTGTACCTTATATTCTTCCAGTTAGGGAAATGTAGAATGAGATGGTCTCTGGTGCCTAAGGTAGCATTTCGTACCAGAAAGTCTATCAAGTTTTGCATGTAAGCAGGTGTTATTCTGGAAAGTATTTTATATATAAAGGTACAGATTTTGAAAATGGATCTTGCCTTTATTGGGAGCCAGGGAAGTCTGATTAATAGTGAAGATGCCCTTTCGAATCTAGAAACTTTTAATATCAAATGGGCAGCTGTATTTTATATAGCTTGCAATTTCTTTGTTAACCATTCTTTACTTCCAGCATAAATAGCATTGCAGTAGTCAATTTTCTCTTCTTCCTGCTGCCACCACCACCCTTCCCCTTCTGGATTTGAAGAGGAAAGTAGCTTCAGTACTGGTGCAGGGCCTTCAAACACAGGCCCACACACTCATGTATTGTCAAGGCCCGCCCCACCCTCCAAGAGGAAGTCCAGTATCAGAGAGAGGCGGAATGAGGCAACACTTGAACTTGGGCCTGTGCTTCAAGCCCTGTTCTGGTGTTGAATCTTCTTGTCTCCTGTGCTCTGGAACAGGGAGGGTAGTACAGCAGCAGGCCTGGTAGGAGGAAGAGAAAAGGGGGAGATGTTGACACTGGATACAAGGAGAGGGAGAGGATAAATGCTGTGGGCAAGTATGGAGGGGAAAGGAAAATGCTGAAGTGTTTGGAGGATAAGAAGGTAAAAAGGAGACGCTGAATGATAGAAGGAAGGATGAGAAAAGGGAGATACTGGACTGTTGAGGCCTATGGAAAAAAGATGGGAGATGCTGGAATGTTGGAGGATAGAGAAGAGGAGATGCTGGTCTATGAGGTGAAGGGGGTTTGGTATAAGGCCTTAGGATGCTCGGGGGGGGGGGGGGGGGTTGCATAGCTGAAGGTTTGCCTGGATACCTTTGGGTCAGCCCTGGTTTGAAATGGAATGAAATGAAACACGCCTGTTATGTTGAATTTTTCATTTTGTTTCAAAACAAATGCACTTCACTTCTGGAAGACTCTTCCATGTATCCATTGCCCTGGTAGGATGTGGTCCTCAGCCTGCCTTCATGCTTTTTGACTTGAGAAATGTGCCCTTTGATCTTTGGCTGGATTAATCAGATATTCTTTTGGCTCTTACTGAGAAACTAATAGCTGGATGCTGTCTTACAGCTCCCTGGAGAAACTGCGGCTGCTTTATTTCAAAACAAAAATGTGGATACATCATGAAAGGGGAAAGAAATCTCAGTGGAGTTTGCATTTGTATTGACAATTTTTATTTATTTATTTATTTATTTATTTATTTATTTATAGGGTTACCATAGCAAGTGAGGTCATAGTCACCTGATCTACTGGTGCGTGCATAGTGTTGCTGAGGAGCAGAGTCAGCTTGTGGTGTGCACGTGAAGATCAGCAGGTCAGGAGGAGCCATATCATTGAGGTTGTTGTTTTGGTTTTTTTTTTCTCGGACCAGGACTCTGAAGTACTTCACAGTTTGCACATTCCTGCTGCTGTGCTCTCTGGCTGCAGCACAGTGTCCCCCATGCGCCCCCTCCCTCCAGCCGGCGACACACACACACACATACAGGACATGGAGGCTGATGCTGGCTGAGCCTAAGAGGGAAGAAGGAAGAAAAGGCAGCAAGTGGCGCCCAAGCCTGTTGTGTTGTGTACTGTGAGCCAGCCCTTGTGAATGTGATCCTATATTATTATTTCTTTCTGAGTTCTGAATCCCGAAGCGCTCAAAATCAAGAGGTGAAAGGAATTTTTCTTTTGGGGGCTGGAGCTGGGGGAAGGGGAAGGAGAAACCCTTCAAAAGTTTACTAATCTGATCTACCCTGACCTGAGAGTTCTGACCCACTCCTCAAGATTAAAGGTTTTGAGGCAATCCTAAAACGTCACCACACCATGGAGAGAAAAAAAGCATCTGGGAAAAGGGACCAGGCAGAGAGTAAGTATGTATTTTTACTGCTTATAGAATCTGACTTTCTTGGGGGATCAAGATGACTGCGGCTGGGGTGGGATGAGGGGCGGGGTAGCATTTCATTTTTTTATGTCCTCTTTTTCATCTCCATGAATATGGTAACCCTATTTATATATTATTAAAACTTGCTAGACCACTATAACCAGTACGTTTTTACTAGCAAAAAAGGTGCCGGTACTCAAATGCTAGGCCACCCTTCAGGAGTGAGGTGATCACTGAGGGATCCACCCCATAATAGCCAGGCCCCCTGCAACCAGTTACAGAATCTATGACAAGGCAGAATTGGTGTGTAGAACCTGAGCTCTTTCATTAAAACTTGGGGATCATAGGTCAATTTTAGCAGACAATGAAAAAGGTGCCGGTACTCAGTACCCCCAAGTACCCCCTCAAAAAAAGCCCTGGCTATAACTACCGTAGGCACAGAAAAGCGGTGTACATACTAAAATTTAAAAGAGAAGAAAACTCTATTGCAGGACATGAAAGTGTATTAATCAAACCAAGACAGAGAAAGCAAAGGAGGAAGGGGTAAGGTGGGGAGAGAAAAGACTGCTAAAGACTTCTAAAACAGCATGTCAATCTGATCCACCAAAAGTCAGTTTAAAAAAACAAGTTTTTAAAGAAGTCTTAAAAGATTTGAAGGAAGTCTCAGACCAAAGAAAAGAGGGATGATTGTTCCAAATGTGGGGGGCAAGAAAATAAAAGGCGCTGTCTCTAGTGGATTCGTAATATGCTTGCTTAGGGCAAGGCAGAATCAGACGATGGTCATTTATGGAATGAAGAGTACGTGTGGGGGAAAAAGGTATATAGTTAAACAGCAAGGTAATCCAGAAGCCCAAGGCGAAAGGCATGAAAAGTCAGTGTTGCTATTTTGAATTGAATTCGTTGTGCAACTGGTATCCAGTGATGTTGTTTCAGGAGTGGGGAACAGTGATCCGAAAGACGTGAATGGCATAGAAGCCTAATTGCAGTGTTTTGCAGGGACTGCAGTTTTTTTTAACAATGTATGTGGAAGACCTGCATACACTACATTACAATAATCAAGTCTTGAGCTAAAAAAAGAAAGCAGGAGCTTATGGAAGTCTTTGTGACTGAAAAAATGTCGAACAAGTTGAAGTTGACAAAAAAGAGAAAGAAAGAAGTCTTTGTTAAGTGTGCAATTTGAGGTTTAAAAGAGAGAGTAGAATCCCAAATAATGCCTAAATACCTGAAACTAGTGACTGGGATAATTTTTGAACCCAATATAGTAAGAGGTGAAGATGGGAGAGTGTTAGTCCCAGAGAACCAAAAGGCCGTAGTCTTATCGGGTTTAATACTTTCAGGCCTTTGCATTTCGTCTAAGGGCCCTGATCCAAGATGGCGTCTTGAGCTGATGTGCGTGAAGCAGGCTCCCTTCCCCGGTGAAACGCTGCACATTCGAGTTCCATGGACCCGTAATGGGGAAGAGGAAAGGGAAACCCAATTCGTCTACCTCCACAGGCAGGGTGAATCCCACTCCCATGCGCCAGACGACACTCGAGGAATCGGGACTGCGAACGCGGGGAACTGGAGCGGTCACTTTGGGTGGTCCGAAAGATCTTTCTGACCAAAGCACCGAAGGAGTCTCGTTGAGCCCTCCTTCATTAACAGCGCCCCCAAGACCAGGAATGGATAGACCGGCAGCGAGTGAGCAGCGCGCAGAACCCGGAAGTCGGACCCCTGCGGCTGAATGTGGAGACCCCGCAGCCTCGTCGACACCAGAGGGAACACCAAGCCAGGCAGGTTTTCTGTCGGAGAGAAGCTCAGGCGTGCCTTCCTTAAGTTTTGAGGTTTTGAGAAAACCAACGTCTGTTACACTGGAAACAGTATGGGAAGCAATTCAAGCTGTGAACAACACCTTGCAGCAAATCTCAGGTACTTTAAGGGGAGAAGTGGCTGAACTAAAACAGGCCCAAGTAGGGGTGACAAATAAACTTGCAGAGCAAACAAACAAGATGGAAGTTTTTGATAAGGACCTGAAATCAGTTAATTCCTCAACCTTAATGTTAATTAAAGATAGTAACCTCCAAGAGCGCAAGATAGAATATTTAGAGAACCAGATTAGAGGTAATAATCTGCGTTTTCTAAATTTTCCCAAATCTCCTCTCATTCCAGCTCTAGAGATGTTAAAAAAATATGTTAGAGAAATATTGGGAGTCCCTGTTGAGGGTTTCCCACCTATTACCAGGTTACAATATATCTCTGGTACCGGGGGGGGGGGGGGGGGGGGGGGGGGGGGGGGGGGGGGGGGGGGGGGAGAGAATTACCAAATGAACCACAAGTTGCTTTAAATCTAACTGACTTTTTAGAGAACTCCATGGAGGTTATTACAGAGCGAACAACATTGTTGGTCACATTTGCTCTGCAACTTAACCGCAATAATATATTCAAGCTTTACTTCCGCCACATGAATTCTCCTTTCCTCGGATCAAAAGTCCAGATTTTTCCAGATCTTTCTAGAGACACTCAAAGAAGAAGAAAAAATTTTCTTTTGTTAAAAGAGAGAGTTCTTCGAGTTGGAGGGACTTTCTTGTTAAGATTTCCTTGTAAATGTTATGTTTCTTTTAATTCCACAAATTATATTTTCTTTGATCCAGGGAAATTAACTGAATTTATTTCCTCTAAAGAATAATGCTGCAATAGTTTAGGATTGCAAGTGCTTATACCCGGCTGTGATTTCAACAGCTCCTTCAGCTCATGTTTTCTTTCTTTATATTGAGTATAAATATTACCTAGATCTTGGATCTATTATTGTGGACTAAATAATTGGAAATTTTCCTGATTATCTATTTCCTATTTTGATATATTTTCTTTGTTATCTGGATTTATGTTATATTACATAAATGTAAATGTATATAATTTATAAATAAAAAATTTAAAAAAAAAAGACTTTCAACCAAAAAGCGACTATGTCTAAATAAGTCTGATGAGGGCTAATCCTAGAGGAGGATGAGGTACTCGATTAGGTGGGAAAGATTAAAAGGATATCATTAGCATAGTAATACACTGAGATTCCTAACAACTAAATAAGTGTGGTAAGCTGACTAAGGAATAAATTGAACAGAAGAAGGGAAAGAATTGAACCTTGTGGAACACCTCATTGCAGTCCTTTAATAGTAAAGTAGAAGGCTCTGTGATCACTTGAAAAGAACACTAAGATAGGAAAGACTGAGAACATTAAGATAGGAAAGACTGAAACCAGTTTAATACCACACCTGAAATACCAAGCGAAGAGAGATAAGAAACCAATAGAATCGAGAATATTGTTTTATCATAGCTTATATCACACAAATACATTCACACAGAAATATATACACATCGACAGATTTTTGCCAGAAAAATGTGTGCACATAAGCATAGTGTATATTATGAATGAACTGACACTTGGCAAAATACATGTTGCTTCTTTTTAATGTATTCAGGCTAGTTGAAAGGGGTCACTTGGATCCTGGTCTCCAAACTTCTTGCATATGCATGGCATGGAGTCTCCCATAGAGGGGAGGGATTTCCCCCTGCAAGGCCCAAGACATACTATCAAATTGAAATGAGATATTCCAGTCCAATAATGGTATCCCAAAATAACATATTTACTGATTTACTGGATCATCAATGCAAACAAGCAAAGGGAAGTATGACTGTCAACTTGATTTTTTGTACTGTACTGCATTTAGAAGATAATTCTGTAAAATAGGGGTGAGCAACCATGGTCCTTGAGGGTCACAACCCAATCGAGTTTTCAAGAGTTCCACACTGAATAGATATGAGGTCTACAATGGAAGCAGTACATGCAAATCAGTCTCATGAATATTCATTGTGGAAGCCTTGAAAATCTGACTGGGTTGTGGCCTTCGAGGACCATGTGTGACCATCCCTGCTACAAAAGATAGATGCCACAATATGTACTGAGATTGACCCCATTAGATGGCCAAACAGTAGGGATTATGCTAAGCGTGATTTGATAAAGGAGGAAAATGTGCATACTTATACACCATTACATGCACAAGTGCCTGCCATCAAAAGGGGCATGAATGTGTCAGAGAACGGAGGTGTGTGTGCTGGGTAGGACTGTAAAGTACATGTATATAACATATTCCATAAGCGTCAGGCATGTGTATGTCACCAAACGTATGTGGCCATGTTTACACTTGCTAAAACTACAGACCAGAATGGAAAGAAGCTGTCTCTTTCAACCTGTGTTGTACTACTATTTGACATGTCAGTGCATAGCCAGTTCTCATTCATCCTGAAATTATAAACTCCTCTGCTCTCAATAAACACTCCATTGCCCCATTCCTATCCACACTATGTGCTCTTTCACCCTAGTACCTTCACAACTAAAAGCATCTGCCCTCCCAGCCCTCTCCCCACAACCCCTCATCTCTGCCCTTCCTCTCTCCACACCAAAGCTCTCCCTCTTTCTCTCTTTCTGTGCTTGTGCTAGCCTGTGTATGTATGTGTTTGTGTGGGTCTACCTTGGTGTATCCCTCTGCCACTGTTTGTTTGTATGTATATGTCTGTATAAGTCTGTGTCTGTGTCCTTCTGTTTGTATGTGTATGATGGTGGTGGTTGAGACTGTTGGTGGTGGGTGGTGGATGGTGAGTGTTGGTTGTGGTTGGTGCTGGGTGTATGTGGTTGTGACAGCCATGAGATATTACTCCTCTAGGCATTGGTTTGTAGGAGAGAATGGCAACAGAGAAGCAGGGCCGCCAAGAGGGGGGACAGGGGGGACAAAATTCCCCGGACCTGGGCCTCCAGGGGGGCCCGGCGCCGCATGTCCCCACCCTTGTTGTCCAGAGAATTCTTCGGGTCAGGCAGTCTTGCCTGCCCACTGCCAGCGCTGACCCTCCTCCGCTGCCGGATCGTTCTTTAAAAATGGCTGCCGAGACTTCCAGCGGCGGCCTCGCGAGACTTCTGCTGAAGTCTTGGAGGCCGCCCTTGTAAGTCTCGGCAGCCATTTTGAATAGCAATCCGGCAGTGGGGGAGAGTCAGCGCCGGCAGCGGGCAGGAGACTGGGGATCTTTCCTGCCTGCCCCAAAGAATCCGCTGGACAACCTGGGTGGCTGGATGGGGGGCAGGGGAGAGAAGGGAGTCGCTCGACATGGGTGGCAGGAGAAGGGGGGGTAGGGGAGAGAATGGAGTCGCTGGGCATGGGTGGCTGGAGGAGGGGGTGCAGGGGAGAGAAGGGAGTCACTGTGCATGGGTGGCTGGAGGAGAGGGGCAGGGGAGAGAAGGGAGTCACTGGGTATGGGTGGCTGGAGGAGGGGGAGCAGGGGAGAGAAGGGAGTTGCTGGCATGAGTGGCTGGAGGAGGGGGGCAGGGGAGAGAAGGGAGTTGCTGGGCATGGGTGGCTGGAGGGGGGCAGGGGAGAGAGGAGAGTCACTGGGCATGGGTAGCTGGAGGAGGGGGCAGGGGAGAGAAGTGAGTCACTGGACATGGGTGGCTGGAGGAGGGGAACAGGGGGGAGAGAAGAGATTGCTGGACATGGAGAGGAGAGGAGGGGAGGGCAGCGGGGAGAGAGAAGAGATCACTGGATAGTAGGGGAGGGAAGGGCAGGGGGGAGAGAGAAGAGATCACTGGACAGGAGGGCAGGGCAGGGGGGAGAGAAGATATCGCTGGACGTGGAGAGAAGAGGAGGGGAGGGTAGGGGAGAGAGAAGAGATCACGAGAGGAGGGGAGGGCAGGGGGGAGAGAGAAGAGATCGCTGGACAGGAGGGGAGGGCAGGGGGGAGAGAAGAGATTGCTGGACAGGAGGGGAGGGCAGGGGGGAGAGAGAAGAGATCGCTGGGCAGGAGACGAAGGCAGGGCAGGGGGGAAAGAGAAGAGATTGCTGGGCAGGAGAGAAGGGCAGGGGGGAGAAGAGATCGCAGGGGAGGGCAGGGGAGAGAGGAGAATTGCTGAACATGGATGGATGAATGGAGGGGGCAGGGGAGAGAGGAAATTTACTGGATATGGGTGGATGGAAGAGAAGCCAGGAGAGAATGGAGAGTTGTTGGACATGGATGGATGGAGGGGAGGGAAGTCAGGAAGGAGATGCACATGAATGGGAGGGGAAGGGAGAGAGGAGAAATGCTGGACATGGATGGAGGGGAGGGAAGACAGGAAGTACATGCACATGGATGGAGAGGAGGGGAGTGAGGAGAAATGCTGGATATGGATGCAGGGCAAATTGCTGAATTTAAGGGCTGGATCGGAACACTTTCAGGGCAGATGCTGAAACTGGAGGAAGGATAGGGACAGGGCTACAGATGGTAGACAGGACGTATAAGGACACAGGAGGATGGTGGACATGGTGAGAGAAAAAATATCAAATGGAAAGAAGACACTGCATAAAACAGAAGACACTGGGACCAAAGCGAATAGAAAAACTAAATGATCAGTCAACAAAGGAAGAAAAAAGTATTTTATTCAGAATTTATTAATTGGAATATGTCAACTTTTGGAAATGTGTATCTGTGATATTTTTCATGCAAGTTTCAATTTTTCTAGTATTGCTGCATGCTGAGTCTGACGTTTTGAGGTAACTTTCCAGTTCAGTACTTTCCCTTCATATTTTTTTTATTTCTAGTTCCTTGTGTCATATCTGTTGTCATGTGTTTTTCATGTGTGATCAAGGTGCAGTATTCTGCTAGTGTGTAGTATTTGCAGCCCTTTTTGTTTTTCATTAGGTAGTGTACTGGTGTTTTAGAGCCCGGTGTAATTACAGTGCTGCCTTTCCATGCATAAGGTTGTAGCTTATCCTGTTCTTTGGTATTAGTGCTGTTATGCTTTGTTAAGGTTATGAGTGGGTTTTTGCACAAGTTTGTGTATAGTGTTTTGCAGTGGAGAGATTGTGTTTTGGCCTTACTGAGGTGGCACCAAAACATCAGAAAAGGTGTAGAGCCTAAATTTTTAATTTTTTTTTGTTATATTTGTACCCTGCGCTTTCCCACTCATGGCAGGCTCAACGCAGCTTACATGGGGCAATGGAGGGTTAAGTGACTTGCCCACAGTCACAAGGAGCTGCCTGTGCCTGAAGTGGGAGTCGAACTCAGTTCCTCAGGACCAAAGTCCACCACCCTAACCACTAGGCCACTCCTCCACTCATGACACACTACCTCTTGAAGGATCTACATATAGTGCAGGGGCCCGGCCCGGTGGCGGACGGAGGGGAGCGGGTGGAGGGGGGAGCGGCAGCAGCAACCTCAGGGGGGGGGGCAGGGGCAGCCTTGTTCCGCGCCCGGCCCAGTCTCTCGGCGGCCCTGAAGTTATTAAGCTGTTAAGTTGTGTTAGGGCAATAACCCATGTTATTAGTTCCTTAACATGACAAAGAGCTCTAATGAACATAGGCAGTCGTGGCCCAACTGTTTGGGGAGGCTAAAGGGGCCAGAGTTAGGGGTGGTGCTTATATCCATAATTGTCTGACAACACACAGAAAAAAAATAAGTAAATGTAAAATAGTCACAATTAATACCTTTTATTAAATTTAGATATTAGATATGTCAAAGAATAAAGTCAAAGCACATATTAACCAATGTATACTATTCAAAAATGTTATCAATTATTAAACACTGCTATTTCCATCCATTGAAAATCCCAAACATTATGCATGAAAAGGCAGCACTGTAAATATTACACTGGACAGACCCTAATACACCAATATACCACCTATATGGTAAACACAGACCATCAACAATATTTTTAATTTATTTATTTTATTTATTACATTTGTATCCCACATTTTCCCACATAGCAGTAGGCTCAATGTGGCTTACAATATGAAACAGTATTTCAATATGAAACAAGGGATCATAATATCACAATTCCTCATGTACAGCCACCAAACAACCTGTTAGGGTGGATAGTGTTCACAATGAACTCCTTCTATTAACGACTAGATAGAGATAAGAGTTTTCAATTTTGGTACAGTATAAGTCATCACAAGAACAAAATATAAGAAAACCAATGGACTGCATTAGGGGCTTATAGCCCATTTAGTTATGTTTAAACAAAAGAGATCTGCATGAAACAAAATATTTATTTTAACTTATAAAACCTCTCTCTCTCTCTCCCCCAATCCAGTATTGCCCCACTGTCTTGCCCCTCACCACCATCCAACATTGCCCCTATGCAGTGGTGTGCTGGTAAATGTTTAACAACAGGCTCTCTCCCCAGTCCCCCTCTGCGCCCCCCCCAAATTGCAGAGCTCGCTATAGCCGGGGAGAGAGCCTGGGGGGGGGGAGGGGGGCAATGCATTACTCCAGGAAAAAAAATTTTCAATGATCCCAGGTTCCAATCTAATTCATGTTTAATGTGTGATAAAATGCCATAAATAAGTAAATAAATATAAACTTTTAATGTTGAGCACCTGATTCTCAAAGTGAACATATTCCAAACACTATAATGAAAATAAAATGATTTTTTCTACCTTTGCTGTCTGGTGACTTTGTTTTTCTGATCATGCTGGCCCAGTATCCGATTCTGCTGTTATCTGTCCTCTTAACTCCGTTTCCAGGGCTTCCTTTCCATTTATTTCTTTCCTTTCCTCCTTTCTTCTTTATTTCTGGTCCTCCACAGACTTGACTGTCCAGTGGATCCAGCTTCTGCCTATTTTCTTCATCCATGTGCAGTTTTTCTCCTCTCTTCCTTTTCCCTCATCTCATCTCCTTCCTCACTCTTCCCTCCCCTCCATCCATGTCCAGCATTTCTACTCTCTCCCCTGCCCTCCCCTCCATCCACCCATGTCCAGCGACCCTCCTCTCCCCTGCCCTCCATCCACCCATGTCCAGCGACCCTCCTTTCCCTGCTCCCCTCCATCCACCCATGCCCAGCGACTCCCTTCTCTCCCCTGCCCCCCTCCATCCACCCATGTCCAGCGACCCTCCTCTCCCCCACCTTGCCCTCCATCCACCCATGTCCAGCGACCCTCCTCTCCCCTGCCCCCCTCCATCCACCCATGCCCAGCGACTCCCCTGTCCCCCCTCCAGCCACCCATGCCCAGCGACTCTCCTCTCTCCCCTGCCCCCCCTCCAGCCATCCATGCCCAGTGACTCTCCTCTCTCCCCTGCCCCCCCTCCAGCCACCCATGCCCAGTGACTCCCTTCTCTCCCCTGCCCCCCTCCAGCCACCCATGTCCAGCGACTCCCTTCTCCCCTGCCCCCCTCCAGCCACCCAGGTTGTCCAGCGGATTCTTCAGGGCAGGCAGGAAAGATCCCCAGCCTTTCCTGCCCGCTGCTGGTGCTGACTCTCTCCCGCTGCCGGATCGCTATTCAAAATGGCTTCCGAGACTTACAAGGGTGGCCTCCAAGACTTCAGCAGAAGTCTCGTCGGCCATTTTTAAAGAGCGATCCGGCAGCGGGGGAGGGTCAGCGCCAGCAGCGGGCAGGCAAGAATTCGCTCGACAGGGGAGGGGAGGAAGGAGAGCCGGCTTGCCAGCAGGGAGAAGAAAGTACAATTTTGTTGTTCCTGCCTGCTGAATTCAAGGAGAAGGCAGGGGAAGAAGGTCACAGTTGGGCAGGGGAGGCTTAGCCTCCCCAAGCCTCTTATACAGGGCGCCTATGCTAATGAAGGTTGTCTAGCCCTAATGCATCAATATTTAGGTCACCGCGGATTACACAGTAAAGAGATGCAAAACATGCAAATGCATGCATCATGGGTTATGTGGTATTGAAATGCAAAACATGTAAATACCTGTATACCAACTCATTACTATGTAAAAACATAATGTGAGTTGTGGTGAGCACCGAGTACAAACTGCAATTTGTGCTATGGTCATAAAATGATGGTAAAATAACCCCAGCCAAAAACTGGGATTATTTTACAATGCCGGAGAGCATTGGACCTCACAGCCATGGCCTGATGCTCCCAGGCCAGAGCTTAAAGGGGCCACTGTACTCTCCAGCCACCCCCGATTGCACCCCCAATCACACTCCTCTCTCCCTGATCACATCCCCATCACACTCCATATAATGAAAGTCTCATGCTGCTATTGCTAAGGGTCCTATCGCTAGGGGTGTCATTTTGGAGACAGCGCTGGCAGGCAGGAGTAACTGGGGATTGCTCCTGTCCTAGGACCCACTGGACCAAAAGATAGAGGGGGAGGGTCTTTCGGGAAGTGGAGGAATGTGATGGGAGGTGGACAGTGTGATTGAGGGGTGGAGGGTTGTGATCAGGCTGGGGGGGTGTGATAAGGGATGGTTGAGGGTACCACTGCCCCTTTAAGTTCCAGCCCAGGAGCATCAGGCTGCAGCTTTGAGGCCCGATGCTCTCAGCCTGCTGGAATAACCCAGTATTGAGATACCACAGGTTGCTGACTTCCATGATAAATCAAGGTGTGGTAAAAGCACGCTTTTTACTGCAACTTGATAATTTCCCCCCTTAGATCATCAGAGTGAATAGGTTTTTTAGAAACAGACTAACTCCTAAAAGTGCCAGCATATAGCCTTCAAGTACAGTCACAATTAACACTTATTTCAACTTAGGAAATACCACAAGTTCTTACTAACATAATATTAAAAAGAAAAAAAAAGGAAATATCCGTCTCACTTTGACCACAAAACTAAAAAGGATCCAAGGTTCAGAAAAATTAAGGGAAAAACCAAATTTAAAATATAAGACACTAATAAGGGTCCTGTTAACCAAGCTGCGCTTAGTTCCTATGAGCAAATTAGCATTTAGTGCGTACTAATCATTAGTGCACGCTAAAAACACTAACGTACCCTTAGTGCTGCTTAGTAAACAGGGACCTAAGGGATCTTTCTACTAAGGTGAACTAACAGATTTAGTGTGCGCTAATGATTAATGTATGCTAAATAATAAGATGCCGGTCTTATCATTCAGTGCACACTAATCATTAGCATGTAATAAATCCATTAGTAAAAGGACCCACAAGTCATTACATAGTCCGCATAGCTGACCTCAGTAGGTTCTGGAACAGATACACAAATCCTCGCTCCTTCCTGAGAAAACACCAAAGCGCTACAGCTGCTCACTGAATGACAATGCTAGCATACTCAAGATATAGAAAGGCTGTTAATTCAAAGTTTAAACTTTGTTTATGTTTTAGGAAAAAGTATTTCTCTTTGGTGTCCATTTTTTTCACATTAGTTGCAAATCTCTTTTTTTCTCAAAAATATATCTTGATCAGGTTTCAAGATCATAACCTCTACCTAATATTCAAGAATTCACTCACATGGAATTCAGACCAAAATCTTTGTTATGTCCAAGGTGTTATTACATATGCTGGGTCTCAGAGAAGAAACTTGGAAGGGTGCCTCAAAGTCTACTGGCAGGTTGAGTTTGGGCAGAGTTGGGGTTCCTTGTGGCATGGGGGGGGGGGGCCATGGGCAGTTGCCCTGATTGTCCCCTCCTCCCTGGATAAAACTAGTACTTTACTATTTATTCTATAACTTCATGAAAAAAATACTCATCTCAAGTTAAAAGTAAATTATGACACATTGCCAGAATCCCAAGACATAAACCGTAACCTCAGATTTAGTATAGAAGAAAAGAAATGAGATAAGAAAAGTGAGGTACACTAGGAAAAAGAGAGAAAAAAAATGCCAAAAGAGAAAGAGTGAAAAACAAAGAAGACCAAACATAGGCAGAAAAAGAAGAGGAAGAAGAAAAGAGTTAAGAAAATAAAACATAAAAAGAAGATGAACGAAAAGAAAAATACAAGTATGAACCAAAAGAGAGAGGAAATAGAAAAGCAAAATTTTCACCTGAGGTCTACAGATGCTATCTGGATGTGTGCTTTTCACCAGGTTGTCACACAGACATATCTTGCAGAGTAAGAATGTGAGGTGTGCTCTCTTGAATTTGGCTGGGAGGGGGGGGGGGGGGGGCTGCATAGATCAAAGTGAAAATAAGTATGGAGAGGGGAAGAAGGGTAATGGTGTATAGCCTGTTTACTTTCCCTTCCTGTTGTGTGTTTTCTGATGTCATCTTTCAATCTCCATCGGCTCATCATCTCCAGGTGAAGGGCTCCATTGTATGGTTCGCTGGGAAGACTTTGGCCTGAAATTGATTTTAATTGCTGGTTCTGACTCACTTCTTTAAATAACAGATGTAGAAAGAGTGAGAAGCTGGGATGGGGTACAAGTGGTTAGGGCAGAATTGAGAGAGGGGCAAGAACAGAGATGGGGAGAAGGGTTGAGAGCAATGGGGAAGGCTAGTAAAGAATGCCAGGGTTGAGAAATCACAAACAACAGCTTAATGAAGTGGAAAGAGATACTGGCAGCCCTCAGGGAGGGACGGGATGCACAATGTGGACTTTCAGCTATTTCGTCTACCTCCATGACTTTGTGGCAGCTCAACTGTTTGTCCAGCACTAATTATGATGGCATCTCATCATTTTAGCTTTGTGGATTCTGCTGGAGAGTTGAGAATTTGAGGATGACATGTTCCTGGACTCAAACAAGTGCATCCTTGTGTCCCCAGGAGGATGGGATAATTGATATCACTTGCAAAGTGTCACTTCCCAGGGTTTTCACTGCGCCTGCCTCTGGCCCTGAGTGAGTGAAATCAAGGAATTAATGGGGCTCTTGTAAGGTTTAAACAAGAAAAGATCCAGACCCCGCTGCTCAGCATATGATTGAGAACAGCAGGTTGCTCAAGGATGGTTTCTGTCTGCAGCAACTATGTGCTTCCATATATTTGGACCCATTGCTCTGGGAGTGATGTGTTTATTCTGTAAGTAAGCTGTCAAAATCTGAATATAAATTCTTCTTCCTCAAGACCACTTTAAACCCTAATAATACAATAATTTGGAGGGAAAAGTGGGCTCTCTCTTACGGTGGCCATCTCTCCATGATGCAATAGATGATAGAATAACCCCAGAGAACTGCTTGAATTAGTCTGTTTGTTTGTTGTGGCCCCTGATGCGGCCCTTGTTGGGCGAGGCGCGGCCTGTGTCGGGCAATTTGTTTGCATGCGGTATCTACAATAAAATCTTTCTGATGTTATATTGATCAGCAAAGTTACTGCTCCATAGACTTACCAGGAAAATGCATAGGTGAAGTCATATGACAGGGCTAAGAGTGCTGGAGTAGTTCTTCATATGAGTTTATCTTGTTGGGCAGACTGGATGGACTGTGCAGGTCTTTTCCTGCCGTCATCTACTATGTTACTATCATTAAATCCTTGTATGATCGGGCATAACTCTCCTACGAATACCTGAAGCCAAACTCAGGGGTCCTTTTACTAAGGCACATTGGCACCTACACACATCTAATGCGTGTCAATTTGGAACTACCGCCCAGCTACCGCGAGTCTCGGGCGGTAATTCAATTTTTTATATGTGTCCGATATGAGCGACAGAAAATATTTTTTATTTTCTACAGCGTGGCACTAACAGGGTGGTAATCGGCAGTGTACGCACGCTGATGATTACCGCCCGGTTAACGTATGAGACCTTATCACTGAGTCAATGGGTGGCGGTAAGGTCTTAGGCCCAAAATGGACTCGTCCATGTTCGCCCCATCAAAAAAAAAAGACCTTTTTTGCAGGTGTGCTGAAAAATGAACCTGTGCGCATCCAATACACGCACCTACAACAGCGCAGGCGATTTTTCAGTACACCTTAGTAAAAGGACAGCTCAACTGGTTGCTCTGAACAGCATATTAATGATTCTTCATGAGCTATTTTTAAAAATTGCTGTAAGCCTTTGCAATCAATACTTGTTTGGCTGAGCAGAATTCACATTTATGAATTTGATTTGCTGTTTCGATCATTAGGTTCCCTGACCAATGGCTTATTGTTCTCCCGTGGCTCTGCCTCCAAGTACCAGCCAGTTCCTCACTTGAACTCTGATCTATTGCTCCTCACTAACCAGTTGATTCATCCCAAATCATTTTAGTCTCTGGAGGGCAAAGAGCAGCATCTGTCTGGGTTCTGCCAAATAGCTAAGGTGTGGGAGACAGTCAGCATGGTGCAAATCATAATCACCGTGGATCAAAAAGGTATTCACAGCGCACTGCAGGAGAAGGCGAGTACATTCCATTAACACCCTTCTCTCTGTCCACAAACATTCAATCCCTCAACTATGTTTACCTCATCAGAGCCCAAGCTCCCAAATTAAATGAACCCTGTTTAAGGTTGCAATAATTTCAGGTCAGATGGTTGCCACAGTCAGTCTCTGAGTAAGCAATGATTTTGACACTTTAACAATCTTTTTTTACACATTTCTGGGATAATACAAACATTCAATTTTTCTGGTATAACATAACATCTCTGGAAATTTGGTTCAACACTTCTAATTTGAAATATTGTCAAGCATTTCCTGTGCTAAAATGTTATGGTGAAAAGAGGTCTGCTAGGATGGATCAGACCCTGGTAAAAAAAAAAAAAAAAGATCTATGTTGGCCCAGGGTCCACCCTGATACTGAGCTGTGGCACTAATTAATTCATGGACACAAACATCACTGTGTACGTGAAAGAACTACACTAAGAACATATGAAACAGGAATATGTTACTCTGGGGTCCATGCAGAAAGCTTTGCGGTAGAGCCTGCAGTTTAATGAAATAAAAAATACCACAGCATGCTATAATTAATGAGCATGCAAATTAGTTTGGTGTTAAAATCACAGCAGTAATCTGCAGCTCATTGATAAATATCATCTTTCTTGTTAGTGCCTGAAAAGTGTTTGGCTGGACACAAGAGAGAAGGGCCAGGGTACCGGAAGTGCCAAAGGCAGGTGCGAATGGGCATCGCTCCTGTCTCTTTTGAGGTATGGGGCTGGGGGGCTTGGGGAAGGATTTGGGGGTCCTTTAAAAAAGAAGATGGGGAAGGGAGGAAGGGGTGATCATTAGACTACCAGGGATATTTTTTGGAAGGGGGGTCACTAGACTACCAGGGGGTCCAGACTAGGTCAGGTCGAGGGGACCGAGGGATAGCAGAAGTGACCCTTGTAGACAGCAGTCTGGGGAAGGATAGACGGATTGGAGAGAGAGAGGGGATACCATATACTCATAAGCATTCATCCCCGGATTCTACATAGTGCGACTAAAGTTTACTAAATTTAGGTGCTGTTTATAGAATACGCCTAGACATATTTTTTTCAGCACCAATTTTTTAGGCTTGATATATAGAATCTAGTCCACAATATGTAGGCATTCCCAGGGTTGAAATTTGGGCAGAGTAGGGGCTAAGCTGCATTGTGCACCTCTATTTTATGAAACACTTAATACACAAATACACTCTAATTCTAACAAGTTGCAGGCCCAAATTTGACACTAGCTCGCTAATTTGCACAGGTAAGTTATAGAATAAGTTCAGCTGTGCTTGTAACTTAATTTAATAATGAGCCAATAATTGGTGTTAATGAGCAATAATAGGCTATAATTGGCCTTAACTGGGCCAATTGTCAGCAA
This sequence comes from Microcaecilia unicolor, assembly GCF_901765095.1. NCBI lineage: Eukaryota > Metazoa > Chordata > Amphibia > Gymnophiona > Siphonopidae > Microcaecilia > Microcaecilia unicolor. The sequence goes on from NC_044032.1 coordinate 444,535,547, forward strand.
TTAGCAGTTAAGTCAGTAACTGCTCTTAGTCAGTATTCTATAAATTACATGCTCAAATTACAGAGTGCACGACTTCAAGAGGGGTGTGGACTTCAGAGGGGCTTGGGCGGGTCAGGCAGTTGCACACTTAGGCTAGAGCATTTATGCTTGTAACTGTCTATAGTTAGGCACAAAATCAAATTCAAGAGACCAATTTCAGTTCCTAAGTGCGGGGACCACACATTACCTCATACACTAACTACACCATCCCAGGCACTGTATATTTATGATTGAGTGCAAATATAACACTAAACATTAGATATTAAACATACTCTGTAATCCCTTTCTAAACCCTGGTGTAAATCTCGGTACTCAAGCTGGGCATGGAGACCTATTATTCTATAACACTGCATGCATCTTTTTGGTTATACCCCTTTTGGGTTGCGTGCTATGGGATTTAGACATCCACAGTTATAGAATAGTGCACAGCCAGATGTGCACTCAGATTCTAATTGGTGCTAATTAACATCAATTGGTTGTTAGCATCTAATTCTAGTTGGTTAACAGCTCATTAGCCAATTAAGTTAGGCACACATCTCGAAGTGCACCCAAAATCTGGAAGCCATACAAAGAATCTGGGGGAATATGTATATGTCAGTACATACATTTTAGCCTTCAGCTCTGAAAGTTATCATTATTTATGTGTGCAAATGACAGTGATATGTGATTTTTCTCCCAACAGTAAAACTATCAATTTGCATGTCTTGTTCCTGTTGTTCCCTCTAGTCTGTACAGCTCTATCTTCTGTTCTCCTACACAGGCAGTTTATCCTAGCTTTCAATAATAGCCCATCCTTTTATTTCCCCAAAACAGTTTGTTCCAGTAAAATAATTCTTCATCACCCCAAAACTCCAAACCACTGTGGGGGAGGTGGGGAGAAGTAATCATTAGCGTAGAGATGGACTGAAAGCCATGGGAAGAGCCAAGACCAACCAACTCAATTAGTATAGAATAGGTCCAAGGAGAGAGCCCTGGGGCACATCAATTGGGTATAGCTTGGGCAGCATTACACAATGTAACTGAGTATTTTATTTAGGAACATTGCCAAGCCCCATATTAGTATTCCATGTGGTGTATTAGCTTGTCTGCCCAAGAGAGGGCTGTGCCTGTATGTAACATTTGAATCCACTTAACTTGGTCATCAAATGTTCGCAGTGGTGGGGGGGTCCCGATATTACCTCCAGCACTTCTCACCATTTACTGAATAACAGTCGTTTACAATTCTACAATTTTGCCATACATATCTTGCGAATATTGACTCAAATATTAATCCTAGAAACATCTTGAATGATGAATTCATATGCATAAATACAATATCCTGTACGTACTGCACCTCAGTGGTGGCTCGTTTCAAATGAGGTTCCCTATGATTTACCTCCCTCATCATCAGTCCTTTTATTGTACATTTATTTTCTTAAACAAAACTTAAACTTTGCCAATATTTATTTATTTTATTTATTTGTTACATTTGTATCCCAAATTTTCCCACCTTTTTGCAGGCTCAATGTGGCTTACATAGTTCCGTTAACGGGTTAGCCGATTCCGGTCTGAACAAATACAGGTGAGATTGTAGTAAAATGAGGTACATACAAAATCACTTATCTTACTCACAGGACCCAGGATCAACATGGGCCATGTTTTGCAAAACTTGCCTCAGGGTATGGACCTTTAAACAGTGTTCTTACTTCATACTAAGTTGTCTGTGTGTAACATTTGAATGGCATATAATCCCTCACAGGATCTGTATGTTGGGAAGTGTATAAGGCTAGATTCTATATATCACGCCTAAAAAATCAGTGCCAAAGTAAAATACACCTAGGCGTATTCTATAAACTTCACCTAAAGTTAGATACAGTTTATAGAATACACTTAAATCTAGTTGTAGCTAATAGAATATGCCCAGCATCTGTTATCTGCGACTATAGTTGTGGCCACTTACGCCAATGAAAACCTGTATAACAATGCATGTAACTTCAAGGAACACCCATGACCCACCCATGCCCCTTCCATTGCCATGCATCACTTTATAGAATACACTTAGACAGTTACGCGTGTAAGGTCTAATTAATGCAAATTAGTGTCAAGAATTGCTTATTATCAGTGCTGATTGGCTTGTTAAGCTATTTAAGTTGCATGCACAAATCCAAAATATGACCAGATTTGCGTCACACAATATAGAATATGGGAGATTTGTGTAACACATCTAAAGGGGAGGCATTGCAGTGACATAATGCAGTAATACATAATCTCTAGCAAGGAGGGGTTAAGAGGTTTCTTTTCTTTCTTCATCCCAGTTAGAGGCAGCCAGGACTCAGGGAGTGTATCTGGACCTTGTAATAAGGGGTTGCTAGGTGAAATGTTGACTGAGACAGAGGTTAGAAGTACCATAGAGGGCCAATGTCCTGCAGAGGCTTAGAACTAAGAAGAGTATTGTGCCTTACACAGTGGCATAGCTACGTGGGGCCACAGGGGTCTGGGCCCCCCAAATTTGCTCTGGGCCCCTGGTTTGGCTGGTGGGGGTCTCAGACCCCCACCAGCTGAAGCCTTAGTCCAGCGCTGGTCTCCAGCACTGCTGCCGCATTGCCTGCCCTGCTCTTTCTTCTCCGCAAGTCTGGCATGCTCCTTTGAGTGAAATTGAGCATGAGTTTCACTAACAGGAGTGTGCCAGAAGTGAGGTGAAGGGAGACTGGGGCAGGCAATGCGGCGGCGCGGGAGACCAGAGCTGGATGAAGGTTTCAGCTGACGGGGGTTGTGGACACTCACCAGCCAAGGTACTTGCAGCAGCGGTGCTTCAGCTGGCGGGGGTTGGGGACCCCACCAGCCAAGATACGTTACAGAGGTGGCAGTGGGTGGGGAGCGGCAGGGCAGCGAGGTGGCTGAGGGGGGAGGCGGCGGAGGGGGGCTGCGAAGTGGTGGAGGGGGGTGACAGCGGGGCAGTGGACCAAAATGTGCCCCCCCCACCTTGGACTCTGGTCCCCTCCCACCTCAAGATCTGGCTATGCCCCTGGTCTTACAGATGTGAAGGATACTCCTAGGGAAATTCTGTGTACACTATAGTAAAATTCTGCAGCCTTTATATAAAATTTTTATGGTGCAGAATTTCACCCAGGCTTCCTTCCTCTCCCCCCCACCCCCCCACCCACCAAATTTCTCCCTCTTCAGACTTGATCCCTTCAGCTCTTTCCCCCTAGGTTATCTAGAACTCCTCCCTAGACTTGATCTCCCACACCTGGGGTTGTATCTCCAGATCTTACTGCCCCATCTTCAAGGTGGGTTCCTCAGCTTTCTCTTTTTCTCCCTTTACCTTCAAACTTTCTTCCTCTCTCTTGACATCTCAGTTCTCTCTCACCCTACCCACAGCAGGACACACAGCTGTCACAATATCACCTAGCTTTCTCTGTTCTTCTGTTCCCCCCCCCCCCCCCCCCACGGCTAAAGCTCTTACCATCCCACAGCAAGATCTCTGGTTCTCACTTCATCCCTAGCTCTCTCTCTTTTTATCACCCGCCACCCTCCAGTCAGGCGCATTTCCTGAGCCCTCTTTCTATTCCCCTTCTCAAGCAAGTATATATAGATCTCTTTGCCAAGCTATCCACTCTCCCATACTTCTTAGCTCTCTAACCTCAACCCCACTCCTACCCCCAACCATACACACAACTCTGCTTTTTCTCAAATCACCAATGGCACACACCCTTCTCTTAATAGTGATTAGTGCAGCGACCTGAGAACCTGCGTTCAATTCCCACTGCAGCTCCTTATGCCTCTAGGCAAGTCACTTAACCCTCCTTTGCCACAGGTACAAAATAAGTGACCATATATAACATGTAAACCACGTTGATTGTAATCACAGAAAGGTGGTATATCAAGTCCCATCTCCTTTCCCCTGTCTCTCTTTTCTCTCCCTGCAGCCCACGTGCCCAGTTTACCCTCTTTCCACCAAGCTGGTCAACAGATGCACAACCTCCAGTCAGCAATTGTGTAATGGTGGTTAACTAAAATCTGAATGTTCAACACATATATCCAGACTGGATAGATGCTAAAAATCTGCAGAGAGCGATGAGCATCCACACTATCCAGACAGTAGGAATATTCAAACCACTATCAATATAGCTAACCAGATAAAGTTTGGGGAGCAATCTTTCTCTCCTAACTTCATGCAGATAGTTATCCAGCTAGCAGACTGAATGTCGCTGCCAACTAGATACCTCCAGAGACTGCCCACGCTCCATCCATGCACCACTCCAGCATTATCTAGATAGCGATGACATGGTCTGTAAAGAAATCGAGCAGCGCTTTCTGGTTAATACTGCTGAATATCCCTGGATAGCTGCAGCTAAAGGAAATATCCGGATAACTATGGTAGTTATCTGGATATTTCCCTTTGAATATTAACCACTCATGTCTTTTTATTCAGAGAGTGGCCTGCACTTTTGGTCTGGATTTTATGTAGTGTCTGAGGGGTAAAAGAACAGGTGCAGGGCAGGAGGAAGTGAGGTGGGGCCTTGAGAGTTAGCTCCCCCCTTGCCCAACACAGCTTTAGTGTATTGAGGTCACTGCTTATCCCTGGGGGCAAGTAACATGGATTGTTGCTACTTTGGGGGATTCTGCCAGATTCTTGTGACCTGGATTGGCCACTGTTGGAAACAGGATACTGGGCTAGATATTCATGACTTGGTCTGACCTACTATGGCAATTCTTATGTTCTAAATAGGCATCTTTTGGATTCCTTATATAGGCATCCTAATATAAAACCAGGCCCATAAAGTTTTCTTTTTTTTCTAAAGATATGCAATAAATGCATTTTTGGAATGGTTTTACATAGATAAACATCACTTAATCAAAGTACCTGCAGATTTTCTATATCCATATCTTTTTAAAGATATGTTTGTGCTTCATTTTTATCATTTTGGCATTTAATTGAATGAAACATGACATCACGGCAAATTCTGAAGCTACTCCTATCAATGGTAAGAATCCCAAGATGCTAAAAAAACATTCCGCTAATATTTCCAAGGGCCTGCAGCATGTTTGCTGTTCACCATGAGGAAAGGAGCCTGAAGCTGGCCCTTCCGGCAAGACCAACACCCACATTCTTGTGGAGAGAATTCAGAGATATGACATGTCAGGTGGAGAGGAACAGCCTGTATACCAGGCTAATTCCTGAGCACTGCACCAGATTAACTCATCCTTAGCTCAAAGTGAGATCAGAGTAACATGAGCTCATCCCTGGCTCCATGGAATTCTTTTCCTTCTTTAATGAACAAAGTATTTTATGACAGCCTCTGTGGGGTTATGGAAGAATAAAAATCTGTTACTTTTGCACAATGAAGCCCCTTTGCAACAAAACAAACTATATATATATATATATTTCATAGAAATCAGGGCATTTTGTGCATCTGTGACTACATGTAAAATTTAATTTAAATTTAACATTAATGAGATCATGTAGCTATAATTTGGGTTATGTGAATCACTTTGTACTTGTCTATGATAAATTTCATCAGCCATTTAGATGTCTAGTCTTCTAGTCTTCCAAGGTCCTCCTGCAATTTTGCACAATCCACGTGTGATTTAACACCATTGGGGACCATATTCAGTGGTACTTAACTGGGTAGGAGAGGTTTTGTACCTGATTAACTGGTCCGTGCATGTTCTGGGTGAACGAGGGTCATGGCAGGTTCAAAGATAGTGCTGATCAGGTTCAAACAGGATATTGAGCAGGACATAACTGGATAGCGCAGCTGAATATCCTATCTGACCATCATAGAATTATCTAACATAGGGTTCCTTTTACAAAGGCGCGCTAGTGATTTTAGTGCACACTAAAAATAAGCACATGCGAAACATTAGTAGAGTGAAGTAGAGTGAAGTAGAGTGAAGTAGAGGAGTGGCCTAGTGGTTAGAGCACTGGTCTTGACATCCAGAAGTGGCCAATTGAAATCCCACTGCTACTTCTTGTGATCTTGGGCAAGTCACTTAACCCTCCATTTTCTCAGGTACAAACTTAGATTGTGAGCCCTCCTGAGACAGAGAAATATCCAGTGTACCTGAATGTAACTCACCTTGAGCTACTACTGAAAAGGTGTGAGCAAAATCCAAATAAATAATCATTAGCACACACTAAAACTGCTAACATGCCTTTGTAAAAGACCCCCATAATAACATAGTAGATGTTGGCAGATAAAGACCTGTACGGTCCATCCATAGCATAAAGTATTATGTGATACTACATATGTATACTTAATCTTGATTTGTCTTTGCCATTTTCAGGACACAGACCATAGAAGTCTGCCCGGCACTGGTCTTGTTCTCCAACTACTGAAGTTGTCATCGAAGCCCCACTCCAGCCCAGCCCATTCAAATCTGTCCAGCCATGATCAGGGCACAGACCATAGAAGTCTGCCCAGCACTGGCTATACTTCCTAATTACTTGAGTTGCCATCTAATCACTGCTAAGTTTGTTTCATTCTATGCCTTCTATACAGGATTCCTTTGTGTTTTTCCCACGCATTTTTGAATTCTGTTACCACTTTCATCTCCACCACCTCCCTTAGGAGGGCATTCCAGGTATCTACTACCTTCTCTGTGAAAAAGTACTTCCTGACATTATTCCGGAGTCGGACCCCCCCCCCCCTGCAATCTCAATTCATGTCCTCTAATTCTACCAACTTCCCGTCTCTGGAAAAGGTTTGTTTATATATTAATACATTTCAAATATTTAAATGTCTGTATCATATCAGCCCTGTCTCTCCTTTCCTCAAAGGTATACATCTTCGGGTCAGTGCCGGGGCAGAACAGGAGGAAGTAAAAGCAAAGCACTGAGTTAAATAGGCATTGCTGATATTCAGTGGCAGTACTCTCATTTCTACCCTTTTAATTTAGGACATAAAAAAATACTACCTTAAGTTAACTGAGTAGCTATCTGGGTACTGATGCTAAATATTGGTGGTGCCCAGGGAACTCCAGACTCCGCCCTGACTCCATCCCTGGACCGCCCCAGCACTAAGCGGATAGTGTTGCAGTGCTGAGACAGGATAGCTGTGATATCCAGTTATATGCCACTCAATATCTTTATGGGACCTGATCAGTGCTAGTTATTGGCCCCAAAGTTGTTAAATCACATGTGGATTGTGTGAAATTGCAGGAGGACCTTGGGAGTGTAGAAGACTGGGCATCTAAATGGCAGATGAAATTTTAATGTGGACAAATGCAAAGAGATGCACATAGGGAAGAATAACCCAAAATAGTAACATGATGATAGCTTCCATATTAGGAGTCACCACCTAGGAAAAGAATTCTAGGTGCCATCATAGACAACACATTGAAAGCATCTGCCTAGTAAAAAGGCTGTCCTAATTTCACCAGGTAGCTATCTAGGTACCACTACTGAATATCGGTAACTCCGGGTAGAAGCCCCAGACCCAGATATTCAGTACTAAATATCTGGGTCTAATTTAGCTGGCAAAGGTCAGCTTTTAAGCAAACACTGACCACCACTGGCTGAATACATTACATTACATCATGTTTCTATATCATTAACACCACTGGGTTCTAAACGGTTTATAACAATACAAAGAAAACCAAGAAATCCTTTGGGAAATTGTGTTAAACAAACTCTCTTAAAAAGTAGTCTCTCAAGCCGATTTTCAGACTGTAGGAGTTAGACCTGCTAACTCCACAGTTGGCGCTGAGAGCCGATATTCAATGCCAGCATTAAATGCCAGCAGTTTAGGCTAAACTGTATTTAATTTAATTTAGTTAATTGTGTTTTCATTAGTTATGTCCTTCTTTGTCATTTATGGCTTGCTGTGCTTTTCTATCAATGATTGGAGTTCCTACTTGTTTGTTTGTATGAGTTATATATATTTATTTTTTTTAATGTAAACTGTTCTGTTTTGCAACAGCAATAAGAAATGGTATATCAAACATATAAACGGCAAGTGACCGACTCACCTGTAAATGCGCAGTAGAGACTTCCCTCTCTGTCCCGCCCTCGCGTCAAGACATGATGATGTCAGAGGGCGGAACAGAGAGGGAAACGGAGTCAGAGTCACTGTCGGACGCTGCCGCCTGGAAACAAACATCGCGCGCACCAACCTCCACCCTTCCCCCATCCCCGCCACCTCTCCCGCTCTCCTCCGCATCGGGCCCCCTGCACTGACCTGACAGCGCCTCTCACCTCCGTGTGGAAGTGCTGCAGGCAGCAGCAGAGCGATCTGCTGCTGCCTGCAGCACTTTCACACGGAGGTGAGAGGCGCTGTCAGGTCAGTGCAGGGGGCCCGGCACAGAGGGGGAAGGGAGTGGCGGCGAGGAGGGTAGCTGGAAATCTCGCCCATTTTTACGGGCTTAACGGCTAGTAAAATAAATAAATGATAAATATCCAGTTTAATTTTGGCCAGTCAGACTTTAACTGGCCAAGCTGATATTCAGCACTGGCCAGTTAAAGTCAGACTGGCCAAAGATATTCCAGGGTCAGAGACTTGCTGACCTGAACATGTATACCTTAGAGGAAAGGAGAAACAGTGGTGATGTGATACAGATGTTCAAATATTTGAAAGGTATTAATCTGTAAATGAAACTTTTCCGGAGACAGGAAGGTGGTAGAGCTAGAGGACATGAATTGAGGTTGAAGGGGGACAGACTCAGAACTAATGTCAGGAAGTATTTTTTCACGGAGAGGGTGGTGGATATGTGGAATGCCCTCCCGCGAGAGGTGGTAGAGATGAAAACGGTAATGGAATTCAAACAAGCGTGGGATAAACACAAAGGAATCCTGTTTAGAAGGAATGGTTCCATGGAATCTTAGCGGAGATTGGGTGGCAACGCCGGTAATTGGGAAACAAAATGGGAGCTGGGCAGACTTCTACAGTCTATGCCCTGATTGTGACTGAATAGATAGGGATTGGCTGGAGTGTAAATTTTAAGGGGCTTCGATGTTAGCTTCAAAATTTAGTACAAGAACAGTACTGGGCAGACTTCTACAGTCTGTACCCTGAGAAAGGCAAGGACAAATCAAACTCGGATATACATATAAAGTATCACATAACATGTAAAATGAGTTTATCTAGTTGGGCAGACTGGATGGACCATACAGGTCTTTATCTGCCATCATTTACTATGTTACTATGTTCATGCAGTCAAATATGGACACCAAACTTGGCTGGTCTGATTTTAAAAATCTGTGGTTAACAGGTTCTATCACCTGATGTAACTGGCTATCCACTAACCAGCATTATTCAGCTGTACATGGCCGGCCATATACTGCTGAATATTGGCGTATAGCCAGTTATCCCACAATTAACCGGCTAGCTGTAGATCCTGGCTGGTCAAATGCAGCTATATATCGGGGGGGGGGGGGTGTTAAATTTTCTCCATATAAAGAAAGGTTAAGCAAAGTATTAAAATATGGCTGCAGATTTTTCCATATTTTTGGAACTTGAAAAGCAATGAGTTTTGCATATGTTATGAATCTTTTAACTCCCTTAAGTTTAGGAGAAACAAAAGGGGAATTATAGCATGGTCTTCTAACTCTGTTGTTGAGGGTGAATTATAGTAAACAAGCCGGACATTCACTATTTAAAATTCTGTATAACACATAAGAAAATTTAAACAAAATCCTTGCTTCAATAGGCAACCAGTGAAGTTCTGCATAACACAGAAATTTTATCATTCTTCTGCAAAAAATAAATTAATCTTACAGCAGTGATCTGAATCATCTGCAATTTTGGAATGGTTTGATTAGAAGCACCCAAATAAATACGTTTATGATAATCCAATTTAGATAGGAACAACGATTGTACCAATAACCTAAACTGTTCAAATTCAAAACATTTTCTGATATGTCTTAATTTTCTCAAAAGAAAAAAAAACAGCTTGTAATCAAAGCATTAATATAAAATTCAAGGAAAGAATTTGATCTAAGTAAACCCCCAAAACCTTAATCACAGATGATAATGAATTCCTGGTCTGATCTATCATTATGGGGCCCTTTTACAAAGGCCTGGTAGGGCTACCGCACAGGTAGCGTGTGCCAAATCAGCCAGTCCAGAGGCACTTTCTACTGAAATCCTGAGCCACCTCAGCCAATAGCCATTGTTCCCCCGGGACTAGTCCCCACTCTTTCCTGGGAGCATAGGCGCCCCGTATAAGAGGCTTGGGGAGGCTAAGCCTCCCCAGCCCAGCTGTGACCTTCCCCGCAGCCCCGCCTACCTCCTTCTCTAAATGCAGACTGAGACGACTCCCGAGTTCAAATCTTCTGCTGCCGCGTGCCGCCGCTTCTGTTGAGCAGCGCAGCGGCAGCCAGGAACAAGACATACAGCCAGCATAAAAGAAGAAGAAAAAGAAGCGCGGGGCCGCCCGCAGCAGCGTTCAGACATGCGCTGTCGGCTCTGCCGGTCTCTGCCCCGTGACGTCAATTTCCCGTTCCGGGGGGCAGAGGACCGGCAGAGCCGACAGCACATGTCTAAACGCTGCTGCGGCCCCGCGCTTCTTTTTCTTCTTATGTCAGCGCTGCAGCAAAGAGGCCGGAGGGTGAGAAGAGAACGTGGTCACTGGCGGGAAATGGTAGGAGGAGAGAGACAGAGGGAGAGCAGAGGAGAGCCAGGGGGCATGGATAAGAGCAGTCGAGAGCCAGAAAGAGATGGGGAGAGAAAGAGGGGCCATGGAAAAGAGCAGAAGAGAGCCAGGGACATGGAATAAAGCAGGAGAGAGCCAGAAAGAGATGGGAAGAGAAAGAGGGGCCATGGAAAGGAGCAGGGGAGAGCCAGGGACATGGAATAAAGCAGGAGAGAGCCAGAAAGAGATGGGGAGCGAAAGAGGGGACATGGGCAGGAGAGAGAGAAGCTGCTGGGGAGAAACTGGGGGAGACCCTAGCTGTCAGACTGAGAAATGCTGGCTGGATGAAAGGAGGGAGAAAGAGGAAAAATGCTGGAAGGAGGGGGCAGAATGAGGGAAGACGCTGGTAGGGAGGGAAAGAGGAAAGACACTGGAAGGATGGGGTGAGAGAGGACATGCTGAATGGAAAAGGGTCAAGAGAGAGAACTGTCTAGAAGGAAGGGGAGATAGAGGGAGACAATGGACGGAAGGATTGGGAGAGGGTAGTGGGTGGAAGGATGGAGAGAGAAAGAGGGATGACACGGGATGGAAGGGTAGGAGAGAAAGAAGGAAGGTGCTGGACATGGATGGAGGGAAGTGAAGTATATGCACATGGATGGAGGGGAGTGAGGAGAAATGCTGGATATGGATGGAGGAGAAACTGATGAATTTAAGAGCTGGATCAGGATACTGAAGGATAGGGACAGGGCTACATATGGTAGACAGGACGCATAAGGACACAGGAGGATGGTGGACATGGTGAGAGAAAAAAATATCAAATGGAAAGAAGACGCTGCATAAAACAGAAGACACTGGGACCAAAGCGAATAGAAAAACTAAATGATCAGACAACAAAGGTAGAAAAAAGTATTTTATTCAGAATTTATTAACTGGGATATGTCAGCTTTTGGAAATTTGCATCTGTGATGTTTTGCATGTAAGTTTCAATTTTTCTAGTATTGCTGCATGCTGAGTCTGACTTCTTGAGGTAACTTTCCAGTTTAGTATTTTGTCTTCATATCTGTTGAGTCATGTGTTTTTCATGTGATCAAGGTGCAGTATTCTGCTAGCGTGTAGTATTTTCAGCCCTTTTTGGGGTTTTGTTTCACTAGGTTGTGCACTGCTGTTTTAGAGCCCAGTGTAATTACAGTGCTGCCTTTCCATGCATAAGGTTGTAGCTTGTCCTGTCCTTGGAATTAGTACTGTTATGGTTTGGTAAGGTTATGAGTGTGCTTTTGCACAAGTTTGTGTATAGTGTTTTGCAGTGGAGAGATTGTGTATTGGCCTTACTGAGGTGGCACCAAATCATCAGAAAGGGTTTTAGAGCCAAAATCATGACACACTACCTCTTGAAGGATCTACTTATAGTCATTCATAAAAGGAGCTAATTGTGAGCACTTTCCACCCTAAAAGGGTGTTTTGTGGCTCTACATGAGAATTGTGATATTATGATCCCTTGTTTCATATTGTTGACGGTCTGCATTTTCCGTATGGGTGGTATATTGGTTTATTAGGGTCTGCCCAGTGTTATGGTACAGTAAGGTTTCTGAGTGTGTTTTTGCACAAATTTGTGCATTGTGTTTTGCAGTTGAGCAATTGTGGTTAGTACATGCTTTGAGCAACCACTTTATTTTTTGACATACAATACATATTTAATATCTAAATTTAATAAAAGGTATTAATTGTGACTTATTTTTTACTTTTTTTTTTCTATGTTGTCAGACAATTATGAATGCAAGCCCCGCCCATGGCCCCACCCCTAACCCCGCCCCCTTTAGCCTCCCCAAACAGTTGGGCCACCGACCGCCTATGCCTGGGAGTGTCTTACCCGGGCACTGGCACCTTCACTTCAGGCGGCACTCCTTCAATTGGGGCCAGAAATTCCTCCTTGACTGTCCCTCTTCTCCATGGCTCCCTCCCTTGCAATCAGCTGTCAAAGCCCCGGGGAAACAAGTGGCCCAGGGAGCTCAATACTGGTCTCCATCACCTACCTCTTCTTGGGGACTGATGGTGATGTCAGCTCTCCAGGTTTTGACCCGATCCTAAAGGGCGTCAGATCAAACAAGTCACCCTCACGTCTCCTCTCTTCTGCCAGCTCAGCTCCCACAGTGGCTCTCTCCAAGGCTTCTACCAGCCCCGGAGCCCTGATCTTGGCCTGAAAAGTGTCCCAGTCACTATTGATCTCGGACTCGCTGTCCTCCTCTCCAGTCATCTGCCTCCCCCCAACAGGGGTAGTGCAGGAACCGGCAATAGTTCCAAACCTGGCATTATTTTCTACCACAGGGGTGTTCCTGACAGTAATTGACAGTGTGGCCAAACCGCTGCACGTTGCCCGATTACTGCCAAGTAAATAGGAGGCTGTAAGGGCTCACACGGTAAATGGCCAGGCGCTAATTTGGAATTTAGCGCCTGGCCATTAATGCCGTAAATAGAATTTCACAATAATAGGTGCTGTTTAGATCAATCTATTGTTTCATTAACCACAAATTCACTTAGCAAACTACCAGATCATAACATATAACTGCTAGTATGCAAATGTATTGTTTGCCTCAGCAGTGCAACTCATTGAACTTTACTGCAGTCAACGAGATTTCCAGCACCCACCTGCTCATTGGCAAAACAATATTATCTTATGCCAAACCATATAATATCTTAGTAATCTTTTAATTAGCCATAGCATTTTCTTAAATGCCGGAGGATGTGGTAACAGCGGTTAGTGTAACTGGGTTTAAAAAAGGTTTGGACAAATTCCTGGAGGAAAAGTCCATAGTCTGCTATTGAGACAGACATGGGAAGCAACTGCTTGCCCTGGGATTTGTAGTATGGAGTGTTGCCACGATTTGGGTTTCTGCCAGGTACTTGTGACCTGGCTTGGCCACTGTTTGGAAAACAGGATACTGGGCAAGATGGACCATTGGTTTGACCCAGTATATGGCTACTCTTATGTTCTTAAGTGAATAATTTTCATCAACTTATCTTTTAAGAAATGTTCTCAAATGCAAGTAATTTGCTAGCCTATTTAGGAAAGTAGTAAGGGCTCCTGAGCAAACCCCAACGGTAACCGAGCAGTGCATGGGGCTGCCCAAATACCACCTAGGTATGGCCATAATATCTGGAGCTGCCATACAGCCTGGTATCTACTGTCACTGTCACAACTTGGGGATAGAGAGGGGGGTCAGTGACCACTGGGGGATTAAGGGGGAAGTCATGCCTTAAAACCTCCAGTGGTCAGCTGGTTAGTTAGGGTACCTTTTTCTGACTTGGTTGTGACTGGAACAGGCCTAGATAAAAACATACTTCTTTTCTGCCCTGGACCTTTTTCCTGTTCCATTATCACAGAAAAACATCCAGATTTTAAGCTCACCCAAGTCCTCCTGAAAATCGCGATTTAGATATTTTGGCAGGAACAACGTCCATCTGCCACTTTGTGCCACTTTTGAGTCATTTTTTTTCTTTTGCAATGGAAGGGGGGAGGATTAGAGAGCTATAGAGGGCTAAACTCTGAAAAATATCCATACTTTAGCCATCATTCTGGCTATGAAACAGTTAATTTAGAAATCTGTAAAGTCTTGTAAAAAACCCAGACAGTTGGCAGTCCCAGCCTCATGAATACATCTGACAGACCCTCCCCTCCCCCCATATACACAATCCTTTGGGCTGTAGGTATGTACCTAGTTTGCCAAGCCTTAATCCAACTCTGCTTACATGGAAGTTGGTGATGAGCTGAGCACATCATTCATTAAGTAGATCTAGATAAGAGATTACTTGAGGTGAATATTGTTCACTTGAGAATATTACAGTCCTACTTATTAATTATTTTAATAACATAGAGGGCTTGATTTAAAAGCAGTAGTGTTACAATTTTGTGACTCCAGAGGTTCCGTGTCTACATAGGTTTTATAAAGTAAGCTGAATAGTGGCACTAAATATACATTCAGCAGCCTCATTAATGTTTTTATTGCCATTGAAAATACGCAGTAGTGCCACCACAGAATATACATGTAGACCTTTAAGCAGATAGAAACATAGAAACATGACAGCAGATAAGGGCCAAATGGCCCACCCAGTCTGCCCATCTTCAGTAACCGCTAACTCCTCCTTTTCCTAAGTAATGCCACGTGCCTGTTCCACACTTTCTTAAATTCTGATACAGTCCACATCTCCACTGGGAGGTCATTCCACTCATCCACCACCCTTTCCGTGACAGAGTATCCTCTTAGATTCCTCCTAAGCCTATTTCCTCTTAACTTCATCCTATGCTCTCTCATTCCAGAGCTTTCCTTCACTTGAAAAAGGCTCATGTCCTGTGCATTAATGCCCTGAGATATTTAAACATCTCTATCATATTCCCTCTCTCCCGTCTCTCTTCCAGTGTATACATTTTGAGGTTCATAAGCCTGTCCCTATATGTTTTATGACAGAGACCAGTTACCAGTTTTTTAGCTACGCTCTGGACCAACTCCATCCTGTTTATAGCTTTCTGTAGGTGTGGTCTCCAGATTTGCATGCAGTTCTCTAAATGGGGCCAGAGACTTATACAAGGGAATATCAATTTAAACCAGGTGGTTCTCAACCCAGTCCATGGGACACATCAACCCAGTCTGGTTTTCGAGATATCCAAAATGAATATGCACGAGATAAATTTGCACGTACTGCCTCCATTATATGCAAATCTATCTCATGCATATTCATTGGGTGTGTCCCAAGGACTGGGTTGAGAACCCCTGGTTTAAAGTTATACCTGCTACTAACACATCTTAAAATGGATGGACAAGTTATTCAGTTAGAGACTGAATTTCACGAATGAATAACTCTTAGACCCAGCTGAGAAACACTGCTAACTCTGCCCCCATAAATAGAGATAACATTTGGATGTCTAGTGACTTAAGTGACCCAAGTTATCCATTTCCCAGGCTGTAATTTAAAACAACCCCACTTAGGGTATTCCTCTTCTTTCTGTTACATAACATAGTAACATAGTAAATGATGACAGATAAAGACCTGTACGGTCCATCTAGTCTGCTCAACAAGATAAACTCATTTTACCTTTCAGGAAATCTAGACTGCCGCAATTTGACTGCCCCTACTTGACTGACTGTACATTTGTCCATTAGATTGTAAGCTCTTTGAGCAGGGACTGTCCTTCTATGTTAAATTGTACAGCGCTGCGTAACCCTAGTAGTGCTTTAGAAATGTTAAATAGTAGTAGTAGTACATGGTATGTGATACTTTATATGTATACCTAGGGTTACCATATGTCCGGATTTACCCGGACATGTTCTCTTTTTGAGGACATGTCCGGGCAACCGGGCAGGTTTTGCCAGCCTGCCCGTTTGTACAGAAATCCGAACAAATAGGCAGATTGCTAGCCTCCCCTCTCCTTACTTACTAGTGCCCTGGTGGTGACCAACTCTCGGCGGTCATTTTGAATCGGCACCGAGATCAGCAACTAGAAGCGCTCTGGGCAGGAAAGAGGGGGATCTTTCCTGCCCTGAAGAGGTCACTAGACCACCAGGGCAGTAGTAAGGTAAGGGGAGGGGGGTGATGGGGTGTGTGACAGGAGGGAGGGGAAAATGTGACAGGGGGCGGAGCGAGGGTGTGAAAGGGAGTAGGGTGTGTGGTGGGGCGGGGCATGTGTCCTCCTTTTTGGGGGACAAAATATGGTAACCCTATGTATACCCGAGCTTGATTTGTCCTTGCTATTCTCAGGGCACAGACCATAGAAGTCTGCTCAACACTGTTCTTGTACTAAAGTTCTGAAGCTAACGTCAAAGCCCCTTAAATTTACACTCCAGCCCATTAATATCTATTCAGTCACGATCAGGGTGTAGACTGTAGAAGTCTGCCCAGTACCGGTTTCACTTCCCAATTACTGGCGTCACCACCCAATTTCTGCTAAGATTCCGTGGATCCATTCCTTCTCCTTCCCAGTAGGGAAACAGTAGATAAAGGCTCTGGCATAAGGCTAGAGGAGGGAGGATTTACTGGGGGTCACTAAGGAGACAGAGCTGATATTGATAGCCTGGTGGGAGAATCAGAACAAACCCCAGCCCATGAGGGCAGGGCTAGCAGTTAATAAAAGAGGTTGCATGGAGAAAATTCTGGTCTTTGGTAGCCCACTCTTGCCAAGACCCATACGTCCTGGTTATCAAAGCAGGAGAAGTTTGCAGTGTGTGGTACTGGAAGCCACTGCTTCCCAGCAGTGGGTACCTGAAGAGTGTTTCCGACTTGGGAACTACAAGGAGGGATGTAGGGGACAATGTACCCCAGGTAGGAGAAGTGGGAGTGGGTATGCCTCACTTCTGGCAGGACTTTCATTGCAAGTGTGAATGACCCCTGTTTTTGGTTGGGACAGAAATTAACTGAAGATGATTATGGACAAGAGAAGATTAATAAGCATTTTGTTCTGGTTTGCAAATAGAGGAGATTTAAGATAAAACTAAACTGTGAGTTTGAATGCCCTGATATCATTTGTACATTATGTTTGACATTGTGCTGATCATCTGAAGGACCCTGAAATGTACAGACCAAGTTGACAAGTTTATGAACTGCTTTTCAAGTTACTGTTAGTAAAGCAAGTTGAAGTTCAACACTAATCCTTTGAGTGAGAGTGCCCCCCAAAAAAGTACCCTCAGCCTACCGAACTTATTCCGGCCCCGATCCAGTTAGTGGGAGCTGTGTATGTGTGCAGAAGTATTCTGTTTGTGTGACCCCGGACCTGGGTGGTGGAAGCGAAACCCCGGGGAGCAGGAGAGTAAACCCGGGGTTACATGTTATTTAATGGGAGCATTGCTGACTCAGGAAAGTTCAGAACCTCCTTCAGATAATTATAAAAAGTCCCTAGGAAGAGTTTTTAACATCTGGGAAAAGTTCAAAATGTGCAGATTTGGATGCCTAGCAGTGTTTTCCAGATTTTCCAACTTTGTTGATACTATGAGCTTTAGCTGAACCAAAGAAGCATGGAATGTCTTTGGTTAGGAGTCCACTCCCAAATCTTACTTGACTTGTCTGACATTGCAACTTGAATGACTCACAACCAACTTAAATTTAACATGGCTGAAACAAAACTTCTCATCTTTTCCTCCAAACCCACTTTCCTCTTCCCTCTTTCTATTAATTGGTGATTAACACTGTCATTCTTCCAGTCCCTTCATCTCACAACCTTGAGGTCATCTTTGAGTCCTCTTTTTCTCTACATACAAGCAAAATATTGCATTTTAAGATTGCTAAAAAAAACATAAAGAAGGTAATTTTATAACTGGTTGCCTGGATTAAAAAGGTAAGGACACCTATTTTCAGCCTGTTATTTAAGACACATAGGATGAAAAATAAATACTATTTATAAATACTAGCACAAATCCTGTTGGGAACAGACTTCCTGACTGATGTTTTATGTCCCCTCTCTGGCTTTATTCAAATCCAGCCTGAAAATTCATCCTATGGAAGCTTCTTTAAAATCTTAACCCTTGTTTCACCTGATCACAACCTTGTTAGTTTTAAACATTTTCTTAAAAAGTTAAATTCCCAAAGATTTCTGTCCTTGTATTTTTGTTTTGCCTAGACTGCAGGAGTTACAGAGAAGGGACTGTCTATATTTCACAGTGTTTGCATATTTATTTGTTTATTGGAAATCATCTGAGGTAATGTACAACGAGGATAAGATGGACAAAAGCAATAGACACTAACAATACACATGATGGCATAGTACACTACTTCCAATGTACACACATTAAAACATTTTAATAGACAGCTCATTGTCTTTCCACCCAAACCCACTTCTCCTCTCCCTCCACTCTCTATTTCAGTCGATAACACCCTCATCCTCCCCATCTCATCTGCCCACAACCTTGGAGTCATCTTTGACTCCTCCCTCTCCTCGCCCATATCCAGCAGACATCCAAGACCTGTCGCTTCTTTCTCTATAACATCAGCAAAATTCGCCCTTTCCTCTCTGAGCATACCACCCAAACTCTCATCCACTCTCTCATTACCTCTCGCCTTGATTACTGCAACCTACTCCTCACTGGCCTCCCACTTAATCATCTATCCCCCTCCCCCCTTCAATCCGTTTAGAACTCTGCTGCGCGCCTTATCTTCTGCCTAGACCGATATGCTCATATCATCCCTCTCCTCAAGTCACTTTACTGGCTTCCGATCAGGTACTGCATACAGTTCGAGCTTCTCCTACAAATGCACTCAATCTGCAGCCCCTCACTACCTCTCTACCCTCATCTTCCCTTACGCTCCTACCTGTAACCTCCGCTCACAGGACAAATCCCTCTTCTCAGTACCCTTCTCCACCACCGCCAACTCCAGACTCCGCCCTTTCTGCCTCGCCTCACCCTATGCTTGGAATAAACTCCCTGAGCCCATATGCCAAGCCCCCTCCCTACCCATCTTCAAATCCTTGCTCAAAGCCCTCCTCTTCAATGTCGCTTTCGGCACCTAACCATTGTACCTCTATCCAGGAAATCTAGACTGCCTCAATCTTGATTGACTGCACTTTTTGTCCTTTAGATTGTAAGCTCCTCTGAGCAGGGACTGTCCTTCTTTGTTAATTGTACAGCGCTGCGCAACCCTGGTAGCGCTTTAGAAATGTTAAATAGTAGTAATAGTAGTAGTAGTATATGGAGGGGGAATATATAGAGGGGCATTTTCAATATGATGTCTAAATCCGATTTTGGACGTTTTGCAAAAAACATCCAAAAATCCAATAGTGAACATGGCGATTTTCAAACCAGAAAAATGTCTTTTAGAAACATTTAAGAAAAAAAATGTCCAAGGGAAGAACACACAAAAATAAGCCATTGGGATGTATTAGGGGCCAGCATTCTTAGTAGATTGACCACACAGACATCTCAGCAGAGCAGAGGGGCACCATAGGGGGCACTGCAGTGGACTTCACATAAAAGGTCCCAGGTACACATCTCACTGTTACCCCCTTATATTGTATGGAAAGCCCTCCAAAAACCTACTGTACACAACTGTACACCACTACAGTAGCCCTTATGGCTGCAGGTGTCACCTATATATGGGAACAGTAGATTTTTGGTGAGTTTTGGAGGGCTCACACTTCCCACCACAAGTGTACCAGAGAGGGATATGGGTCTGTGTTCCCTTCTCTACAGCCCACTGAACCAGCCACTAGGCTACTCCAGGGACCTGCTTGCTGCTCTAATAGGATTGGCCATAATATTTGAAGCGGTCATAGAGGCTGGTATGTACTGTTTCTTTCACATCTTGGGGGGGGGGGGGGGGAGTGAAGGTCAAATGACCACTGGGAGAATAAGGGGGGGTTATACCTTAATCCCTCCAGTGGTCATTTGGTTATTTTTGTCTAGACAAAAATGTCTTAATTTTAGCCCTAGGCACTTTCATTTTCTATTATTATTTCAGAAAAACATCTATTTTTTGGTGCCACCCATGTCCTGCCCCCCAACACACCCCCTTGAAATTTGGTCAAACTGTGGAGCAAAAGTCTAAAATCGGGGTGTCCAAAATTGTAACGTAGATGTTTTGGAAAAAAAAAACGGCCTTCTGCCACCTTATGATATTTTTTGGACTTTTTTTTTTTTTTAAATTAGCTTCATAGATCAGACAGGATAACAGGAGTTAGAAAATAAGGGTGACTAGCTTAATCACATGGTAGCAGGGCTTTTTTGAGGGGGTACTCGGGGGTACTGAGTACCGGCACCTTTTCCACTGTCTGCTAAACTTGACCCATGGTTCTCGTATTTTAATGAAAGAGCTCAGCTTCTACATACAAATTCTGCCTTGTCATAGATTCTATGACTGGTTGCAGGGGTCCTGGCTATTGTGGGGTGAGTCCCTCAAAGATCACTCCACCCCTGAAGGGTGGCCTGGCATTTGAGAACTGGCACCTTTTTTGCTAGACAAAATGCACTGCTGGTAGTACTACAGAAATGGTAAGCAGTAATAGCAAATTTTAGTCATGTATATGGCCTGTTTTGCAGTTGCTTCTGCCTTTCATAGTTGGTGTATCAACCGAAAATCGAAATGCCTCCCACCTGTTCATACCCATTGTATTTGCATAGCCTGAGCTCACCAAATACACAAATCTAACTAAACAATGAATAGTAGGGATGAGCTGTCAACAACATATTCCAGGTCATTGCATGTTATTAAGAAATTTAAATAAGCTAAAAATATGACATTTTGTGTTGTTTTTTTTGTGTGTGTGCCGATAATAGTATGTACTTTCACTATTTGCAAAGAGAGTGCACTCATTAAAAGAGTGTGCACTACTTGCAAATAGGGCAAGCTCGTTTGGAAAGAGTAATCAGTCTTTCCTGTTAATGCATGAATGCCTCAACCATGGTGTATGTGTGAATAGGTCATGCATGCATGCACTATCGGGAAAAAGTGCACACTATTTGCAAAGAACACACCAAGGCAGAAGAACTGCAAACTCCAAGATGGAAAACAACAGAGCAGATCAATGGAAAATCAACATGAACTTTATTAATGAAATAAAAAAGCCCTTTGTAATTCAGAAATTTATTAACATCTGTTGATTTGCGATAAATGTCAGTTACAAATTGTCTCCCTCTAATACTTATATTAATGTCTAGAAAAGATATAGTCTTTTTATTGTAATTCATTTGGAACTTAAGATTGGTATCAAGGGTATTCAACCAGCTATAAAATTCTTCCAGGTTGCTTACCGTCCCTCTCCAAATCATAAAAATGTCGTCAATATATCTTTTCCAAAGGCAAATATTATCAATGTACATATTGTCTGAGAGGTGTTTCTTTTTGAAATCAGCTACGTATAGGTTAGCTATAGAGGGCGCAAATGTGGTGCCCATAGTAGTACCCTTAATTTGTTGGTAAAATTTACCATCAAAGGCAAAAAGTTTTTAGTAAGTGCAATAGTGGTCAATTCAATGATAAACTCTGTGGGAATCCTACAATGGAATGCTCTATTTGCCAGTACTCCTTTGAGAATTTAAATGGATTCTAATTGTGGAATGTTTGTAGAGAGACTTTCTACATCAAAGGTGACTAATAGCATATGGTTGCTGGGAGTCATGGTGTTAAGTGTGTTGATCATATCGGCTGAGTCTCGAGTATATGAAGGAATCTTAAAAACAAAAGGACGTAAAAATTTATCAATAAAAATGGAAAGTGGTTCTAATAGAGAGCCACACACAGACACAATAGGTCTACCTGGAGGTTTAGACAGGGATTTATGTATTTTGGGGAGAGTATATATGGGCAGGAGAATAGGTTCTTCCACTATTAGGAAGCACAGTATATCACACTGAAGGAAGTGGATTTCCTAATAGTGGAAGAACCTATTCTCCTGACCATATATACTCTCCCCAAAATACATAAATCCCTGTCTAAACCTCCAGGTAGAGCTATTGTGTCTGCATGTGGCTCCACTATTAGGAAATCCACTTCCTTTTGTGTGATATACTGTGCTTCCTAATAGCTCCCACCCCTCAGCATGCGCCATTTCCAGCACTAGAAATATATTTTAATTTTTGTAGCACAGGTGTTTACCCGGTTGTAATTGGGCAGTGCCGCATGCTGCCTGGTTACTACCAGGTTAGCGCAGGAGCCCTTACCGCTAATTCAATGGGTGGCAGTAAGTGTTCCCCCCTGAAATGGCCATGCAGCAAGTGCTTCGCTTGCACACAGCCATTTCTTTAAAAAAAAAAAAACAGCCTTTTACCCTCTGTGATAAAAAGGGGTCTTAGTGCTCATCAAAAACTGCCTTTTGCCGCAGCTTAGTAAAAGGACACCTTGAAGAATTACAAATAGTGATCAGTCCTATCAAACATTCACAGTCAATTGAGTTTTAGGGCTAGTCCACAAAAAGCAATATCAACGTCATATCATCAATAATGACTGGTCAATCACTGACCTTTAGTAAGTTCTTGTTTCCTTCCGCAGCACAGTACAATAATTCCATTTATAAAATAGCACCTCCTGGTCCCAGGGCACTGCAATTATTTACTCTAGGCTGGTAGAGATAACGCTACCTATGGCATAGTTCAGTGCTTATAAAGATGAATGGACATCTAAAGTAGAGGAGCACTTTAATGCTGACTGCTGTTTATCTACCTATCTCCCTGCCTGAAATACAGTCAGAATAATACTAATATTATCTTTTCAGGATCTGCAACTCCTTTAACTGATGACAAGTTTATCTCTGCTACTGAATCAATCCCAGCCTGACAGGAACAGCGTTTGTGTACAGTAAACAGTATGAGCACAATCTCCGCATGCTCCATGCTCCATGCTCCAGCTCAATCTACAGTCTTGTCTCTCAGAGATGCCCCTGTTGGCCATATCCTAAAAAACATGTCCTATCCATTACCGGATGACAATGCAGTTTCACTTAAGCTCATGTTACAGCCAGGAAAATAAATACATTGAAATAAACCAAAACAGATCATTTTAAATGAGTTTTTGGCACAGCTGCAGGGAAGAAGGGGTTGCAAATTGAATAGAAGGTCTGTTCAGAGGTCTCCAGAACACACTCTAAAAGAAATATCACTACAATAGGTTTAAATTCATTAAAATACTGATAGTCTATGGTATTAGAAGTCACTGATTATATGTGAAGGATTGCAGATATAATCCATACATATAGATATAGATACATACGTATATATACAGGTTCATATACAAAGTCTCTGGTTTTGAAAGTGCCTCCCCTTTATTATTCAAATTACACCGGCTTCCCATCAAAGTGAGAATCACCTTCAGATTATGTACCTTTGCCTTTCAAATTCTAAATGGCTCAGCTCCAGACTATATAAACTTACCTCAAAGAAATGCTAAATATGAGGCAAGAAACTATCTCAGACTACACCTCCCAAACTGCAAAAAAAGTGATCTACAAAAAACTGTCCACTCTGTAGACTTCACTTACCTAGGAACCAAATGGTGGAACTCCTTACCACCCAAAATAAGAAATATACAGGAATATACTAGATTCCACAAAATCCTCAAATTGTTCCTATTCAAACAAACCCTCAAAAAGAACGACCATATCTCAAACACTTAATTATTACCTGAATTGGTTATTACTCTGTTTACCATTAACTTTCTCTTTGCTTCATTTACAATTTCTCATTCATAATAGATTTTCTAAGGGGTCCTTTTACTAAGGTGCGCTGAAAAATGGCCTGCGGTAGTGTAGGCATGGGTTTTGAGTATGCACAGAATCATTTTCAGCTTACCTGTAAAAAAGGCCTTTTTAAAATTTTTGCCAAAAATGGACGTGTGGCAAAATGAAAATTGCCACGCGTCCATTTTGGGTCTGAGACCTCACTACCAGCCATTGACCTATCAGTAAAGTCTCATGCAGTAACTGGGCAGTAATGACCTACATGCACCAAATGCCACTTGGCACGCGTCCAATACACGTGGCAGAAATAAAATTTTATGGCTGTGTGTATTGAACGCGCAGCAAAAATGAAATTACCGCAGGAGCCATGTGGTAGCTGTGTGGTAACTCCATTTTAGCATACGTTGGACTCACAGAGATGCTTACGTGGCTTAGTAAAAGGGTCCCATAATGTTAAACATCCATAGTTAACCCAGTATGTATATGATACTGTATTGTAAAATTAGATTCTTACAACAAATTACTTTCTATAACATTATTCTTTGTTATGCATCCTATACTGTTTATTGTAAGCCACATTGAGCTCAAAATTGTTTGGGATTATGTGGGACATAAATGTCATAAATAAATAAATAAATAAATAAATAAATAAATAATAGGATGTTTACAATGCTGGAAACATGTACTAGTGAAATGGTGAATTTATTCCAGCACAGGTGAACTCAAGTCATACCATGTCCCAAGTGTCACAGACAGCCTGACCTATTAGAACTCAACATTCATCACATCCAGCTGAAAATGAAGGTATTTCCACTAACCTTGCCATCCAGTTTCTTGGTAGTCTATGACCACGATTGATACATTTGATCTCCGACGCGCTCTTAATTAAAAAAAATTAACAATGATTTTAAAAAAAGCATGTCAAGAATATCGGAATCAAGTTTGGCAAGTTGTTTCTACAATCTTTGGTCTCTCTACACCATTCGCTCCTAAGCTAATAATTTTTGCTTCCTTAACATTAGATGACTCCCTGGATGATAATCAATCTAAACCTTTTAATACTCTAATAGTAACTGCTCTCAAATTAGTTCTATATAATTGGAAAGATAATAACAAGCTTAATGTTCATTTCTGGTGGACTTCCGTGCTATAAACACACAAATTTGAGCTGTCACTTTCCAGTAAGCTTAAATCTCTATTATACACTAATAAAGTCTGGATGGGCACTACAACAATATTTAATGAATCTTGATACTGGCTCTTAGCTGCCTCATCCCTCCCTCCTTATTGCTGTCTTACAGTAGTCACTTTATTCTGCTTTATATTTTCTTGTCTTTATTTATATACTTATCTATTTATTTTCTTTAGTAATTCCACCTTATATTATCATTGAGTTACACTGTCTCTGAATTATATTCCAGTTGTTCTCTTATTCATACATAGTAACATAGTAACATAGTAGATGACGGCAGAAAAAGACCTGCACGGTCCATCCAGTCTGCCCAACAAGATAACTCATATTTGCTGCTTTTTGTGTATACCCTACTTTGATTTGTACCTATGCTCTTCAGGGCACAGACCGTATAAGTCTGCCCCGCACTATCCCCGCCTCCCAACCACCAGCCCCACCTCCCACCCACCGGCTCTGGCACAGGCACAGACCGTATAAGTCTGCCCAGCACTATCCTCACCTCCCCAGCCCTGCCTCCCAACCCCGGCTCTGGCACAGACCGTACAAGTCTGTCCAGCACTATCCCCGCCTCCCAACCTCCAGCCCCGCCTCCCGATCTTGACTAAGCTCCTGAGGATCCATTCCTCTGTTTATTGTTACATATTCAACTGTACTAGATTGTTCTTTTAATTCTCTTGCTATTGTTGTAAATTAAGAGATTTCTCTATTTTATCACATTTTGCTATTGAAAATTTCAATAACATTTCTTTAAAAGAAGCATTTAGAATATATTTGCACACATGCATATGTAGAGTCAGAAAACAATTGACATTTTTTAAGGTTACATGAAGGGGCATAATCGAATGGGGTGCCCAAATTTTGCGGAGGACGTCCTCGCAGGACGTCCCCACAAAGGGGCGGGGAAACCCGTATTATCAAAACAAGATGGGCAGCCATCTTTTGTTTCGATAATACGGTCGGGGACGCCCAAATCTCCACATTTAGGTCGACCTTAGAGATGGTCTTCCCTAGAGATGGTTGTCCCCGATTTTTGGCGATAATGGAAACCGAGGATGCCCATCTCAGAAATGACCAAATCCAAGCCATTTGGTAATGGGAGCAGCCAGCGTTCATAGTGAACTGGTCCCCCTCATATGCCAGGACACCAACTGGGCACCCTAGGGGGCACAGCAGTGGACTTCACAAATTGCTCCCAGGTGCACAATCCCCTTACCTTGGGTGCTGAGCCCCCCAAACCCCCCAAAAAACCCACTCCCCACAACTGTACACCACTACCATAGCCCTAAGGGGTGAAGGGGGGCACCTACATATGGGTACAGTGGGTTTCTGGTGGGTTTTGAAGGGCTCACATTTACCACCACATGTAACAGGTGGGGGGGGGGATGGGCCTGGGTCCATCAGCCTGAAGGGCATTGCACCCACTAAAACTGCTCCAAGGACCTGCATACTGCTGTCATGGAGCTGGGTATAACATTTGAGGCTGGCATAGAGGCTGGCAAAAAACATTTTTAAGTTTTTTTTTTAAGGTGGGAGGGGGTTGGTGACCACTGGGGGAGTAAGGAGAGGTCATTCCCGATTCCCTCCAGTGATCATCTAGTCAGTTCGGGCACCTTTTTGAGGCTTGGTTGCAAGAAAAAATGGACCAAGTAAAGTCGGCCAAGTGCTCATCAGGGACGCCCTTCTTTTTTCCATTATCAGCCGAGGGCGTCCTTGTGTTAGGCACGCCCCAGTCCCACCTTCGCTACGCTGCCGACACGCCCCTGTGAACTTTGGTCGTCCCCGCGACGGAAAGCAATTGAGGGCGCCCAAAATCAGCTTTCGATTATGCCGATTTGGGCGACCCTGAGAGAAGGACGCCCATCTTCCGATTTGTGTCGGAAGATGGGCGCCCTTCTCTTTCAAAAATAAGCCTGATATTGTCATATTTATTGTTTTCCCCACTTAGTTGAGTTCTTTATTGTTATATGGGGGGTTTGTGTTCATTTCCCATTTTGCTTTTCTCATTCTTAAACATTTGCCACATTATGGGGCCCGAGAGTAAAATGGTGTCACATTACTTGTCATAAAACAAAAAGAGAGGGTATAGAGCATACATAGAAAGTATACACACAAAAAAAGCAACACTGGGCCTTCAAGGCTGGGACAACAGGAGTATTTTATTAAAAAATGACCCCCACATGGGCCGTGTTTTGGCGTTAAGTAACGCCTGCCTCAGGGGTCAGAGTTTAGTTGTAAATTATACAAGATGTATAAATGTCCAATGCCTCTGAGAATAAAATAAAAAAACTTCTGACTCAAGCTGTCCTGTCGAGAAGGACAGCCACGATCAACTCCTGTGTTAGCCGTTCCTTTGATGAAAACAATTTGCAAATTGTTTTCATCAAAGGTATGGCTAAGTGCAATTCTGGAGACCGCATCTATGGAAAGATATACACAGGATGGAGTTGGTCCAGAGGGCAGCAATTAAATTGGTAGGTGGTCTCTGTCATAAAACATATAGGGACAGACTCATGAACCTCAACATGTATACACTGAAAGAGAGGTGGAAGAGAGGGGATATGATAGAAACGTTTAAATATCTCAGTGACATCAATATACAGGAGGTGAGCCTTTTTCAAATGAAGGAAATCTCTGGGATGAGTGGGCATAGGAAGAAGTTAAGAGGAAATATGCTTAGGAGGAATCTAAGAAAATACTCTTTCACGGAAAGGGTGGTGGATGCATGGAATGGCCTCTCAGAGAGGTCATGCAGATGAAGACTGTGTCAGAATTTAAGAAAGCATGGGAAAGGCATGTGGGATCCCTTAGGAAAAGGAGGAGTTAGGGTTACTGAGGAAGGACAGACTGGATGGGCCATTTGCCCTTATCTGTCTTCATGTTTCTATGTTTCTAGTTTATCAGCCAGAAATGTAGGAATGCTACCAAAGGCTTTCCTACAGTTATTCATGATATACTGAGATTTCTGCTTTTCTTAGCACTATCCTAATAGCTTTATTGAATATTGACTGGTCCTTGGTTACATGTGTTTCCTTTTTATTGCCCTTCTATTCTATTGTCATGATACATTTAGAGCTTTGATCATATGTTCTATCAGCATCTGTTGCTGTGAACAGCTTATAGACTGTAGGTAGACAAGTTATGGGTCTTTAATTTTTGGAAATGTTACTTGGATCTCCTTTTAGAAGAAGTGTTTTGACTGTTATTAGTCACAGTGGTGTTAAATCTGGCTGTCTAACCAACTGAGTTTTGCAATCTGTCAGGTTTTGGTGGAGTGATAATTGAGCCAAAAGTCGGTCACTCCATCTGGACCAGGGCACTTCCAGTTTGGGACTCTTTTCAACCTATTTTCCAGTTCTTTTGTTTTTAAATCTGGCTAGTCCGTAACTTTGATTGTTGCCTTTTCCAGATTCCCCTGTATGCAGGGTAGCCAATCTGCTTCTCAGTTGTACTCAACATGGTCTTTGTATAAGCTTCTCCAGAATGTTTCTGTGTAAGTACAGTGCAAATACCACCAATTAAAGCGGAACCTCTTTCCCAGTTCCCTGTAGAATTGTTTTGGGTTCTCTCTAATCAGTTTATTTAGATATCTCTCGTTTCTGTTCTCTTCACATCTCCACAGTTTGTTTGTTTGTTTGTTTGGTTCTGCCGTTAATTTTATTATTGGAGCATACAAATTTAAGGTCTTTCTCTGTTAATGCAGCATGCTTCAATTTGATGTTTTGGATCTTTCTCGTTATCTTTACTGATTGTGATCCCTTGAGATACCCATTTATGTGGAACACCTCTTCTCACTATGATTTTATTTCTTTTTCAATAACTTTTTTTCAAAGAGGAGTTGTTCTCTTTCTCTTCTTCCCCTGACCCTATATCCTTGCTGGTAGAATTCTGCTAATGGAAGTTTTGCAGCACAAAATTGAATTCATATTGGAGGCAGCCTAGCCAGTCAGGTTTTCAGGATAGCCACAATGAATATTCATGAGATAGATTTGCATGCATTGTGGATATCCTGAAAACCTAACTGGCTGGGGTGCCTCCAGGAATAGGTTTGGGAACAAGTGGCTTTATTCATTTTACCATACTCTTCTCTCTCAGTGTTAAATTGAATTTGCATAATCTTTCCCTGTCCTGGAACCCAGCATATTTATCTATTACCAGAGTGGCTAAGTTATTAATTCCTCCATCTATGGGTCTTTCTCCCCCTTTTGTCTTCATCTTCAATTAACATCTTAGGTTGTCCTTCATTTATTTCACATTCTTGTCATTCTAGATTTCCATTGTCTATTGTTACCATATCATTGCTTTTACTACTCTGTTCTGAGCCTCCTCCTCTCAACTTGTCCTAACATTCTTTTCTAGATCTCTTCTTGCTTTCTTTCTTTCTCTTTATAGATCAACCTTCTCACTTGTACTCATTTCTGGATTTCCTCCTTCTCCCTCTACATCAGCCTTTCCTTTGATATTTTACTTTCAAAATCTTTCTTCCTCTTCCCGCTGTTCCCTTCTAAGACTCCTGCTTCTTTTATAGCAGATGCCTTTCCTCTGATGCTCTCACCAAGATCTTCTCTTTCTCTTTCCATTTCTTTTTCTACGGAAACCTTCAATTGTGTTAAGATACTAACACTCATGTACTTCTTTTGTTTGATCTTTAAAATTAGGGATATTAAATTTGCATCAGTCATTTTTTGAAGCTTTTCCAGTGGCAATATTCCTGTTTTCTCCAGTTTTTGGTGAACTCTCTTGGTATATCCTCTTGGTCTGAATATAGGATGTGTACCATACAAATAGCAGCAAATTATCTCCTCTTTATCTGCAAGAGTCCACTAATTGTAGTTAACCCTCTTGTTTTTCATTTTCTGTGGCTGATGTCCTGTTGCAGTGGGTCCATGAACAAGTCCACCATGGCCTTTATCTGAAGTATTTGCACTATTGCTACCACCTCATTAGCCCTAGTATGTAAGCTACTGGCAGGTACCTTTTTATTTTAGGCAATGTATAGCCAGTATATACCCTTCCTTTTCTTTCCAACCATACTTCAACTGTAGTATCACCTTGCTAAGATTCAATAAAGATGTTAGGGTCACCACATGAATTTACTCATCAAGACTTGAGGAGAAAAATTATTCTCGCTTCTTCAGAAATGTACAGAAATCTACCAGCTGCTGCTACTGAATTTTATGCTGCACTCCTGTGGAGGGCCTGGGGTGTGCATCCAGCAATGGACCACTCCATGACACCCTCCTTATACAATTAGTTCCTTCATTTAGGGATAGTAAGTTCAACCAGACAAGCAAGGTACAGGTGCAGGAGCAAGTTCCTTTTTTGGAAATAAGTACATAAGTATTGCCACACTGGGACAGACCAAAGGTCCATCAAGCCCAGCATCCTGTTTCCAACAGTGGTCAATCCAGGTCACAAATACCTGGCAAGACCCCAAAAAAGTTCAATACACTTTATGCTGCTTATCCCAGAAATAAACAGTGGATTTTCCCCAAGTCAAATTAACAATGGTCTGTGGACTTTTCCTTTAGGAAGCCATCCAGACCTTTTTAAAACCCTGCTAAGCTAACCACCTTTACCACATTCTCTGGCAACAAATTCCAGAGTTTAATTACACATTGAGTGAAGAAAGATTTTCTCCGATTCATATTAAATTTACTACTTTGTAGCTTCATCGCATGCTCACTAGTCCTAGTATTTTTGGAAAGAGTAAACAAATGATTCACGTCCACCTGTTCCACTCAACTCATTATTTTATAGACCTCTATCATAGCTCCCCTCAGATATCTTTTCTCCAAGCTGGAGCCCTAGCCGCTTCAGCCTTTCCTCAAAGGGAAGTTGTCCCATCCCCTTTATCATTTTTGTTGCCCTTCTCTGTATCTTTTCTAATTCCACTATACCTTTTTTGAGATGCGGTGACTAGAATTGAACAGGTATGGTAGCACCATGGGCTGATACAAAGGCATTGTAACATCCTCATTTTTGTTTTCCATTCCTTTCCTAATAATACCTAACATTCTATTTGCTTTCTTAGCCACTGCAGCACACTGAATAGAGGGTTTCAACATATCATCAACAAT
The DNA here is from genome assembly GCF_901765095.1 of Microcaecilia unicolor. Classification (NCBI taxonomy): domain Eukaryota; kingdom Metazoa; phylum Chordata; class Amphibia; order Gymnophiona; family Siphonopidae; genus Microcaecilia; species Microcaecilia unicolor. The sequence goes on from NC_044032.1 coordinate 444,566,553, forward strand.
GATGCCGAGATCCCTTTCTTGGTTGGTGACTCCTAACATGGAACCTTGCATTACGTAGTTATAGTGCAGGTTCCTCTTTCCCACATGCATCACTTTGCACTTGCTCACATTGAATGTCATCTGCCAATTAGACGCCCAGTCTCCTAGTCTCGTAAGGTCCTCATATAATTTTTCACAATGCTCTTGTGATTTAACAACTTTTAATAACTTTGTGTTGTCAGTAAATTTTTAATTACCTCACTAGTTACTCCCAACTCTAGATCATTTATAAATATGTTAAAAAGCAGCGGTCCATAATCAGGTTAACACCACGTTTTCTTTGTTTACTGTTGTTTAATTGATCTCCTTGTCTTGTTTCACTCTCCCTATTTTGTGGTCTAAGAAAGAGTATAGAATTACCTGATTGAAATAATTCTTGTGTGTTATTTTCTCTGTATTTTTGGCAAGTTATTTTAGTGCTTGTAAAATTAAGTTGTTATAAATAAAATAAAAAAACAAAAAAAGCAGCGGTCCCAGCACAGACCCCTGGGGAACCTCATTATCTACCCTTCTCCATTGAGAATATTGACCATTTAACCCTACTCACTGTTTTCAATCCTTTAACCAGTTTTTAATCCACAATAGGACACGATCTCCCATCCCATGTAATTATTTGAGATGAAAAGACTTGATTTTGTGGATAGCTTATAGCAAATATATCTTTTCCTTGTAATTTTCGTTGCAGATATCTCAGAAGCAAAAGCCCCCTTGAAAACAGCACTTGAGCATGGGCAATATTGCAATTTTAAAAACAATTTATTGATTTACAAAATTAGGGGCCATTTTACTAAGCGGCAGTAAAATGGCCTCTTTTCTATTTTCTGCATTAATGGCCATGTGCTAATGTCGCCATTAGTGTGTGCCTATTAAAAACAATTGCCACTTATCACCATCCATTTTCTAGGTGGCAAGGGCTCATACGGTAATCCTGTGATAGTCAGTTAGCATGCGGTAATGTAGATGCGCTAACTAATTAGCAGAGAAACACCCACTCTCCATCCCAATACACCCCCTCCATGGAAAAAACTGAAATATTTTTTAGTGCATGATTTGCGCATGCAGATTGGGATCTTATTGGAGGATGCTTGAGTGCATCCTGCAGTAAATCCTTTTAAGCTGCGGTAAACTGCAATAATACAGTGGATTACATTAAAAAATAGCAACTAGATAGAATGTACATAAACATAATGGCCTGATATTCAAAGGATTTATGCTCCTCTCTGAAAATGTACTAGGGCTGAGTGCATACCTTAAACAGCCTGACATTCAAAAGGCTCCTGCCCGGTTAAATTCACTTTGGCCACCTAAGCATTGACATTCAGTGGCACTTAATGGGACAGTATCATTGAAAATCACCATAGACGGCCCCTGCACTGTCTGATTAGTGCTGGGGCTGGGGTGATCTGTGGGAGGAGGTGGGACTTACCCAGTTAAAAGCAAAAAAGCTGTCCTAACCTCAGGCACCTAGCTAATCGAGCACCAGAATGAATATTGGCTGGGCCATATTCTATAACAATACGACTAAATTTGGGAACACCCACAAAATGCCCATTTCCCTGCCCATAACCACACACCTTTTTGAACTGCGAGCTTTAGAATTTAGGCACAGTTCATTACAGCATACGCTTGGCAAGTTATGTGCATAAATTCTAATTTTTGCCAATTAATGCTAATTATTTAAGTGCTATTAACAGCACTGATTGGCTTGTTACGCCAATTAAGTTACCCTTATTGTTATGGAATACACTTAGATTTAGCCAAATGGAAAAATTATGTTCTTACCTGATAATTTTCTTTCCTTTAATCTGACCAGACCAGTCCAGACTAATGGGTTGTGTCCATCTACCAGCGGAAGGAGACAGAGAAAATAGTTCCAAGTAAACCGCCCTTTAAGGGTATCGTGCAGCCTGGAATGTTCAGTACTTCGAATAGCCAAGCAATGGTGCTCTGAAGTCTAGAAGAAAACACAGTTAATACCAAACAGGCAAACTCTTGGAGCCAATATGCAGAACCTCACTGTTCCTGCTTGGCCGAAGGAAACTGCAACCTTCCCTCAAAGAAACAGAAAGCGGGAGGGAATGGTCCATACCGAGCTTGCTCAAGCACATAGAGATCTACCCCTAAATCCTGGGAAAGAACTCCGTGATCCCAAGTAACAGGAGTAATACAGAGCTGGCACAGCATCAAGTGGCAAGAGATTGAATAGGCAGTGCTGTAGGACATCCCACCATACTGAAGCGTCGTGGAACAGCCAGGGATACCTAAAGGAAACAACACTCTGACAGACTTTAGCCAGGGAAGGCATCTGGACTGGTCTGGTATGTTCAAAGGAAAGAAAATTATCAGGTAAGAACATAATTTTTTCTTCCTTGTCATCTATACCAGACCAGTCCAGACTAATGGGATGTAGCAAAGCAGTTTCCCAAATGGGGGTGGGGGGGGGGAGGAGAAAATAAGAATGTAGAAGGTTGAAAAATCAACAAAGCTATACACACAGCAAAAACTGATCAGCAGAAAAAGATTCAAATATCCAAACCACCAGGCTACCAAAATGGAACAGAGTTAGACACTAGAAAAGGAACTGAAGCCATAGGACGTAAAACAAACGTCTTGAGCAAAAGAGAAACTACATACCCCTGTCCCCAGAGTAGCAACAGAAGCAGCAAAGATACTCATGCCAACGGACCCCCCCCCCCCCCCCTTGGAAGGAAGGCAACAGTTGTATCCGAGCAACAAGGAGAAGAACTGTCTCTCCTAGACCAGGATCAACTTCTCCAAACCCTGGCAGGACAAAGACAAACTCCCAAACCTGCCAATCTGCCTTGAGTCCAAGATGGTCTGAGGAAGCAACTCTAACAAGTACTAGGAGTATGCAACCCCAAACAGTGTGCCACACTTCATAGAAGAAAGGAAGCAACGCCCAGGAACCACCCAGACCTGCACCAGTAACAGAATCAAACTCCACAGAACAAGAAGATACTCCAGAGTCGAGAGAACCAACTAACTGTAGCGCTAGTCTCTCCAGGAGAACCATGAAGAAAAGGGCAGCAGCATATCAAGGTACAACTGTAGAAAGACAGTACTCCTAAACCAGCTCGCTCTGGACTTACGTAGGAAAGAACAGAGCCAAGAGAACAAAAGGAGACAAAAAGGAAGACAGTCGAGAGCCACGCTGTGGAGAAAAGACCCCCCAAGGTGCTAAGAAGCCACAAAAGGAGCAGAGACGAATTCAAACTCCAGCAATGGAGAAGCTTCTTGCCAGCAACCAAGAGGCTATGGCAAGAAAAGGTGCCACAGGAATGGTAGCTAACAGGAGACAAGGCAGCCTTGTCTAGCAATCTACTGTAGTATGCTACAGCTGCCAAGAAGTTGCTGTATCCAAGCTGCAGAAAAGAGCTGGGGTTGACCGACAATGTGAAACATTGCCCAACAGGCAAAGGTAAAAATACACTCCACAGTCAGAGACTGAACTGTGCTCAAGGGACAGAAACGAAGCTGCGCTCATCAGGCAGAGTAGAATCTGTGCTCAACGAGAACATGGATTTGAATTCAAAGCACACAAACTTATTCACGCACCACGAGCAGAGAAGGAGTTGCACACCTCTGGCAAAGATAGAAATGCACTAAACAAGCAGAGAAGAAGCTGAGAGTAACAGACAGAGGATGAGCAGTGCCCCACTGAAAGGGCTGGATGTTAGAGGTACCTGCAGAACTGACGCTGTGGTAGCGATGGAACTGTGTATAAAACACAGACAAGGAGCTGCTTTCCACACGCAAACAAGGAGCAGCGCTCCACATGCCAACAAGGAGCTATGCTTCCTATGCAGACATGAAGCTGTGCAGTACCTGCAGTCACAGAGCTGTGCTCCACATACTGCCCTGGAACTGCACCCAAACTGCAGAGAAGAGTTGTGCTAAACACACAGAGATGGAGTTACACTCAACAGGCAGTGAAGCTGCGCTCTGCACGCAGACAGGTAGCTGCGTTCCATATGTAGAGAGAGAGAGAGCTGCATGCCACACACAGACAAGGAGCTGCGTTCCACAGGCAGACACAGAGCCACGTTCTACATGCAGACACAGGACTGCGCCCCACACTGAGACCTGCAGAGAAAGAATTACACTCAACATGTGACAATGGAGCTGCATTCAACATGCAGAGATAAAAGTTGCAGAATATGCAGCGAAGGAACTTTACTCAATATGCCATGATAGAGCTGTCCTCAACATACAGCGATGGAGCTAAAGCCAACCTGGAACTGTAGAACTGTGCCCAACATGCAGCAATGGAGCCGTGCCCAACATGGAACAATGAAGCAGTGCTCAACATGCAGCGATGGAGCTGCGCTCAACATGCAGCGATGGAGTTGTGCTCAACATAGAACAATGTAGTTGTGTTCATCGTTCAGCGATGGAGCTGTGCTCAAATGCAGTAATGGAACTGTGCTCAACATGCAGTGATTGAGCTGTGCTCAACATGCAAAATGCATACATGAAGCTCCGGGGAACAGCCAAAGAAGAAGGTGCTGCCAAGAAGCCAATAAGAAAGGAGCACAAGTTGTGGAAATACAGACTTGGCGCTGCACTCCTCTGGCCCAGAGGGACTAAAACTACGAGAAGGCCCTGTGCCCCTGCGCCCTCCTAGGCAACCAAGACGAACCAGCAGTCAATGTAGAGAAAGAACTCTACAAGAGGGAGGTAAGCACCACAGATCTGGAATCTTAAGACCATAGGGAGCAAAATGCAGCCATAAGGCAGTGAGGAAGAAAGAACTCTCGCCAGGCCAGGAACAAAGAGGAAGCTGGCCACTAACACCAAACCGAGGAAAATCCAGCTAAGGAAGAGTCAAACTCCAGACCTAGAACAGAGCTACTTCCCTGCAGAAAAGTAGAGAAAAGTGCAGAACTAAGAGGCGATAATCCAGATGCATAGCAATAGATCTGCTCAACAGGAAAGAACTGTGCCCCTTACAGAAAAAGGAAGGAGTGCTAAATGTGCCAGGAGAGAGGCGCCTGAAACTAGAAAAGGCAAAATTTGCCTGTGCCAGGCTAAAATTCCCACCCAAAAGCAAGGGAAAGCAAGGAAGAGCTGTGGCAAACTAGTCCTAAAAAGGCGCATTCCCATAAAGAGACACTGAACAGAGTCCAAGCAAAAGACTGGCAAAAATGGCGCTCTCGAGGGTACTCAGAACAGGGATATGAGCTAGCAGTTGCACACCAAGGGCAACTCAGACCCTTGCCAGAAGGAAAGTACCCTGCAGACAAACCAGAGCATACAGGACAGATCAACGGGGATGAGAGAACCAGAACCTCCCTAAGGAAGGGAGGAAAAACTGCTGCCAAAACAAGAATCAAATAGCAGGGGCGTCTCAAGCAAGATGCCTGAAGCAGCAGAGACCGGACGGTCTGAAAAAGAACTGACCAAGAGCTATGTAAGATTGACAGGAAGGAAAAATAGCCCTGGACTAAAAAGACTGAGCCTGCAGCCAAACAGAGCCAGCGAGAGACTTCCCCCACTTTGGAAATGGCAGACTAAGACCTCCGAACCGCAAAGGTACAGGTTCTAGCAACGGGGCCGCCCTCTGAATCTAGGACCGTGAAGAGGAGAAAAACTACTGAGTTTCGTGATCCAGACACGAGCCGTGCCCCACAAAAAAAAAAAAAAAAAAAATCAAAGCAGCTCAGAAGGGTCCAAGATCAGAATCAGAAGCCGGCCAGTGAAATTCAAAGAAACTTGCAAGCGGCCCCCTAGAATACATTGTCAAAGGTGGGAAAGAGCAGAAACACCACGAGGGAACAAAATGGCCCAACAAAACCTGAGAGAGCAGAGAAGCGAAGCCGAACGCAAGCCTGCCAAAAACAAAGGAGGCCACGAGAAGAAGGAACTAAAAATAAATCAGGTAACAGGCAAGAGAAAGAAGGAAAAACAAAGTTTCTTCTTCTTTTTTTTTTTTTAAAACAACCTTCTTCACTAGTGACAGAAATAAATAAAGGTCTACCTCAGAGGCAGAAAAGGAGGGAAAAACAAAGTTTCTTCTTTGTTTTTTTTTAAACAACCTTCTTCACTAGTGACAGGAATAAATAAAGGCTTACATCAGAGGCAGAAATTCAGATATACCTATCACCACAGAAGAGAAGAACCCCCACAGGGGAGACAAGTTACTCCATGCCACAACTATCACCCTGCTATAAAGACAGCCAGCGGAGGTAGGGGAGGGGAGGGAACCAGGGTCACTGGATATCATCCCAGCTGGCAGATGAGGAACTCAGGACCACTGAGTATCATCTAAAACTAGCCCCAACACGGCTACCAGCACACCCCTGGCTACACTGTTACCAGAAGAATCTGGGACAGGAGCTACAAGCCATCAATCCAGAGCAGCTCCACCATCCGCTAGGAGACAGAGAAAATACTGAACATTCCATGCTGCACGATACCCTTAAGGGGCGGTTTACTTGAATCTATTTTTGCTGTCTCCTTCCGCTGGTAAATGGACACAACCCATTATTCTGGACTGGTCTGGTATAGATGACAAGGAAACGTAGATTCTTGCAGTATGCGTGTCTTGGCTAATATTCAGCTGTGTCCTCGTTGAAGATCGGCTGGGACCCGCATAAGCTCTAGTGGCCAGTGCAGTTGAGATTAGTGCTGAACCTTCAGTATCCATGCCCAAACATGGCACAGCTCTGAATATTTGGGGCTAATACTGCCTGCAGTAGACGGCTTTTTAAAAATTTCTGACTGCCGCAAGCTAAATATGAGCTAGAAATTTTCATAAAATTTAGGAGCATAAAAGATGGGTGGCAACAGGGGTAGATTGGGGGGGGGAGGGGGGATTAGGAGTTTAGCATGATTTTCAGCACTAAGCTCATAAATTAGGTTCATAAATCTAGGCAAATGAATGTTAGGCATACATTTATAAACAGAACGTTTAAGCTCCAAAATTAAGTTATCTAGGTTTGGCTGAAAATAGGGCACAATTTTAGGAGCCTCATTTAGGAGCAAACATTTAGGAGTTCAGCTTTTTTTTTTTAATATCAGGCCCGATAAAAATAAAAATTCAAAACACAAAAATAATAAATCTCAAATAAAATGTTTAGAAAGCACAGCCAATAAACCAGCTTTCAAAGCCTCTTAAACAAAGATAACAAGGCTCAGTTCTAATCTGAAAAAGAATTGCATTCCAACGAGTTTGGGCAAAGAAATGAAAGACTTGGAACAACTGGCTGTAGACTAATCAACACATTCTTGCTGAAAAAGACCTAAGATTATGACAAGGGGAGTACTACTTCAACAAATTCCACAGATGAGAGGGCCCATTCTGATACAAAATTTATAGACACATGAAAACACTTTAAATTGAATACATCACCATACTGAAAACTGGTATAATTCCCTAAGGATAAATGTCCCTACAATCAGTCAGGCTGCTATATTCTGCAAACGCTGAAGCCTCTACAGTGATTTCAGTGGTAACTTTTGATTAAATGAATTACAGTAATCAATACCTGAAGTGACTAAGGGATGAACCTGTGTCTAACATGAAATTACAATGGTAGCCAGAGCCAGAACAATCATCTGGGATGACTCTGCCATCCAAGTGGGAGGAAAGGGATCCAGTTTAGGAAGATATCAATTTTATTTGTCTCAATATTCTCTCCAAATTGGTCTCACTCTCACAACAAAAGAATCTTTTCCAGGGCAGGAAATCTCTCTCAGCCCCTAATCTGGAAGTACATATATTCAAACCTGGGACAACATTCTCTTTTGAATGAGTGTTATCTATGAAATGACTCTGCCAACTTGCCAAAACTGATTGAAGAGAAGTGTTGTAGCTAATTTATAACCATTTCCTCAGTTCACATTTAGATCAACATCACAAATGTCTTCAGGCTTTGGGGGTTTACAGAATTACATATGACCACAATTGCTCAAAAAATGTGAATATACCTGCAGATTGCCCTTCAAGCACCTTCTGACCCTTTCCTCACTTAATACAGTCAAACCTCCAATGACAGAAAAAATGTTCTCTAATGTGATTTTCTGTCAAGTTCAATTACTGCACAAAAAAATTGCTTTTTTTTGTTTCCCTATTAGCAATTCAGTAAAAATCAGCATGAGACTTACACCGTAGGGTTTTCTATGAGGGCAAGGTATTTTTCATGTCTGTCATTTAAGCAATCATAAATATTCATTACACCAGGTAAAAAAATGTCCTAACTTAAAAATTTGAGATCACAAAGGAGCCAAACTTTCTGAGACCAAACTATTAAGGTTTATGTAGTTCTCTCCAGAAGACGTTTTTGATTATAGTCTCTGGAACAAGGGATTGTGATTGTAGCTAACACCCTTTTCAGTAGTAGATCAAGGCAAGTTACATGTAGGTACAAGGTATTTTCTTGTCCTAAGAGTGTTTACAGTCTAAAATCCCTGTCTACTAAGCCGTTCTAGCGGAAGCCGTGCACTAATGCCGACATAGCCCATTCACTTTGATTGGCTGTGTCGGCATTGCCGCATGGCTTAGTAAACAGGGGGGTAAGTTTGTACTTGAGAAAATGGAGGGTTAAGTAACTTACAAGGAGTTACAGGCAGCAGGATGCAAATTCTAGTCTCCCTTGTTCTCGGCTCATTGCTATAACCACTGGGCTACTCTTCTATTGATATCAGCCTATTAGGTTTTAAACTTCACCTCCAGGATACAGCTATACCAGCAACTGGTCTACTCCTAGGGTGACCAGGAGGGGCATTTTCGAAAGGGACGTCCAAGTTGCGATTTGGACGTCCTTGCAAAATGGTGAAATCCAGGGGCAGGGAAACCTGTATTTTCAAAACAAGATGGACATCCATCTTTCGTTTTGAAAATACCATCAGGGACGTCCAAATCCTTAAATTTGGACATTCCTAGATTTGGACGTTTCTGACTTTCGGCAATTTTCGAAACCAAAGATGTCCATGTCAAAAATGTCCTAATGCAAGCCATTTGGGCGTGGGAGGAGCCAGCATTTGTAGTGCACTGGTCCCCCTAACATGCCAGGACACCAACCGGGCACCCTAGGGGGGCACTGCAGTGGACTTCATAAATTGCTCCCAGGTACATAGCTCCCTTACATTGTGTGCTGAGCCCCCCCACAATCCCCCCAAAATCCACTACCCACAACTGTACACCACTTCCAGCCCTTAGGGGGGAAGGGAGGCACCTAGATGTGGGTACAGTGGGTTTCTGGTGCGTTTTGCAGAGCTCGCTGTTTTCTTCACAAATGTAACAGGTGGGAGGGGGGGGGATATGGGCCTTGGTCCGTCTGTCTGAAGTGCACTGCAGTACCCACTAAAACTGCTCCTGGGACCTGCATGCGCTGTCATGGACCTGAGTATGACATCTGAGGCTGGCACGACATATTTTTAAAGATGTTTTTTGAGGGTGGGAGGGGGTTAGTGACCACTGGGGGAATAACAGGAGGTCATCCCCGATTCTCTCTGGTGGTCATCTGGTCATTTCAGGCACCTTTTTGTGCCTTAGTCATAATAAAAACACGTCCGGGTGAAAACGTCCAAGTGTTTGTCAGGGACGTCCTTGTTTTTTTCGATTACGGGTCAAGGACGTCCAAGTGTTAGGCACGCCCAAATCCTGCCTTCGCTACGCCTCTGACACGCCCCCTTGAACTTTGGCCGTCCTTGCGATGGAGTGCAGTTGGAGACATCCTAAATCGGGTTTCAATTGTACTGATTTGGACGTCTCTGGGAGAAGGAAATCCATCTTCCGATTTATGTCGAAAAATGGACATCCTTCAATTTTGAAAATAAGCCCACAGATCTCTTCTTTCATATAGTATAGTTCTGTTTAAAAAAAATTACCCTATATTTGGCAGAGGCAGGGAAAGGACATACAATTATCCTGTTTTTCAATCTGGACACAAAAGAAAAAGTATTTTTTCTGAACTTCATGTATGAAATGCATGGGCTGATCTCACTCTCTGTCACATCCCTTCCTCTCCCCTCTTCTTTTTCCTTCTTCCTGGCTCCCCTCACTTCACCCTCTTTTCTTTCATAGTACTGTGGGCAGATGGCCATCAGGGTGAGGATATGGTTATCATGTGCTCCCTTGTCACCGCCGCTGCTTTCTTCCCCTGATACTGCAAAACACTGGCCATTGTCAGAAAGGCCAAAAAGTGCTGTCTGAAAGTTACGCTTTTGATTGTTTCAGTGATAAAAATTCTTTTTATTACAGTTTAAGACTGATATTTATTTATTTTAAATACTTCTAACCTGATTATGTACAAAGTGGTTTCTATAAAAACATACATATTAAAATACAAAATAAAAATAACAAAGATAAGTCTTCATTAACATACTTAACAAAGTGCTGCCATTACAAACTCTCCAACTTTATATTTATATTTTTCTGCCAATGATAGAGCAGTCAGTAAATTGAAATTACTTTTGAGGCTTTTCCTTTTTGTTAAACTAATACTTTTGCATACTATTGTGTTTCTGGTACACTGTTTACAGAGGGGTTTGTTTTTCTATTGGTTATCGTCCTTTACCTTCTCTTCCATAACTGGAAATCCACACACTCAGGATTATTACACAGCCCATTCTGTATTCAGATTGCAAAATATGGGCGTTCTTTTACTAACTGCGCTGAAAAAATAGCCTGCGCTGGTATAGATGCGTGTATCGGACCCACGAAGGTCCATTTTTCAGTGCACTTGCAAAAAACGGCCTTTTTTGGGGCCAAAAATGAACGTGCAGGAAAATAAAAATGGGCACACATCCATGTTGGGCCTGAGACTTTACTGCCACCCATTGACTTAGCGGTAAGATCTCACATGTTAACTGGGTGGTAATCGTCAGCACGCGCACACTGCTGATTACCGCCCAGTTAGCGCCGCACGCTGGAACTTTTCCAGCATGCTTACTGGATGCATGTAAAAAATGAAATTACCACCCAGGCCAAGTGGTAGCCAGGCAGTAGTTCTGAATTGGCGTGCATTGGGCACACGTAGGCGCCCACGCGGTTTAGTAAAAGGGCCCCTCAGTCTGCAGTGTTGAGTAATATTTAGTAATACTTATTTCCTTTTGTCTCTATCTCCCCCCCTTCTAACTCAATTATGATTGATTGTAAACCACTTAGATAATTGTTTTTATTTGTTGCATATTAAATACAATTGGACTGTGAACTGTAACAACAATTTTTGTTTTGCACTCATGATATGAAGTTGCAGATAATTGCCATTTACATCATTAACTGACACATTTTTATACTTCAAGTGATCCTAGGAAGTTGGCAAATATGGGCTATATATGTATAAATAAATCCAATAAGAAAAGGGAATCAGAAGTTGTAAACTTCCCTTTACTGTGTTAAGTTGCAGAGCAGAGCAATAGTAGCTACAAGCGATTGCCATGTAAATGAGAAATGAACCAACCACTGCTTTCCAATAAATTTCACATGTAGCTCATTTTTCATCGTCTGGTTCACATGACGCATTCAGAATGTATTGGCAGCACATTAGAAAGTGATTTGCACCACTAAATCACATCCGAGCAAACAGGATGTGAAGGAGTTGGTGCTCCAAGATATTAATACAATCGCAGTTTATTCTAGGAAAGCATACTGTAAATGTAGACGTCTCTTTGACTATTTGGACCTTGGAAAGAATTTTTATGTAGTCTCTGTCTGGGATGCCTGATGGATTCTGTATGGTGTCAGACAAGGTTCATTTCCTTCTAACTCTGGTTTTCTTCATACAGCAAATGGAACCTCTTGTGCTCCAGAATTCTTCCCTCTCGTCCCCACTCCCTTCCTTGTTGCGGTCACAGACACTCATTTTCTCCTTCCCTGACCTTGATTTGTAAGAAGATAAACAAGTTGCTGGATAATGGTGGTTGTTGTCCAACATATAGGAGGGAATTCAATAAATGGTGCGAAAACTTAGGTGCTGAAAAAATTCAGCGCTAAGCGCTATTCTATTAAGGGTCTGAGCCTCATATAGAATAGCGTTTAACGTGGATCCCACACCTAGTTTTTGGATGCTGGACTTACACCTGCGAAAATCTGGTATAAATGCTGGTGCCCAAGTTAGGAGCAGTTAGACAATATTCTGTAATTCTGCGTGCAACATTTTGAAATGCCTTTGAAATGCCCAGACCACGCCCCCTTTTGAGATATGCACCATGGGAGTTAGGCACCGTGCCTTATAAAATAATGTACATCCAGATGCATATGAAAATTTTAATGAGCACCAATTAGCCTCTATAATTGGTTGTTAGCCCCCCTGTTAATGGCTTAAAGCGAATGCTACATACCTGTAGAAGGTATTCTCCGAGGACAGCAGGCTGATTGTTCTCACTGATGGGTGACGTCCACGGCAGCCCCTCCAATCGGAAACTTCACTAGCAAAGTCCTTTGCTAGCCCTCGCGCGCCCGCGCGCACCGCGCATGCGCGGCCGTCTTCCCGCCCGAAACCGGCTCGAGCCGGCCAGTCCAGTATGTAGCAAGACAATACACTTCAAGGGAAGACACAACTCCAAAGGGGAGGCGGGCGGGTTTGTGAGAACAATCAGCCTGCTGTCCTCGGAGAATACCTTCTACAGGTATGTAGCATTCGCTTTCTCCGAGGACAAGCAGGCTGCTTGTTCTCACTGATGGGGTATCCCTAGCCCCCAGGCTCACTCAAAACAACAACATTGGTCAATTGGGCCTCGCAACGGCGAGGACATAACTGAGATTGACCTAAAAAATTTACCAACTAACTGAGAGTGTAGCCTGGAACAGAACAAACAGGGCCCTCGGGGGGTGGAGTTGGATCCTAAAGCCCAAACAGGTTCTGAAGAACTGACTGCCCGAACCGACTGTCACGTCGGGTATCCTGCTGCAGGCAGTAATGAGATGTGAATGTGTGGACAGATGACCACGTCGCAGCTTTGCAAATTTCCTCCATGGTGGCTGACTTCAAGTGGGCTACCGACGCTGCCATGGCTCTAACATTATGAGCCGTGACATGACCCTCAAGAGCCAGCCCAGCCTGGGCGTAAGTGAAGGAAATGCAATCTGCTAGCCAATTGGATATGGTGCGTTTCCCTACAGCCACTCCCCTCTTGTTGGGATCAAAAGAAACAAACAATTGGGCGGACTGTCTGTGGGGCTGTGTCCGCTCCAGATAGAAGGCCAATGCTCTCTTGCAGTCCAATGTGTGCAGCTGACGTTCAGCAGGGCAGGAATGAGGACGGGGAAAGAATGTTGGCAAGACAATTGACTGGTTCAGATGGAACTCCGACACAACCTTCGGCAGAAACTTAGGGTGAGTGCGGAGGACTACTCGGTTGTGATGAAATTTGGTGTAAGGGGCCTGGGCTACCAGGGCCTGAAGCTCACTGACTCTACGAGCCGAGGTAACTGCCACCAAGAAAATGACCTTCCAGGTCAAGTACTTCGGATGGCAGGAATTCAGTGGCTCGAAAGGAGGTTTCATCAGCTGGGTGAGAACGACATTGAGATCCCATGACACTGTAGGAGGCTTGACAGGGGGCTTTGACAAAAGCAAACCTCTCATGAAGCGAACAACTAAAGGCTGTCCTGAGATCGGCTTACCTTCCACTTGGTAATGGTATGCACTGATTGCACTAAGGTGAACCCTTACGGAGTTGGTCTTCAGACCAGACTCAGACAAGTGGAGAAGGTATTCAAGCAGGGTCTGTGTAGGACAAGAGCGAGGATCTAGGGCCTTGCTGTCACACCAGACGGCAAACCTCCTCCAATGAAAGAAGTAACTTCTCTTAGTTGAGTCTTTCCTGGAAGCAAGCAAGATGCGGGAGACACCCTCTGGCAGACCCAAAGAGGCAAAGTCTACGCCCTCAACATCCAGGCCGTGAGAGCCAGGGACTGGAGGTTGGGATGCAGCAGAGCCCCTTCGTCCTGCGTGATGAGGGTCGGAAAACACTCCAATCTCCACGGTTCTTCGGAGGATAACTCCAGAAGAAGAGGGAACCAGATCTGACGCGGCCAAAAGGGAGCAATCAGAATCATGGTGCCTCGGTCTTGCTTGAGTTTCAACAAAGTCTTCCCCACCAGAGGAATGGGAGGATAAGCATACAGCAGACCTTCCCCCCAATCCAGGAGGAAGGCATCCGACGCCAGTCTGCCGTGGGCCTGAAGCCTGGAACAGAACTGAGGGACCTTGTGGTTCACTTGAGATGCGAAGAGATCCACCAGGGGGGTGCCCCACGCCCGGAAGATCTGTCGCACCACACGGGAATTGAGCGACCACTCGTGAGGTTGCATAATCCTGCTCAACCTGTCGGCCAGACTGTTGTTTACGCCTGCCAGATATGTGGCTTGGAGCACCATGCCTTGCCGGCGAGCCCAGAGCCACATGCTGACGGCTTCCTGACACAGGGGGCGAGATCCGGTGCCCCCCTGCTTGTTGACATAGTACATGGCAACCTGATTGTCTGTCTGAATTTGGATAATTTGGTGGGACAGCCGATCTCTGAAAGCCTTCAGAGCGTTCCAGATCGCTCGCAACTCCAGAAGATTGATCTGTAGATCGCTTTCTTGGAGGGACCACCTTCCTTGGGTGTGAAGCCCATCGACATGAGCTCCCCATCCCAGGAGAGACGCATCCGTGGTCAGCACTTTTTGAGGCTGAGGAATTTGGAAGGGACGTCCCAGAGTCAAATTGGAGCAAATCGTCCACCAATACAGGGATTCGAGAAAACTCGTGGACAGGTGGATCACGTCCTCTAGACCCCCGGCGGCCTGATACCACTGGGAGGCTAGGGTCCATTGAGCAGATCTCATGTGAAGGCGGGCCATGGGAGTCACATGAACTGTGGAAGCCATGTGGCCCAGCAATCTCAACATCTGCCGAGCTGTGATCTGCTGGGACGCTCGCACCCGCGAGACGAGGGACAACAAGTTGTTGGCCCTCGCCTCTGGGAGATAGGCGCGAGCCGTCCGAGAATCCAGCAGGGCTCCGATGAATTCGAGTTTCTGCACTGGGAGAAGATGGGACTTTGGGTAATTTATCACAAACCCCAGTAGCTCCAGGAGGCGAATAGTCATCTGCATGGACTGCAGGGCTCCTGCCTCGGATGTGTTCTTCACCAGCCAATCGTCGAGATATGGGAACACGTGCACCCCCAGCCTGCGAAGCGCCGCTGCTACCACAGCTAGGCACTTTGTGAACACCCTGGGCGCAGAGGCGAGCCCAAAGGGTAGCACACAGTACTGGAAGTGGCGTGCGCCCAGCTGAAATCGCAGATACTGTCTGTGAGCTGGCAGTATCGGGATGTGTGTGTAGGCATCCTTCAAGTCCAGAGAGCATAGCCAATCGTTTTGCTGAATCATGGGGAGAAGGGTGCCCAGGGAAAGCATCCTGAACTTTTCTTTTACGAGATATTTGTTCAGGGCCCTTAGGTCTAGGATGGGACGCATCCCCCCTGTTTTCTTTTCCACAAGGAAGTACCTGGAATAGAACCCCAGCCCTTCTTGCCCGGATGGCACGGGCTCGACCGCATTGGCGCTGAGAAGGGCGGAGAGTTCCTCTGCAAGTACCTGCTTGTGCTGGAAGCTGTAGGACTGAGCTCCCGGTGGACAATTTGGAGGTTGAGAGGCCAAATTGAGGGTGTATCCTTGCCGGACTATTTGGAGAACCCACTGATCGGAGGTTATAAGAGGCCACCTTTGGTGAAAAGCTTTCAACCTCCCTCCGACAGGCAGGTCGCCCGGCACTGACACTTGGATGTCGGCTATGCTCTGCTGGAGCCAGTCAAAAGCTCGCCCCTTGCTTTTGCTGGGGAGCCGCGGGGCCTTGCTGATTCGCACGCTGCTGACGAGAGCGAGCGCGCTGGGGCTTAGCCTGGGCCGCAGGCTGTCGGGAAGGAGGATTGTACCTACGCTTGCCAGAAGTATAGGGAACAGTCTTCCTTCCCCCGAAAAATCGTCTACCTGTAGAGGTAGAAGCTGAAGGCTGCCGGCGGGCGAACTTGTCGAATGCGGTGTCCCGCTGGTGGAGAGACTCTACCACCTGCTCGACTTTTTCGCCAAAAATGTTATCCGCACGGCAAGGCAAGTCCGTAATCCGCTGCTGGATTCTATTCTCCAGGTCGGCGGCACGCAGCCATGAGAGCCTGCGCATCACCACACCTTGAGCAGCGGCCCTGGACGCAACATCAAAAGTGTCATAAACTCCTCTGGCCAGGAATTTTCTGCACGCCTTCAGCTGCCTGACCACCTCCTGAAAAGGCTTGGCTTGCTCAGGGGGAAGAGCATCAACCAAGCCCGCCAACTGCCGCACATTATTCCGCATGTGTATGCTCGTGTAGAGCTGGTAAGACTGGATCTTGGACACGAGCATAGAGGAATGGTAGGCCTTCCTCCCAAAGGAGTCTAAGGTTCTAGCGTCCTTGCCCGGGGGCGCCGAAGCATGTTCCCTAGAACTCTTAGCCTTCTTTAGGGCCAAATCCACAACTCCAGAGTCATGAGGCAACTGAGTGCGCATCAGCTCTGGGTCCCCATGGATCCGGTACTGGGACTCGATCTTCTTGGGAATGTGGGGATTAGTTAATGGCTTGGTCCAGTTCGCAAGCAATGTCTTCTTCAGGACATGGTGCAAGGGAACAGTGGACGCTTCCTTAGGTGGAGAAGGATAGTCCAGGAGCTCAAACATTTCAGCCCTGGGCTCGTCCTCCACAACCACCGGGAAGGGGATGGCCGTAGACATCTCCCGGACAAAGGAGGCAAAAGACAGACTCTCGGGAGGAGAAAGCTGTCTCTCAGGAGAGGGAGTGGGATCAGACGGAAGACCCCCAGACTCCTCGTCAGAGAAATATCTGGGATCTTCCTCTTCCTCCCACGAGGCCTCACCCTCGGTGTCAGACACAAGTTCACGGACCTGTGTCTGCAACCTCGCCCTGCTCGACTCCGTGGAACCCCGTCCACGATGGGGGCGTCGAGAGGTAGACTCCCTCGCCCGCATCGGCGAAGCTCCCTCCGCCGACGTAGTCGGGGAGCCTTCCTGGGAGGTGGCCGCGGTCGGTACCGCACGCGGTACCGACGTCGGGGACCTCAACCTGGGCGATGGGCCAGCCGGCGCCACGCTCGACGGTACCGGTGGCGCAAGCACCGCCGGTACCGGAGGGGTAGGGCGCAACAGCTCTCCCAGAATCTCTGGGAGAACGGCCCGGAGGCTCTCGTTTAGAGCGGCTGCAGAGAAAGGCTGAGAGGTCGATGCAGGCGTCGACGTCAGTACCTGTTCCGGGCGTGGAGGCTGTTCCGGGCTGTCCAGAGCGGAGCGCATCGACACCTCCTGAACAGAGGGTGAGCGGTCCTCTCGGTGCCGATGCCTGCTGGGTGCCGAATCCCTCGGCGACCCAGAGCTCTCGGTGCCGACACGGGGAGGAGACCGGTGTCGATGCTTCTTCGGTTTCTTCCGAAGCATGTCACCGGAGCTCCCCGGCACCGACGAGGAGGACGTCGAATCCATCCGTCGCTTCCTCGGGGCCGAGACTGAAGAAGGTCGATCTCGGGGGGGCTGTACCGCAGGAGCCCTCAGGGTAGGCGGAGACCCACCCGAGGGCTCACCGCCACCAGCAGGGGAATGGACAGCCCTCACCTGCACTCCACCCGATGCACCACCGTCCGACGACATCAGCAGACGAGGTCCTGGTACCACCGACGTCGATGCAGCTATCCGATGTCTCGGCGCCGATGCAGAGGCCCGATGCCTCGATGCACTCGATGCAGGGGCGGCCGAGGAAGATGGTCTGGACGCTGACGACGTCGATGCACTCGAAGATCCCGGTGCCGATGCCGACGAAGAGCCCGAGAACAACACGTTCCACTGGGCTAGTCTCGCTACCTGAGTCCGCCTTTGAAGCAGGGAACACAGACTGCAGTTCTGAGGGCGGTGCTCGGCCCCCAGACACTGAAGACACGACGAGTGTCGATCAGTGAGCGAGATAACCCGGGCGCACTGGGTGCACTTCTTGAAGCCGCTGGAAGGCTTCGATGTCATGGGCGGAAAAATCACGCCGGCGAAATCAAAAGCCGAAATGGCGAAATTTGAAGCACCAAATTTAGAGGGAGAAAAAATCTCGACCGAGGCCGAAAAGAGGCCTACCCCGACGACGAAAGAAAACTTACCGGGGCAAAAAAGCTGGAAGTACGGGGAGGATTTACACGAAACCCGGCGGGGGGTTTCCGGAGCACTTCCCGACTAGGACAAAGCTTTCCCGAAGGAAAAAAACACGTTCAAAACAAATTGGACGCGCGAGGTCGACTTTCCGGGGCTCGACACGGCGAAAACACGACCGTACCGAGTGCGGACAAAAGAAGACTGGCCGGCTCGAGCCGGTTTCGGGCGGGAAGACGGCCGCGCATGCGCGGTGCGCGCGGGCGCGCGAGGGCTAGCAAAGGACTTTGCTAGTGAAGTTTCCGATTGGAGGGGCTGCCGTGGACGTCACCCATCAGTGAGAACAAGCAGCCTGCTTGTCCTCGGAGAAAGCTCATTATCCAATTTATTTGTGAATGCATTTTAGACGCTTTGGTTGTACCACAGAAATGTGGTATATCAAATCAATGACCCACTACCTTTTTGCTAATACTGTCCATAGTTCAGCCCCTATTACAGTTATTTTGCCATTCACCTCAGATCTTTCTGTCCAATAGTGACATCATTTTGCTGGCGCGCTTATGTGACAGCTCAATTCCTTATCACTGGGTGTTCTCTGCTCATACAGCTGTCTGTGAAGCCTCTTCCCTTCCTGTCTCACTCTCTGCCATTGAGACTCCAGTATCTTCCTCTGTGGTTGTGATTTTTCATGAGTTGTTCATGTCAGAGACCACACACATCCATGCATCCACCAGCACAAAGTTAGTAAATTATAAGATTTCCCTTTTATGGTGAAAGCAAGTCCAATGGAATAAATCCATTCCTATTTTAGATTTTTCTCTCTTAACATAGAAACATAAGAATAGCCATTCTGGGTCAGACCAATGGCCCATCTAGCCCAGTATCCTGTTTCCAACAGTGGCCAATCCAGTTCACAAGTACCTGGCAGAAACCCAAATAGTAGTAAGATTACATGCTACCAATCTCATGGCAAGCAGTGGCTTCCTCATGTCTGTCTCAATAGCAGACAATGGACTTTTCCTCCAGGAACTTGTCCAAACCTATCTCATGGAAGTCTATATGCCATCACAAAGTAGCAAGAGAAAGGTCAGCATAGATTTCAATAGCACTCTCCTCCTCTTTCATGAAGCTTTGAGTATTCACGCTAACTGTACATCTGTGAAAGCACACTTTTTAATTTATCAAACTGCCCCATTACATCTTCCTGGTTTACAAAGATTTATTTTAGTTTCTCTGACTCATCAGTATTGAATAGCACTTCTGGCACTGGTATCTCCCCCACATCTTCCTTGGTGAAGACCGAAGCAAAAAGTTCATTTAGTCTCACCACTATGGCCTTGTCTTCCCTGAGTGCCCCTTTTACCCCTCGGTCATCTAGCAGTCCAACTGATTCTTTTACTGACTTCTTGCTTCTAATATACCTAAAAAGTTTTTATTATGTGTTTTTGCCTCCAACACAATCTTCTTTTTAAAGTCTCTCTTTATTTTCTTTATCAGTGCTTTGCATTTGACTTGACATTCCTTATTCTGTTTCCTATTGTTTTCAGTTGGATCCTTCTTCCATTTTCCAAAGGATGTTCTTTTAGCTCAAATAACTTCCTTTACCTCAATTTTTAACAATGCCAGCTGTCATTTGGCCTTCCTTCCTCCTTTTTTAATATGTGGAATATATCTGATCTGTGCTTCCAGGATGGTATTTTTGACTTTTCCCTTCCTGTCTCTAACACTCTGAAAATTCTCGGAGTTACCATCGACTGCAACCTCACACTCGAAAACCATGTGAAGAACACAACTAAGAAAATGTTCCATTCCATGTGGAAACTCAAAAGAATAAAACCTTATTTCCCAAGGGCCATTTTTCGAAACCTAGTACAATCAATGGTGTATGTCACCTGGACTACTGCAATGCACTCTACGCTGGGTGTAAAGAACAGATGATTAAGAAACTTCAAACTGCCCAAAATACCGCAGCCAGACTCATATTTGGAAGGACAAAATATGAAAGCGCAAAGCCCCTAAGAGAGAAACTGCACTGGCTTCTACTTAAAGAACGGATCACCTTCAAAATCTGCACGATTGTTCATAAAATTATTCACGAAGCCCCGTCTTACATGCTTGACCTAGTGGACCTCCCACCTAGAAATGCCAAAAAATCTTCTCGCACTTTCCTTAATCTACATTTCCCCAGCTGCAAAGGATTAAAATACAAACTAACACATGCATCTAGCTTCTCCTACAAAAGCACACAGATGTGGAATGCTCTCCCAAACCACTTGAAAACAATTAACGAAATAACAAACTTCCGTAAATCGTTGAAAACCTATCTCTTCACCACAGCCTATCACGAAAATCCATAACAGCTACAACACATCAACACTCCCTCTTACTTTGATCATTTCTTTCTATAATTAATTGAACAGATTGACTGTTAGCCTTGTTATTACCGATACCTTTATATCTCCAAATGTATCTTTGTACCCTGTAATGGTGATGCCATGACAGATACCTTCATATCTCCAAATGTATCTCTGTACCCTGTAATGGTGATGCCATGACAGGTTTTTTGTAAGCCACATTGAGCCTGCAAAGAGGTGGGAAAATGTGGGATACAAGAGCAACAAATAATAATAATAATAATAATAATAATAATAATAATAATAATCCATGCCTGATATTAATTTTTTACCTTTGCAGTTGCGACTCTTAAGTGTTTTTTTTTTTTTTACCATTCTCCTCATTGTATCATAGTCTCCTCTTTGAAAGTTAAATGCTAACATATTGGATTTCCTGTGTGTACTTACTCCAGATGTTATGTCAAATCTGATCATGTTATGATCACTATTATCAAATGGGCCCAGCACCATGACCTCCTGTACCAGATCATGAGGTCCACTAAAGAGTTTAGCATTATTCCCCCTTTTATTGGTTCCTGAACCAGATGCTCCATAAACCTGCTTGTTTTCTTTGGTCTTAATTAAGCCTTGTTGATTTATTCCTCTTTAATATTATTAATGTAGGTAGCCAGGCTTTGTATATCCTCTTCCATTGTTTATAGTACCTGCAGTAATCCTCTTCCACTTTTGCTGCCAGGAAAGTAAAGGCTGTCAGCATCACTGCGGGGATGCAGAGCATGGTTGATGGTCATAATTGTTCGTGTTTTTCAATCCAAAGTTTCTAGCTCTACCTGAGTCCAAGTCACAGTTCCTATACTATAACTAATGGCAGGTATGGCCCAGATATTGATGACTATGATGGCATTTCCACCATTGAGTTTAGCCTTCAGGATTTTCCTAACCCTTTTGATGTATTCTTTGATGATTGTGTTCTTTACCATAGCTGTTTGATGTTATCTTCCTGTACGATGCTCAGATCTTACAATGGGACATTTCTATGCATTTGATGGCAACCATTTCCATGGCATTATCTTTACTGAATATTTGGATGGTATTTAGCAGTAATGCTATTTCCAGTTGCGATTTTCCATACAGTTTCCAATCATCCATGTAAAGTAGATGTGAAGTATTTGTAGATATCTTTCTAGTCTGGTAGCTTAACGCTGTCTTTTCCACTATAACTGACAGTGGAATCAAAGAAATCATAAACAAAGGCAAGAGTAAGTTTCCCTGAAACATTCTTCTCCTGATTTCCACCTGACACTTCTTCACTGCCATCAGTTCCGTTTTCCACTACACATTGCTTTCTGTACACATTTTCTGATGTTTTCTCACTTTAGTTATTTCCAGGCATTTTTTTAGGATCATTTTATCAATGAGAAGCTGATCTTTCATGCCTCTGGTGTTTTAGTGGTTTCCTTTTTGTTCCACTGGAAGCAAATAGTTTCTTTCCAAAATAGCTGGTTTCGAGCTGGATGCTAACTGGACATTTTCAGCAGCACTAACCAGTTAAGTGCAATTGAATATGACCAATTAGCCCTGTATAAGTGGTTTAACTGGACAGGAGTCATTTCTGGCCAGTTAAATTGCTTTGAATATTGGCCCGTGTATGTTTTATGTCAAGCTGACCTGCTGTACACCACCTTGGAAGAGTCTTTTCAAAAAGATGGTTAATAAATCCCAATAAATAAATAAATAAATAACGGATGTCATACAATGTTTGCCAATTTGAGATAATGCTGTTTTGAACAAGAGGTAGGATGGAAAAATTAAACCACTGACTATAATCGGTAAAAGAATATAGAGGGCAGATATAGAGAGCAATAGTAATAGCAAGGGGGGGGGGGGAGAGTTTGGGAAAGAGTAATTAAGGCCTGTCTGTTGTTTTAGGCATGTACATTTATATGCCTATCTGAGCAGAATGGTAGATGACTAAAAAAACGGGAAAAAATATAAATGTCTTGGATCGTAGCAGCCAACTTTTCAAAATTATTGGGGGTGCTAAGCCCAATGGAAATAACCCCATCCCTGGACACATACAAGCAATTTTCTCAATATTGAGGGTGCTCAAAAACCAACAGCACACACAGAGTTGGCTCTTATGTCTTAGATAACAGCAATCTCCCTCAGGTGGTCAAATGTATGTAGCAGACAGCTGGGTGATATCCTTGTCCAGCACAATATAGGTAGGGACAACCAATCTCATTAGGTAAGCTAATTGGTCCTTATCTGCCAGCATATATGTTACTATGTTAATATAATATCATGATAATGTGGCAGAAAAATGATTTGTTCCTGGTTCTTAATCCATTCTTTCGGCCCTATATACATTGGGCCCAATATTCTAAAACACTTATAAAGGCCTTTTTAAACTAAACCCCAGTCTGGGGAGTGCATATTTTTGGCTATATAAACAGCTATATGGCAAAAATTTTGTGGTAAAAATTAAGGCAGGATTTGGAACAAGGCAAAATGGTAGAGAGCAGTGAAATCAGCCACACTCCATCTAACTTTATGCAGTTATGTGAACCCACAAATCTTTTGTAAAGCTGTGTTATATAAGCAAGTTATTCATATAAAGTTATGTGATATATATTTAACTGGTTCACTTAAACATATAAATCAGTTGATGCGCTTGGTATCAAAAAGGCTTTGTCTTGCTTGAATCTAAGAAAGTAGACCAGTTACTTCCTTCTCCTCATACTGAGCCTGGCAATTAGTCTGATGCAGGCTTTGATCGCTGACTTGAAATCTCTCATTCTTGCACTTCATCCTGCCTCCTTATACAGAGGATTATTGGAGGCTTTAGATGTTGATTTAGGGCCTCTCTTATCAAGCCGCGCTAGCGATTTCCACATGGCAATGCCAACAGAGCCCATTCAAAGTGAATGGGCTTTGTCTGTATTACCACACCAGGAGCTGCTAACGTGACTTGATAAAAGAGGCCTTTAGTTTACCTTGAACTTAGAGATGAAGAGGAGGCAGCTATTTTTTTTATGTCAGGAGTCCAGTAGGTGAAAAACTTTATTTTAATGTTGATGACTTCATTGTTAAGTGCTTGAAAGATTTAGACATCTATGTCAATGTTGAAATGGATCAAAAAATTATTGAACTATTTCCTGGAGACTTTCAAAGTTTAAGGTCCTCAAAATCCCGAATAAAATTAGTGACAGGTGTTACTATTTGAACCCCATGGCTCTCAAGTCGGCCAATGAGAGAAAAATTCTGTCCACGCAACAAAATTAAGAAATTTTCAAAATGTTATATAACCCTCCACAGTCCCCTCTCAACTGAAGCAGGAGAAACAAAGATATTAGATAACCTGACTGCTGAGAGAACCTAATGAGTGAAGTGAAGAAAGGAGAACTGCAGGACACATCTGATTTCATTCTATGGCAATGAAAAGACTGAGATAGCTTCACAGCATGTGCCTTTGCGGTTTCAGCAGCACATGCGAACAAAAACGCTTTTAGATTTTTTTTCTAGATAAAGCTAGGCACATTTCTGTTGAACATCATTGCTCATGTCATCACAAATCTGGGTCTGATTTTCCTGCTTGTCCATGAAGGAAAACTGTAACAGAAGTCATAGAGGATCCTTAGTTCAGAAGAATTGAAGGTAACACTACAAATCAAGTAGACTCTATACTACTATAACAGGAAAGTATAATAACAAGAAAGTAAAATGGAGAATAGATAGTATGGATGGACAGCCAGAAATTTTTTATTTCATATTGTTTCCTGTGTTGTTTCCAGGAATGCTTGTTTTATTCATTTTCATTTGGCAATTATTTTCATCATTGGAGGAAAGCACTCTTTTGAAAGAGTGTGCACTATGCATGCACGCACAGTGGCCTGCACATGTGCAGTGATAATTATACCAGTCATACAGCTGTTGTATGTGCACCTGTTCCAGTGATACACACATAACAATGCACCCCGCCCTTGCTCAATCCAGACACCTCCATGTGTATGCCCAACTGCAAACTATACAATATTGAAAATATGCACATAATTACAGAATAGTGCTTAGGTGGAAAACTGGCATATATATGCACATGTCCACATATACATTAATATTTTAATTATTTGCATAGGTAATTGGCATGTAAAAGTTAGCCTGTGTAGAATTACCATGAGCAACTGCAAAGTCTTTGATATACTTCACAGTTAACCGTTCAATTAATGCAGAGGAAATGTCATTACTGCACTGCACTTGAAAGCGATTAACGAATTAATTAACTTTCGCAAATCTCAGAAAACCTATCTCTTTAACAAGGCCTACCACGAGAATCCATAACTAACTATAACACAACACCTTTCCACCTTTATTCAGAATGGCTCTTTCTATAACTGCTTGACCAGATCCTCTTGTTTTCCTTGATTTCTTTGTAACACCAACTGTATTTTTACCTTGATATGGCGATGCCATAACAGGTCTTTGTAAGCCACATTGAGCCGGCAAATAGGTGGGAAAATGTGGGATACAAGTGCAATAAATAAAATAATAATGTGGTGCAGTTAGCTATACCTGTTGTGAGAGTGCAGGTGAAAGGGGATCCGGGAAGGCACAAAGAAAGGGGGTACAGGGAGCCGGGGAATCCCAACGGGGCAGATTTCATGTGCACAACACCCACATTCAGAAAGCTGGGCTACCGGAGGCAGAGAGGTTGGCTGGGTTAAGGAAGAAGGGGAGGAACTACCAGTCCCAGAATCCTTCTCTTCCCCACCCGGCTGTGCAAGAGTTAGGGGAGGAGATAGAAGATTGGGAAATGGTCTCTGAGGAAGGTGATGAGGGCCAGCTGGAGAGATTGGGGGCGGGGGAAGTTGAAGAGGAGGATAAAATGGAGATTACTGAAGGCCTAGGGGAAGAACAGATGGAGATTGGAGCCCTGGCTCAAACCCAAAAAGCTGCTGTAAGAGGGTGGCTAGCTGTACCTTGGAGAGACTGGTGGAAGACCGGAGGAGAGAGGCTGAGGCACTGGGGGAAATCTCTACTAAAGAGGAAACAGGTGCAGCCTGTGGGAGAGAAAGAGAGCTGGGCACAATTGAAACCCCAGCCTGAACCAGGTGGGAATAAAGCTGTGTAACTGTGCTGTAAGAAGGTGCAAGAAAGACTATGTAAACTGTTTCATACTAAAAAGGACTGGGCTGCAACCTATCAAGCTATTTGGTTTTTCCCTCTGATAATGTACTGTTCCCTAAGTGAAGTAATCTGAGCTAAAGTGAAGTGAAGTTATATGGACTGTTTTTGAACCTGAGTTTGAAGTTATATGGACTATTTTTGAACCTGAATTTGACTGTGTTGAACCTGAATTGTGCTCTGGGCTGCTAGCCTAAACAACCTGGAGTGAAGGGTGTTTTGTTGATTTGAAGCAAGAAAATAAAAGCTCTTACTTATAAACATTGGGCTTTGAATGTGCCTCTGTGAAAGGAACGGAGGGAGGAGGAAGTCCTGGGAGTTCACAGGGCCTGGAGCCAAGGCTCAGAGGCACCAGATTGCTGTGGAGTGAAGGCAACAGTCATGTGGAGGAAGAAGCAGCTAAGCAGGGTCAAGCCTGGCTGGGTCCTGGATGGGTGACCCAGCTACACTGTTCAGGTGGCATTAACTGTGCTGTGTTAACATGCCATGTGAACATATAATGCATGATAGGTACCCAGGGTTTAACTGTAAGGCATAGTCTCCACCCAACCATTCTCTGCCCCATTCCACATTAGCTTGTCCCACAGAAATAACTGTTAATTATTGGCACAGTGCCTGTATCTGTTAGAATGTGTTAATTGCTACGTTAAAAGCTAGCAGAGCTTCAAAAACAGCCTCCATGCTGAAATACAATTTTTTTTTGTTACATTTGTACCCCGCGCTTTCTCACACATGGCAGGCTCAATGTGGCTTACATATTGTATACAGGTACTTATTTGTACCTGGGGCAATGGAGGGTTAAGTGACTTGCCCAGAGTCACAAGGAGCTGCCTGTGCCTGAAGTGGGAATCGAACTCAGTTCCTCAGTTCTCCAGGACCAAAGTCCACCACCCTAACCATTCTCATGTTCCTAAAGTTAATTTATAAAACTATATTAAGCTCAAACAATAAATCAATTTTACTAAAAATAAAAAGTACTTCTGAAGCAATATTTGCTCATAATATAATATAATATAAGTCCACCAGGTATCACATAATTTCATAATAAATCATGCCTTCATGACTTGAATCTCAGAGGGATGGGCATTCTCTAGTCTAGGTGCAATTATTAAAAATGATCCATTTCTTATCTCGGAGAGTTTAGCTTCTGATAAGGCTGGAAATATTCAAAAAGGCCTCTTGCAATAAACGCAGGACATGTATCAGGCTACAAATACATAGTTTCTTTGATAAATATATGGGAGTTCTCCCAGTAATCACTTTAAATATAAGCAAAATAATCTTTAATTAAACTCTGTATTGTATTGGAAGCCAATGTGCTTGTCTATAAGTAATGAAATATGAACTCCAGACCTCACATTTGCCACAATCTTTGCAACAGCATTTGAAAGGCAGCTCTGTGGGAAACCCACATATATAGAGTTTCAGTAATCTGGTCTGGAGACCAATAATGCATACATAATAAGAACATAAAAACACAAGAGTAGCCATACTGGGTCAGACCAATGTAAATGTGTTCAGGCCAGGGGTTTCTAAAAAAAAAAAAAAAAAATCTGATTTTTAATATATGCAGCTTACCAAAAGCTACGTGTTACCATGTTGATCAGTGACTTAATTGACAATTTATGATATTACTTAATTTCCAAATTGCAGATCTCCATGTTCACTGAAAGAAATATCCCATGTAGAAGAACAATTTAAATCAAGTTCCAGGGGTGTAGTTCTCCCTATCCAGATCAGTTTGGATTTCTTATGATTCAACTTCAGTCTGTTTCCCCCTAAGCATATGGACACTACTGCCAGAAATGGATTTACATTTACCAGACAGCTGGTGTCATTTTGGTCAGGGAAAACAGACCTCAATGTCGTCAGCACGAATAAAAAATTTCAAGTTGAACTGCTGGATAATATCACATACATTCCTTAAATACACATTGAATAGTGTAGTATTGAAAGCAACAAATCTTGTAGAACTCCACAAGCAACAGTCACCCAAAGCCATGGATTAAGTTCTTCCACATAACAAGTGGTAAAAGCATGCAGAGCATGGTTCTTGGAATTCTTTCTAAACCCTTTGCTTGTGTTTGAATGTGTTGTCTCTGTGTATATACATGTGTAGAAGACCTCTCAGATAATAGGGCTGACATCAGAGGCGAGTATACAAACAAATCTGGTAGGGTCTGTGGCCAAACTGTACAATTCTTCCAAAACCTCTTTTCTTAACACACACTGAGGGGCTTAATCGAACGCGAACGCCCATCTCCATGGGCGTCTATGTCCGAGAACGGGTACGTGAAGGGGCGGGACAGACCGTATTTTCGAAAGAAATGGGCGCCCATCTTTTTTTTCGATAATACGGTTTGTGCCGGGCAAATGCATTGGATGTGTGCGGATTTCAGCTGGGCGGTTTCATTTTTCAGCGATAATGGAAACCAAAGGCGCCCAGCTCAAAAATGAACAAATCTAAGGCATTGGGTCATGGGAGGGGCCAGGATTCGTAGTGCACTGGTCCCCCTCACATGTCAGGACACCAACCAGGCACCCTAGGGGGCACTTCTAACATTTTAAAATAAAAAGTAAAATACCTCCCAAGTCCATAGCTCCCTTCCTTTGGGTGCTGAGCCCCTCAAATACCCCCCAAAACCCACTGCCCACAAATCTACACCATTACCATAGCCCTTATGGCTGAAGGGGGGCACCTAGATGTGGGTACAGTGGGTTTTGAGGGTGGTTTGGAGGGCTCCCATTTACCACCACAAGTGGAACATGTACGGGGGGATGGGCCTGGGTCCACCTGTCTGAAGTCCACTGCACCCACAAACAACTACTCCAGGGACCTGCATACTACTGTGATGGAGCTGGGTATAACATTTGAGGCTGGCATATAGGCTAGCAAAAAATGTTTTTAAAGTTCTTTATTTTGGTGGGAGGGGGTTAGTGACCACTAGGGGAGTCAGGGGAGGTCATCCCCGATTCCCTCCGGTGGTCATCTGGGCAGTTGGGGCACTTTTTGGGGGCTTGTTCGTGATAAAAAAGGGTCCAGAAAAAGTGACCCAACTTCTCGCTAAAAACGCTTTCTTTTTTCCATTATCGGTCGAGGGCGCCCATCTCTGCTCAGCCGATAAACACGCCCCAGTCCCGCCTTCACCATGCCTCCGACATGCCCCCATCAACTTTGTTCGTTCCCGTGACAGATTGCAGTTGAAGGCACCCAAAATTGGCTTTCGATTATACCGATTTGGGCGCCCACCGGAGAAAGGCGCCCATCTCCCAATTTGGGTCTAAATATGGGCGCCCATCACTTTCAAAAATAAGGCTGACTGACTACCAAATCATCCTTTAATGGAAGGCTTTAATAATAGAGGCTAGTATTAGGCAGACATAGTATAGTCTCAAAAAAATAAAAAAAAAAACATAGCAGAATAAAATTAACACTTATTGGCCATAGGTTTAGCTCTGTAATCCACTCCTCTCACCTCTTTGGTAGGTGAACAGATCTCCTGTGCGCCAATTACCTTTCTCTCTCTCTATCATGGCTTCTCCCTTTCTCTTAGATCAGGAAACACTAAGTAGTTGGGTCTTACCATCTGTCTCTTTCAGGGTCTCAGCACTCACCAGCTCCATTGCTCTTCAGTGTCCAACCCTAATCACTATAAGGACTTTAGGTAAGCAGCAGCTTCACTCTGTTTCTCTCTCCTGTAGTGGATCAAATCTTCTCACTGACTTATCTCTTCTCTTCTCTCTGGCAAGTGTGCATCAGACTGGCAACCTTTGTGCTTTTTTTTTTTTTTTTTCCTTTCCTTTAAGCCCCTAGACCAGGGAGCTAAGGCTCAGATGGGTTCATCAGATGGCAGCATTGAAATGCTACACATGTTCACTTGTTCCTTGAAATCTCTTCCTTCACCTCAGTTGGTGAGAAGTGTCTGTGTGAGGAGGCTGTTTTGCTATCACTTGTGAAATGGAAGCATACAGTGAGTACTCATCAGCGCAATTTAAGCAACATGTCATTATAAAACTTCCAATTGAAATTCACCACTGCATGCAGATTATTTATGGTGATGACTGTGTTGATGTGCGTCCTGTGCACTGCTGGAGGAGTAGCCTAATGGTTAGTGCAGTGGTCTGAGAACCAGAGGAATTCAATTCCAACTGCAGCTCCTTGTGAGTCTGGGCAAGTCACTGAAACACAACAGAGGCAATTGCAAAGAAGGATCTCACAGTCTTACCCCATCTGACATACATGACAGACATAGCACCATGTGATTTCCTTGTTTTCTGGAGCATCTGTTCAACCTGAATGAAGAGGTAGGAAGAACTGTGAGCACCTGGTTGACAGAAATGTGTGGTGAACGGTAGCAACTCTGTAGAAAAATAAGTAAATGTGCAAGTCTCAAGCATTATTTTTTTTTATTATTCATTACAATATCTTAATTAAAACAAAAGTTAGGCATATGGAGGCATTACTTTTCATTCAACTCATATAGAACTTAAAAAATGTAGGCAGATAAAGACCATACAGTCCAGTCTGCCCATCCGTGCCATCTACTTTTCCTATCACTCCCTTAGAGATCCTATGTATTTGTCCCAAGCTCTCTTGAATTCAGATACTGTTTTCAACTCCACCACTTTCACTGGGAAGCCATTCCATGAATTTACCATCCTTTCCATGAAGACACAATTCCTCAGGTTAATTCTGAGTCTATCCCCTTTCATTTTCATCCTATGCCTCCTTATTCCAGAGCTCCCTTTCAATTGAATGAGACTCACTTTCAGTGCATTTATGCCACATAGAGGGTAATAATTGAACGGGGGCGCCCATCTCTAAGGACGGCCCCGTAAAGCGGCGTCCCCGACCGTATTATCGAAAAAGATGGGCGGCCATCTTTCATTTTGATAATACGGTCGGGGACGGCCAAATTTCAACATTTGGGCTGCCCTTAGAGATGGCTACCATTGGTTTTTGACGATAATGGAAACTAAGGACGGCCATCTCAAAACTGGCCAAATCCAAGCCAGTTGGTCATGGGAGGAACCAGCATTTGTAGTGCACTGGTCCCCCTTATATGCCAGGACACCAACCGGGCACCCTAGGGGGCACTGCAGTGGACTTCACAAATTGCTCCCAGGTGCATAGCTCCCTTACCTTGGGTGCTGAGCCCCCCAAAACCCACTACCCACAACTGTACAACACTACCATAGCCCTTAAAGGGTAACGGGGGGCACCTAGATGTGGGTACAGTGGGTTTCGGGTGGGTTTTGGAGGGCTCTCATTTACCACCACAAGTGTAACAGGTAGGGGAGGAATGGGCCTGGGTCCGCCTGCCTGAAGTGCACTGCAGTACCAACTAAAAACTGCTCCAGGGACCTACATACTTCTGTGATGGAGCTGGGTATGACATTTGAGGCTGGCATAGAGGCTGGAAAAAATGTTTTTTAATTAATTTTTTTGGGGTGGGAGGGGGTTGGTGACCACTGGAGGAGTAAGGGGAGATCATCCCTGATTCCCTCCGGTGGTCATCTGGTCAGTTTGGGCACATTTTTGAGGCTTGGTCGTGAACAAAAAGGGACCAAGTCGGCCAAATGCTCGTCAGGGACGTCCTTCTTTTTTCCAATATCGGCCGAGGACGGCCATTTGTTAACCACGCCCCTGTCCCGCCTTCAGTACACTGCCAACACGCCCCCTTGAACTTTGGCCATCCCTGTGACGGAAAGCAGTTGAGGCCGGCCAAAATCGGCTTTTGATTATGCCGATTTGGCCGGCCCTGAGAGAAGGCCGCCCATCTCCCGATTTGTGTCGGAAGATGGGTGCCCTTCTCTTTCGAAAATGAGCTGGATAGGTATTTAAATGTGTCTATCATATCTCTCGTCTCCCACCTTTCTTCCA
Organism: Microcaecilia unicolor; assembly: GCF_901765095.1. Taxonomy (NCBI): domain Eukaryota; kingdom Metazoa; phylum Chordata; class Amphibia; order Gymnophiona; family Siphonopidae; genus Microcaecilia; species Microcaecilia unicolor. The sequence goes on from NC_044032.1 coordinate 444,598,145, forward strand.
AAACATATATATATATTGAGATCTTTAAGTCTGTCCCCATACACTTTATGATGAAGACCACTGACCATTTTAGTAGCTGCCCTCTGGACCAATTCCAACCTGTTTATATCTTTTTGAAGGTGCAGTCTCCAGAATTGTATACAATATTCTAAATGAGGTCTCACCAAAGTCTTATACAGGGGCATCATCACCTCCTTTTTCCTACTAGCCATTCCTTTCCTTATGCACTCAAGGGTATGAGGGAAGATGCCTGACCCAAGCATGGAAGGGAATTGGGAGAGGATACACAATCCAGGTAAAGTGTGTGTGTGTGTGTGTGTGTGGGGGGGGGGGGGGGGGTTGAGAGAGAGAGAGAGAGGGAGAAGATATATGACCTGGGCAAGGGGGGATTAAGAGAGAGAGAGAGGGGTGATACTCAACCCATGACATAGAGGGGATCAAGAGACAGGGGGAGATACATGACTGGGGCATGGAGGGGGGAGAGAGAGGGGGAGATTCTCTCTCCACCCCTGTGCTTGGGTTGAGTGAGAGGGGATACCCTACCTGGGCATGGAGGGGGGGGGGGTTAAGAGAGATGGAGGAGGTCGATACTTGACCAGGGTATGGAGGGGGTTAGAAAAGAGAGGGAGGAAACACTCAACCTGTTCACAGAGGGGCCAAGTTAAGAAAGATAGGGGGAGTTACTGGACCTGGGAAGGGGGGTTAAGAGAGATAGGGGGTTACCTGACCTGGGGAAAGAGGGGGGAGGAGAGAGAGAGAGAGAGAGAGAACCAACTGGGGTACAGAGAGGGGTTAAGAAAGAGAGAGGGCGAGAGAGGGGGAGAGACTCAATAAGGGAACAGAGGGGGGTTAAGAGAGAGAGAGAAACTTACTAACAGAGGGGGGAGGTTAATAGAGAGGGGAAAGACTTAACAAGGGCATTGATGTTAAGATAGAAAGAGGAAGATACCTAACCTGGGCATGGAGGGGAGGGGAAGGGTGTTATACCTGACTCTGGAACAGAGGGCAGGGAAAGAAACATACTGGACGACAGAAAGGGAAGAGATAGGGAGAGATGTTGGACCCTGGGACAGAGGGGAAGCAGAGATTTTGAATCCGAGGGCAGAGGGAAGGGACAGATGTGGGACGGGGAGATGCTGGGCAATGAGAGGGAGGAAGGAGAGATCAAGGGATGCTGGACCCCAGGGCAGAGGGAAGAGATTGGACCTAGAGGTGGAGGGGAGGGAGAAAGGGAAAGATGCTAGAAAATGGCAGGAAGGATGGAGAGATGTCAGACCATGGGGTGGAGGGAGAGAAGAGAGAGAGAGGTTGGACCATGGGGAGGAGAAGGTGGAGGGGGTGGAGATGGAGAGATCTCAGACCACAGGGTGGAGACAGAGGGAATGCCAGATCATGGGACAGAGAGGGTGGAGACAGAGGGAGAAATGTCAAACCATAGGGCAGAGGGGGTAGAGGAAGGGAAGAGAGAGGGGAGAGATGTCAGATCATGGGATGGAGGGAAGAGAAGGAAGAGAGAGGGAGAGATGTCAGATCATGGGGTGGAGGGAAGAGAAGAAAGAGAGAGGGAGAGATGTCAGATCATGGTGTGGAGGGGAACGAGAGAAGATGTTAGACATGAAGAGAACATAGGGAAACCGAAGAGAGATGTTGGACATGGGGGAAAGGAGTCAAAGGTGCACGGAGGGCAGATGCTGGATTGAAAAGGGGTTGCAAAGAGAGATGTTGGTCACAATGAGGATATATGGAGATGGCGGGAAGATTTTGGACATAGAAAGGGAAATGGGGAGAAGCTGGACATGGAGAGAGGTAAGAGGAGAATGCAGATGCCAGATATGGGGAGAGATCAGGAGAGAGATTGTGGATAGTGAACATATGGAAGGTAGAAGTTGGGAGATAGAGAGGAAATTCTGGACATAGGATGATACAGGGAGATGGAAGGAAGATACAGGACACGGTGGGGAACATTTGAAGACAGAGGAGAGATGCTGATATGAGGGGGCATAGGGAGATGTTGAACGTGGCAAAGGAGATTGGGCACATAGATGGAGTGGAGATGTTGGATTCAGGGGGATGTGAGGAGTTAAAGGGGAGATGGCTGGACATGGAGGGAAACAGAAATGGAGGGGAAATGTTGGACATGGGGGAATAGGAAAATGGACAAGAAGTGCTGGACAATGGGAAAGAATGCAGATGCTGGATATGGAAGATGGGAATTAAGGGACAGTGGAGATGCTGGACTTAGGGGGCATAGGGAGATGGAGGGCAGAGGCTGAATACAGGAAGAGAGAAATAGGAGGGCACATGGTGGACACAGAGAAAGAGGAGGACACATGTTGGACACAGGGAGGATATATATTTAGATAGAGAGAGGGAGGGAGAGAAATGCTAGACACAGGGAAGGTATGCAGCAAAACAGCGAAGATGACCCAAGAATGAGTAGACAACGTTCTAATCAGTAAAACAGTTTATTACAGATTGATCAAGACTTGAAACAGCTGTGTTTCGGCCGGCTATGCCTGCATCAGGAGTCTGATATATCAAATAAGGTCATCCACTTGTTAAATTGCTTGCCACTAGTAAACTCATGGTTAAAATAGTAACTCTCTGAATTACTGCTTACAAAGCTTTTGCAACATTGGAGAACATGCTTCATTGTCCCCTTACAATTGTGACGACCAATTTAACAAGTGATAACCTTATTTGATATACGAGACTCCTGATGCAGGCTATCACAGGCCTAGCCGGCTGAACTCTTTATCACGTGACTGAGTAACCTCTCTGCTAATAATGATCAAGCACTATCACTTTAATCCTTATGTCAAATATGGTCTCTATATAGTCAACGATCTAATGTATGTTACAATCCAATCTACCACTCAGGAACTAACATGTAACACTATAACGTATTCTTCTTTACCATGTATGTATGCACCTTAATGCAATGCCTTTGTAATTCTGTTACCCGAAAATGGCAACTGCCATTACGGCAAATGTAAGCCACATTGAGCCTGCAAATCAGTGGGAAAATGTGGGATACAAATGCTAGAAATAAATAAATAAATAAATACAGCTGTGTCCTGATCAATCTGTAATAAACTATTTTACTGATTGGAATGTTGTCCACTCATTCTTGGGTCATCTTTGCTGTTTTGTTGCATACTGTGCATCCTGTGGAGATTTGTTTCTTCTGTGTATACATCGGACACAGAGAAGGGACAGTGAGAGAATGACTGGAATGCTGGGCATGAGCAGGGGGAAGGGATAGGAAGAGAGAGCAAACGAAGGATGACACTAAGGGGGGACGTTATCAACATGGGCTACAGTTTCCTGCCTGTTTCCTCAACAATGAAACTGGCCCTAGGATGGCTGTCATGTAAGCTTTTTTTTCCTCTCTCTCCCCTGACCTCCCCTCCATGTCCAGCGATTCTCCTCTTCCCTGCCCTCCCATCCGTGTCCCACGATTCTCTCCTCTACTGTCCTCCAATCCCATCCATGTCCATCAATTCTCCTCTGCCCTGCTCTCCGCTTCCCTCCCTCCTTCTCCTCGATGTCCCGCGATTCTCTCCTCCCCTCGATTTGTACCTGAACGTTCTCTGTCTCTGTTGATCGGGGAGCTGAAGGCGGGAAGGAGCGGATGGACCGTCCGAGAGCTGCCTGGCGATTCTCCGTGATTCTCTCCTCCTGACATCATCTCGCCTCCTCTGTTCCCTTCCCCCTCATTGTTCTGCCCTCTGACATCATTACATTTTGAAGCAAAGGCGGGGCAATGAGTGGGAATGGATGTTACGAACCCAGGCATCCAAACTTAGAATGTTGGAGCCACCACTGGCATTAACTCCCGATATCCAATGCCAGGCCATGTCCAGGAACTGGCACTGAATATCCAGGTTTGTGTAGCTGGTCCTCTCTTATGGGGTTAAGTACGATATTAAGCCCTTAACCACCTAAGCAACACCACACGAAGATAGGACTGAGTGCTACGTGGTCAATATGGCGGTTTAACTTAGGGACCCTTTTAATAAGGCACGTACGCGCCTACACACATCCAACACACGTCAATTTGGAACTACTGCCCGGCTACTGCAAGCCCCAGGCAGTAATTCCATTTTTACGCATGTCCGATACGCATGGTAGAAAATACGCGTGCTGACGATTACCACCCGGGTTAATGTGTGAGACCTTACCACTAAGTCAATGGGTGGCGGTAAGGTCTCTGGCTCAAAGTGGACATGCGCCAATTTTTATTTTGCCGCACATCCATTTTTGGCCTTTTTTGCAGGTGTGCTGAAAAATTGACCTGCACACGTCCAATACACGCGTCTACATCAGCACAGGCCACTTTTCGGCACACCTTAGTAAAAGGACCCCTAAGGTAGTTAAGTGTACAAAATAGTCAGCTTTTAGTTTAGTGGTCAGTGGTGATATTCTGCAGCACTAACTGGTTAAGGGGCCCATCTACTAAACCACAGCAGGCCTACTGCATGCTAAAAGAGCACTACCATGGGTTGCACTGAGGTGTCCCGTGATAGTGTTCTGCTTAGCGTGAGCTAATCCCGCACTGGAAGATATTTTTAATTTTCCAGTGTGAGAAGCATGTCTGAGGGTGGAGAGTAGGCGTGCCTGGGCTAATCTGGAACATGAGCACATTACCGTATGCTACCCAATTAGTGCATGAGTAGTGCAGGAGCCCTTACTGCCTCCTAAATAGGGAAAAATAGTGCTAATGGGGAAATTAGTGCATTGGTGTTACAAAAACAAAAGAAAACCCAAATGCGGCCATTTTACTGCCATTCTAAAAGCAGCCGCCGCGTGGACACCCACATGCAAACAGAAGCACCAGCCACTTTTTAGCATGGCTTAGTAAAAGAACCCCTAAGTGTCACTGAATATCAGCAAATAGCCCCTCACAGGTGACTTAAGCAGCCAGGAGCCTCTCCTGACCACATAAATCGCTTTGAATATCCACCCCTTGGTTTTAATGTCTTCTTCATTTTCTACCCCTTTTAAATTCAGGATGAGGCAGATGAATAAGGTAATATTCAAGCACGTCAAGGCAGTGGAGTAGCTATGGGTGGGCCTGGGTGGGCACAGGCCCACCCATTCTTGGCTCAGGCCCACCCAGCGGCAGTGCCACACTGCTCTCTTCCCCCCTCTCTTCCATAGCATCCTAGTATCTGCTCTCCCGTCTCTGAACCCTGTCCCTCCCCAGTGTCAGTACAGGTGTCATTGGTGCCTGCAGCAATTCATTCCTGCTGCTTGTGCCAGCCCTTCAGGCGACCATCTGCCATGTTCTGCCAGACAGGAAACAGGCAGTGATGTCAGCGAGGGTGAGACGCAGCAGATGGAATCCTGCGGATCTGGTGCGTACAGGGAGAATGAATCGCTGCAGGTGCCAAAGACACCTGTATGGTACACCTGGGAGGGACAGGGTTCAGAGACAGGAGTGCAGATGCTGGAACGCCACAGAGGAGAGGGAGATGTGGGGGAGGCAAAAAAAAAAAATCTGTGTTCTTAAAAATATCTCCGGGAAGATATTTGTTGTGTGGTGTGGTGGTGGGGGTTGGGGTGGCATGTGCACGTGGAAGGGTCCATCCAATTTACCTCTGGGCCCATCCAAAATACTGAGTCTAGCTATGCCTCTGCATCAAGGGGTAAATATATAGTAGGCTCATTTTTGTAAATGTGATAATGTTTCCCATGCGTATGAACAGGTCAGTCTGCTGAAATCCACCAAACTCTCTTATGAAAATGGAGCAGTTCTCCCTGCTCTCATTTTGACATACGCCATCCTCTGTGGCCCTGGGTTATCCACTACAGTTTTATCAATTTTTTTTTTTTTTTGCCATCCGATGGACACAGAAATGGAAACTCATAGCACCTTATGAAGTCTGAAGTTTTCATCAACTGGCAGCAGAAAGTCTGTCCAGTGAGAGCATTCTATTCCTTCCACCCATCAGTTGAGTACAGCCAGAGAAACGATGGGGCCATGATAGATGGAACTAAAATAGCTGTACATCAGCCAGGCTGGAATGCTATTACCACAGCTATCATGCTCTCCCCCGAGATTCCAGGCTGCTGTTCGTAAGCTTAGCAATGCCTAGAATGTCAGCATATTCCTTTTAAAAGCAGGCAAGGAAATGCAAGCCTTGCTACTTACTATGTGAGGCTGGGAAACGTTCCAGTCAGCAGCAGTATAAATTATATATAGACCACCCAGGGAAAGCACAGTTTCATAGACCTTTCAGTATCCTTTACCAGGTAAGACGCCATCTGTTTTTCTTTTAGTATTTTAACTGAATCATCACAACAAACCTCCTTATTAGCCTACAGTGTAAATTGTATAAAAAGCAAATATCTTTAATAGGGAGGCCTGAGTTGAACATAAGTCATTTAATTAATTCATTAATCTATAACATTACAGCATTAGCAGTAAATTTGAGAAACTGTAATCACATCCAACATACCATGGCTTAGGAGTGAGGTTCATTATTGTCATGGTATAATATACATTCTCCACCTAGAGAAAAAATATCAGTTTAATAACATATTATATTGGCCCAAATATAAGACATCAGGCTGGTCTGGTAGAATTCTTGTGGAGGTGACGGTGTTAAAATTAAATATGAAGAAGCTGCTTAAAAGACAAAGCAGTCTCTTCAGAATAAAGAGCAACTCACAGCAGAGGAACTACTAAAATGTATGTCTCTTCCAGCCTCCTTCCTTCCTCTATCAGTCTCTTGCTCATCTAGCTTCTTGTGACTCACCTCTCCTTCTGCCAGTCTGCCTATAAGCCTGCCCTCCTCATCCCTGCCCAGACCCTATCCACCCCCCACTGTGCATTTTCAGGCCCACTATTTCTCTTATGGTCCAAAGGAGAGGCAAAAAAAGAACCAATTGGTTGTTGAAAGGGGAGAAAAATGATGTCAGTAGACCACCAGTAAGGTAGAAGAAAGTTTGAGAAATAGTAACCCAAAATGGCCACATTTTGGCAGATGCCTGCATAAGGGGTGTTAATTTCAATTAGAACCAAAAGCAAAATTAACAATGTTGTGAATAAATAACCAGACTTCACTCTTAAATGTGAATATCACCAGATCAAACAGCAGCTATATATTTTTTTATTTTTTATTATATTTGTACCCCGTGCTTTCCCACTCATGGCAGGCTCAATGCGGCAGGCAATGGAGGGTTAAGTGACTTGCCCAGAGTCACAAGGAGCGGCCTGTGCCGGGAATTGAACTCAGTTCCTCAGTTCCCCAGGACCAAAGTCCACCACCCTAACCACTAGGCCACTCCTCCATAGAGACTGCTGGTACTAAAAATAGTGGGCAGGGGGGGGGGGGGGAAGCTGGTCTCAGTGGCTGGACACTTAATACTGGGTTAGCTTCAGTGATTAAGGAGGAGAGATGAAGTATTCCTCTTCAGGCAGTATGCATTTGTGGCATTCTTCTTCAATCCAATGAGATAGACTCTACCAGGCCACCTCTGCAGCACTTTTCTTCAACCTGGCAGGACAGGGAGTACTGAAGGAGGGGGTCCAAAATATTTATTTTGTGGCTACAAATATAAGAAGGGATGGGACAGATTGGGAAAAAGTCTTTTTCTTTGAATAAGCACACTTTATTTGTAGCCCTTTCTCCAGCAAGGAAAATAATTCCTTCTGGTTCCCAAATTCCATTAGTTGTGCTGAGGGCAGGACTAAGAGATTTTCTTCAGTTTTCAGAGCGAGACTTGTCCGAGGGGAAAAGGAACAGGGCGTATATGTAGAGAGGGGCAAAAAGAGAACTATCTAAAAATGTTTTCGTAGATACAAAGTTCTCATTCACTGATTAAGGGGTCCTTTTACTAAGCTGCAGGTGGCGGGGGTTGTTTTTCATGTGCGTCAGGGCCCTTTTTACCACAGTGGGTAAACATCCCCAATAAAAATGGCCACGCAGTAAGATAACCCTTACCATGTGAACATGCAGCGGGGAAAACTTAGCACCACACATTGAAGTGGCGGTAAGGGATCCTGCGGTAACCCAGCGGTAACCACGCAGCATGTAGCGATACCATCCTCACGGTGTCACAGGAACCAAAAGGATGCGGTGCCCATCTGTCCTGTAACTGCAGCATATTTGGAGTCTACAGAGTGGAGCAGAAGGCTGGAATAGAAGTCTGGTTATTGACAGGAGAAGAACTGCAAGAGTTGAAGAGACAAGAAACTTGTTCCCTTGTGGCTTGAAATCTAAAGTCTAAGAAAGGAGTAAAGGATCAACCACCAACTTTCTTAGTTTGTACTTTGGTGTCTGGATCTGTGTTGAAGTAAAGTTATTATTATTATTTTGTGTGTAGTGTCCCTCTTAGGCAAAGGAGAATATTTCCCTTCATGTGAGGGGGGTGGGGGGCACTGCAGAAGTTGTAGCCTGAATGGAGAGTTAAGTTTGCCTACCCCTTGGGTGTAGTATCCCCCATAACTAGTGATAATATGGCCCTGCAGTTATTCAAGAAGTGGTGCAGAGGGAAGAAGGTAGATCATTCTCAAGAATTCCTATTTCAAAGACACTAATGTTCAAGAGGTTTTGGCAGTGATCGAAGAAGCTATTGGCCAAGATGATGTAAGAGTGATTGTGAGAATATGTTATTCCAACCTAAAACAACTACATGACTGTGTATGTTTCACCAATCCACCAGCCCTAAAACCCTGCCAGAAGAGATTAAGCCCAATTCTGAAGCCACTGCCTGAAAATTCAAGTGAATGAAGAAACTTATCTTGCAGAAGCATGATACAGTGACAGCGTATTATTAGAAGAATTCACAGATCTCCTTGTTAAGAAAGATAAATCCTTGAAGGACGTGAAGACAGTGTTAACTCATCAAAAGACAGTCCCCTCTGACAGCCTCACTTATCCTAGCAGTAGGGAAAGCGATGGAGATCAACTTGAGATCCTATGGTTACCCCTTCTCAAGGACCATCACTGGTTGCCAGTTGCTTACCGAGTGCAGTTCAAAGTCCTTCTGCTTGCTTTTAAGGTTTCCTGTTAGGGCTCCCACCATACCTTGCTTCACTCACTATTCCATACTATCCAGATCGTGCATTACACTCTCTTTACGACCATTGCCTTGTTTTGCCAGCCTGGGCCCTTTAGGTTAAACACGAGAAAACCAGAAAGTGTGCTTTCTAGCTTCTCATCCCAATGCTATAGAATTGTCTCCCTGCCGATATTCGTGCTGAGCTGTCTCTCCCCAGATTTAAGACTGCTGTAAAGACTTGGCTATGGGCGGGCCTTTAGTGATTAGCTGCATTCTTGGTTAGCTCCCTTACCTCTCCCATCCCCACTCCTTCTTGACTTCCCCCCTGCCTTTGTGTGATCCTGCCCTCCATCCCCTATAAATAATGGTTTCTCTACTTCATTCCAGTGCTGTACTCATCTCAAACTTTCCTATTGTTAAACTGAAGTTCCTTTCTAACCATTTTTCTAGTCTGTAAATTGCTTAGACCTGTCTTCAGTTTTAGAGGTGTAGCAAATGTATGTATAAATAAATAAATTCTTAGAAGCATATGAGAACTTTTCCAGGGAAACTGCCAGTACCAAGAGGTAAAGACGACTACAAAAACTGGGAGGAGCAGACTGCTTAGACAGTACAAGAGTGGGACTGCGCCAACCTGCAGAAATGAAGACACATAGGTGAGTGCCTGAAGGGTCTGGCTTTAAATATCTGGAAGCACATTTGGATCTAACAAAAGTAGGCCTGACGTTTACTTCCATTTCTAAGATATCAGTCAGAGAAATGGGAAGAACTTAAGATGCTTGGAAATCCTCTTAAGCGAGTGGTTAAGAAGGAAGGACTAGATCCTTCAATAAGGGATGCTGCCCTGTTGGAGCAGATAATGCGAGGTGCCCCAACCTCAAAACAGGCTCATCATGCACCTGAGGATCAGAGAGAACAAGAAGCATGCCCCAGGATTTCTTTAACCACTAACAGAAATCATGGATGAAGAGGAACCAGGAGGCAGTGAGTAATGTGTTTCTAGAAAAGAGGAAATCCCTTGAACCTCCAACCAGGATTGTTACCAGAGTTAAAGAAGTTACTAAGGAAGAACTTTCATTTGAAACAACATGGAAAATGTAAACAACATTCCCTATGTCATTTCTAATTAAAAATGACAGGACAATATCCTGAAATTTCTTTTTTTCCTAGTGTCAATACATTTCTGTTTTCTTTTTTTCCTAATATTGTTTAGCTGCCTCAAACTAGTGACCCTTGGGTTGGATAGCACATATTTACAAGGAGGAGGATGAGGAGGAGCTATTCTGCCTCTTGAGAGGCTGGTTGAAGCCAGTCCATTCCTAGCTGGTCACGTATTTTTGGTAATCTTAGTTCCTGTTTCCTGAATGGCCAATATCCTCGAGACAGCCAGATGTATTTCTTCTCCTCAGGAAAGGGAACTGGTTAGTGATAAAAGATAACTTGCTATATTGGATCACTCACAATTCAGAATCTAGAATTGATTCTATGGCACAAGGTCAATAAATGTCTTAAGAAGCCCACATGATGACACTGGTCATCTGATTATTTACCAAACAACTGAATTAGTGAAGTTGCGTTTCTCTGGCCTTGCCTGTCAGCCAGGGTAAAAACCTATGTCAGAACTTGTGGTAAATGCATCACCAGAAAAGTGCTGGCCACCAGAAACACACCTCTCACCCACATCAGTAACAGCAATCTGGAACTGGTATGCATTAACTTCTTGTCCTTAGAAAACGACAACTATAACATTGGTAATATATTGGTTGCTACAGGTCACTTCTCAGTTCACATTTTTTTTATTGACTTTTACAATAAAGTATAAAACAACCAAACACAAAAACAGAAACAGCCTCTGAGCATGACATCAACTGTGTACTGAAATTCAATTATAACATAAATCTATAGTCATATAGTTTGTCCCAACAATTTCCTTTTTGGCTATCATCAAAATACTTTTCTCCCATGGCAGCCAGTTCATATCTGTGGCATAAACACATTTAATTGCACTAGTGCTACATTCAAGCTTGGAGCTATTTTTCCACTGGAGAAGGACCAACTGCAAAGCAATACTTATGAAATTTAATAACTAGACTTCTCTGCTACCTAATTTCATTTGCAATCCTTCTAATTTAAAAATAATAATGGGGAAGGTTAGAGGTTCACTTATAAAAATTATTCACATTCATTTGAGTATTTATATACCGCTTAGACCTAAGTGGTTTACTGCTTCACTTTACAGGTACTGGGTCTGTCCCTATTGGGCTCACAGTCTAGATAGTACATTATACTGTTGTACCTGGGGCAACAGAGGCTAAAGTGGCTTGTCCAGGGTCACATAGTGCTACAGAGATATTTAATCTGGTTCCCCATGATCTCAACCCACTGCCGACCATCAGGCAGCAGCGGTAATCAAAAACAGTTGCCCAGGTCCGCTGATTCTGTCCCACGCCTCTTTCCAAAGAGATACTTACAGAAATGTAATTGGTGTGAGAGCATACCCACCAGCTCTTTTTTACATGACCAACCTGGATATTCGCACAGGAGTCCAGGGAGCATAGTGGAACAAGAAACAGATTGATTGAGGAAGCAAAGCAGGGAGAGTTACACATCACTTTCCAAGATATGCTCAAGCATTTCTTACAAAAGATCAGTGAGCCTGTTGTGACAAGGTAGTAGCCAGGGCTTGTCACAAGAGTGAGGGAAAAGTCTACTGCAAATTCCAGAAGGCAAAATCTTGCTATTTTTATTGTAATAAAGAAAACCGGGCTGGAAGGTTTCAGTTTGAAAGGGTCAACAGCAGCTGCAGGCAGGGCCAGTGTGATTTCAAACACTGGGAAGGAGGAGACCTGCAGAGCCTTGGCAAAAAAAATTTAGAAAGCCAAGGCTGTATTTTTGTTGAACCCTGTGTTTTAATGTTTGGGTTTTGAACAACAGCGATAAGAGAAAGACATTGGATTTTTAGTGTATCCATTAAAAGACTCCTAAGGAAATGGCAGGAAGAAAGTGAGAAAGGGTGGATTGTGAAAAGGGACACATTAGTGGTTAAATAATGGAACTGAATACTGCATGAATAAAATAGCTACTAAAGATAAGGCAGTGTTTTGCAGAATTTTGTTTTTCTTCTTCTTGGTATTTTGAATGAACTATGTCCCTGTGGGAAGAAGCAGCACAACTGCAGTGGCTATCTCCTCATGGAAGCATGTGCAACAGCAGGAAAAGAGTTACCAGAGTATTGAACTGGGACTCTCAAAGCTTATATTACATATACCCCGTGACACTGTATAGTTGCCAAAGTATTACGGGGCAAGCATTTGGTACTCTCCAGTTTCTCAAGATGCATTCACACTGTGACCACGGATATGAGTTTGAGAAATGGTTAATTAAAGACTTCAGATGTGTGGCACTGAAGTCAAATACCGCTCCTTATCACCATCAGGGAGACACACACCCTGAACCAGACCCTGCTAAACATGCTAGGTATACTACACTACACCCAGAACAGCAACAGCAGTAGAACCAGCATGTACACCAGTTAGTGCATGATTACAACTGTACCACAAATGAATGGCCTGGATACTCTCCCTACTACCTAGTGTTCATTAGAAAAAAAGTCAGGCTACTGGAGGGATGGGATTTATTGGGTTTTTTTTTTTTTTTGGGGGGGGGAGGGAAGAATTAAGGCCCTCTTTTACTAAGGCACACTCACGTTTTTAGCGCATGCTAAAACTGTAGGCGCGCTAAACGTTAGAGACACCAATACATTCCTATGGGCATCTCTAATGTTTAGCACGCCTACAATTTTAGCGCACGCTAAATACGTGAGCGTGCCTTAGTAAAAGGGGGCCTAAGAGAATGGAAACTTTGTTATGGTATTTTAAACTGGATATATGTGTAATGCCTGTCCATTTCCATGGGACACTTATACCCCATAAGATCCCAAATGAGCTGCATGCGGTTTACAATAAGATTAAAATACTGGGCATTCCCAGCCAACTACAAAATTTAAGAGTATACATCATTGCTTATAAAATAGTTGAAAAGGGTATGTTTTAAGAGTCTTCTTAAATCATTTGGACTGAGCTATTATTCTAATGTCCAAAATCAGAGAATTCCACCACTTTGCGGTTTGAAATGAAAATAAATCATTGAAAACAGATCTATAAATGATACCCTTAGGGCCAGGATATTGCAATAGTAATGCCAATCTATCCAATAAGGCACCATGTTGCTGTGAAAGAGCTGCAAGATCCGATAGATATTCAGGAGCAAGCTTATTTAAAATGGAAAAAGTGACTGAACATAATTTAAATATAACTCGTACCCTAACTGGCACCCAATGCAATTTCTGCAGCAGTAATGAGGCCGGCTCATATCTGGAAGAACCACAAATAAGTCTTGCCGCCATATTTTGAAATATTTGAATTTTCTTCGAAAGTCCCTCCAACAATCCCACCAATACTGCATTACAATAGCCCATCTGAGGTAAAAGTAAAGATTGTGCCAAAAGTCTGAATGAATTAAAATTCAGATTTGATCTTATTCTCCTTAATCACTTCATAGTGCAAAAACCTCTCTTTATTATTTGATTAATATGAGGTTCAAAGGATAGATATTAATCGAAAACTACCCCCAAAATCTTTAACTGTTTTTCCAATTGAAACGTAATCTTATTCACAGTTAGGACTGATTCTCCAAAAGGCTTAAATGAATTTCATTTTTTAATTATTTAATTTTAATCTAAATAACGAGGTCCACTCATTCAAGATTATAAAGCCATAATCAATCCTGTTAGTTATTTCTAAAAAGGAATCAGTGAATGAGATTACCACTGTATCATCATCAGGGTTTGGGGGGTTCAGCACCCAAGGTAAGGGAGCTATGCACCTAGGAGCAATTTGTGAAGTCCACTGCAGTGCCCCTAGGGTGCCCGGTTGGTGTCCTGGCATGTCAGGGGGACCAGTGCACTATGAATGCTGGCTCCTCCCGTGACCAAAGGGCTTGGATTTGGTCATTTTTGAGATGGGCGTCCTCGGTTTCCATTATGGCTGAAAACCGGAGACGACCATCTCTAAGGTCGACCATCTCAACATTTAGGTCGACCATCTCTAAGGTCGACCTAAATGTTGAGATTTGGGCGTCCCCAATCGCATTATCAAAATGAAAGATGGATATCCATCTTGTTTCGATAATACGGGTTTCCCCGCCCCTTCACGGGGCCTTCCTCTGAGGAAGCCCTCATGAAAACTTGGGCGCCCCGTTCGATTATGCCCCTCATAAGTGGTGACACCTCCATGTGGAAACTGCCGGGTTTATGTCACAGAATATTCTTTATGTTTATATATGTGAATTGGCTGCTTTCGCCAAAGGGTCTCAGCCATTGAAGTGGAGTGGTGGGCTTATTTATGATGAATTTATTTATGCTGAATCATTATAAGCTTGTTTTACGCAGGTTTCTTGTTAAATGAGTTCTGTCTCTTTAACTGCCCTCCCGGCTCAGTGATGTGCTCCTCTTGAGTTCCGACTTCCGGGCTGTCATGGGGTCTACTGTCATGAAAGCTTGTTTGCGCGAGTGAGTCTCTTCCTTTTCTAGCCAGAATGTGTTAATAAAGAAAGTTTAAAATGTTTCAATATTAGAATGATATATATATATACCTTTGATTTCTCATTTATTTTCCGGGACTTTAGCAGCTGACATGAAATAATAAAGTTGGGGTCCTTGAAACAGCAGTATTGTGAAACACAGTCCATGCCAGGACCCAATAACGGCAAAGAAAAAACTTTATTTTTGATAAGAAATAAGTATAAGTACGTTATATGGCACATAAAAATCTAAAACAAAATGTGCGATGATTAGTTGCCTTGTGGACATTTTTAGACCTATTGGTCTGTGACAGTCCTCATGAAAATTAATGAGCACGTTTAATAAAATTAAAGATAAAGAAGAACATAGAATATGAAAGTGTATTTCACCAGGACAGGATTGACAGACACTGAACTATGGCAACAGTTGAGTTTTATTTAAAAAAACACTTTCTTTGTTGGATGGCTGATGCTTAGCAAGAGGAAGTTCATTACATGCATCATTCAGTATGCTGCTTTAATAAAGCTCTCTAACAGGAAATGGTTATTCATCACTCACTCCTTAATCATGGCTGCTGCCCCAGCAGGTGGAAAGGCAGGCTTTTGCCAGGAAGAGATGGAAGGAAACCTACATGCATGTTACTAATCCCCTGACCACACACAGAGAAATAAAGTGAGAAGTAGTTTCCTGATTCATTCTCTCTCTTTCAGTGTATTCCATTGCTCTGTTTTTCTCTCTCATTAATCTGCTCTTTACTTCATTTTTTGCTCTGTATAGCCTATCTCTTCCTCGCTTACTTTATATTCTCCTTTTTTCACTTCTCCAATATACCATTTTTCCTCTGCCTCTGTATTTCTTGTCTCTTTCTGTCACCACTTCCAATTTTGCTCTCCCTCCACCTTTTCTTATCTTTCAGATCTCTGCCTTTTCATTTTTCTTTCTTTACATGTTAATTTTGATCCCTTTGTTTTTCAGTATTCCTCCGTATATTACCTTTCCCCTTTTCTTCTTCTATGCTTGCCTCGCCCTCTATTTCCATATAATTTCTCTATCTCTTCATATTACTCCTTTCACAAATGCAACCAGACAACATTACTAATATGAGGAAAGAAAATGATTGATACGAGCAGAGTGCATAAAGAAACTGAAATTGTATAATATTAGTTCTGACCTTAATCCTCTGGATAACTCAGAATGAGTTTATCCAGAACTCAGAAAAATGATAAAATTTAAATCATCCTCTAAGCTTGTCCCATGCTTTCCTGAAAAAAAAATTGCCTCTACTGCGGCCCCCACCCCTTCTCTGAACAAATATTTTATTATATTGCTTCTAAATCTACTCCCTTGTGTCTCTTGTTCTAGAACAGCCTTGTCCAAATTCAATCTTTGGGAGCCACAAAAAGGTCAGGTTTTCAGGGTAGCCCGGGGACCACAAAATGGTCAGGTTTTCAGGATATCCCTATAAGGATATCCTGAAAATCTGGCCTGTTTGCAGCTGATCTAGAGGTTCCCTTTCATCCAATAAAATGCTTGCTTCATGTATTTTCATCTATAATTTTGAAGTATCTACTCTCTGTTAGGATATACATATATAGGTTCTTGTGTTTCCCCTCACAGGACATGTGGTGCAGGCTGTGCACAATTTTGGTAGCCTCTCTCTAGATTTCCTCACGTCTGTTTATGCCCTTCTGGAGATAGAACTTCTCAAAATGGCACAGTACTCTAGAAGAGATCTCACTCATGAGATGTGAAGAAGAATTATCACCTTTTTTCTTCTGCTTAAGAACATAATAGCCATACTGGGTGAGACCAACGATCCACCTAGCCCATTATCCCTCTTCCAACAGTAGTCAATTCAAGTCACAAGTAACTGACAGAGAGGGGCATTTTTGATATGACATCTAAGTCCGACTTTGGACATTTTGCACAAAACGTCCAAAATCCAAATAGGAAAGAAGGTCATTTTTGAAAAAGAAAAATGTCTTTTTTTTTTCAAAATTACTCTTTCGAACAAGGTTTTCTGCTTTTAGATGTCATGTTTATTGGTCCATTTTCGAAACACAAATCATGAATAAGTGCAAAATGTAGAAATTCATGCCATTAGGAGGTGCCAGCATTTTTACTAGATTTGTCCCCCAGCTATTCCAGGAGAGCAATGGGGCACCATAGAAGGCACTTCGTAAAAATGCTCCCAGGTACACATCTCACCTTTGCTCCCTTATCTTGTCCCCTGAGCCCTCCAAAACCCATCCAAAACCCACTACCCCCACTGTACACCACTACAATAGCCCTTATGGGTGAAGGGGGCACCTATATGTGGGTACAGAAAGGTTTTGGTGACGTTGGGAGGGGTCACAGTTTCCATCACAAGTGTAACAGGTAAAGGGAGAAAAGGACCTGAGGCCCCCACTCTATAGTGCACTGTACCAACTACTACCAGGGCCACTGAGAGAGGGGAGCAGAGGGGGGCAAAATTCCCCAGGGCCCAGTTTCCAAGAGGGTCCGGCACCCGCACGGTGCTAGCATGGCTCTCCTGCTCCTGTGTGCCGCAGAGCAGAGTTATCGCATTAACTCTGCTCTGCTGGCCACAGATCCTTCTTCCTTCTGCGTCCCGCCTCCTGTGTAAAGTACTTCCGGTTTGGACGTGGCAGAGAGAAGGACCTGTGCAGCAGAGCGGAGCTAGCAGGAGAAAAGACAAGCAAGCAGGCCTGGTGGGGGTGCACAGGCCTGGGGGGGGGGGGGGGGGGAGCGGTGCATGGGTCCAGCTTTGTCTCTCAGTGGCCCTGACTACTACACTTATCCAGGGACCTGCATGCTGCTCTAATAGACTTGACTTTAACATCTGAAGCTGTCAAAACAGGTCTAGCTCAAAATGTCTTAATTTTATTCCTGGATGGTTTCGTTTTGTTCCATTATATCTGAAAAATGCCCAAGTTTTAGGAACACCCAAATCCCGCCCTTAACACGCCCCCTTGAGATTTGGAAGCACTGCAGCAAAACAGCATAGAAAAACATCTGAAAATAGGTTTTGAAAATACTGATTTGGACATTTTTGTGAGAAAAATGTCCAAATTCTTGCTTTATGCCACTTTTTAGACATTTTTCTCTTTCATAAATGAGCCCCAGAATCTCAGGTAGTAGCAAAATTCATACTACTGATCCTAGGGACAAGCAGTGGTGACTATGGACATTTCTTCCTTGTACTTGTCCAAACCTTTTTAAAACCCAGATATGCTAATCACTGATACCACATCCTCTGCCAATGAGTTCTAAAGCTTAACTATTTGTTGAGTGAAAAAAAAATATTTCCTCCTGTTTGTTTTAAAAGTATTATCATGTAACTCCCTTGAGTGTCCCCTGGTCTTTGTACTTTTTGAAAGAGTAAAAAATCGATTTACATTTATCCGTTCTACACCATTCATTATTTTGTAGACTTCTATCATATCCCCCCTCAAACATCTCTTTTCCAAGCTGAAGCGTCCTAACCTCTTAAGCCTTTCCTCATACGAGAGGAATTCCATCTCCTCAATCATTTTGGTCACCCTTCTTTGAACCTTTTCTAATTCTGCAATATCTTTTTTAAGCTATGGAGACAAAAATTGAACAAAATATTCAAAGGTATGGTCGAACCATGGAGCAATATAGACGCATTATAATAATCTTTGTCTTATTTTCTCTCCCTTTCTTAAAATTTCCTAGCACTATTTGCTTTTCTGGCTGCCACCACATACTGAGCAGAATTTCAATGTATTGTCCAAGATGACACCTAGATCTTTTCCTTGGGTGCTGTATCCTAGGGTGGAACCTAGCATCAAATAACAATGATTTGGATTATTCTTCCCAATCTGCATCACTTTGCACTTATCCACATTAAATCTCATCTGCCACAGGGCTGCCCAGTCTTCCAGCTTTCTAAGGTCTACCTGCAATTTTTCACAATCCACATACGTTTTAACAATCCACATATGTTTTAACAACTTTGAATGGTTTTGTGTCATCTGTAAATTTAATCACCTCACTCACTGTTCCTGTTTCCAGATTGTTAATACATATGTTAATTAGCACCAGTGCCAGGGCCAGATGAACTAAACTTAACGAGCCAGCAACGTGGTTTTTTAATTGGTTCTAGCCAGTTTAGCACGCAAGTAGTAAACCGGGACATGCACAAACAAGTTCCCGAAGCCATTTTCCTGTCACGGTAGCACCTAACGAAAATGGAATGCAAATGATCTAGAGGTTATTATATATTTAAATTTGTTTATTAATTTTAAACATTTAACAAGAACACACTTGTTAATGTAATACAGCCATATAACATTCCAAAGAAAATTAATAATATTTTAAGAAGAAGAAGAAAGAAAAGAAAAAGTAAACATAATATATTAGAAACTTCAATGACTTCCTCTTAACATAGTAGTTATTGCCTCCTTAGACCACATTAATTATGGGGAGGTGGAAATGAATTAGAGAAGATTTATAATACATAATAAATCAAAAGTAACACAGTGGCATAACAAACCCAATTTATACTTATAACTGTTTTGAATCAAGAAATGATATTAGATGATCCGGTGAATAAAAGGTGTATTTAACCTGACCCAGTTTTACGGTACATTTACACGGATATGCCAAAAAGAATATCCCTCCTATTGCAGATGTTCTAGATTTCAATGCCAAAAAGGCTTTCCTTCTAAGTTGAGTAGACTTCGTAACATCCGGGAAGATCTGAACCTTAATACCACCGAAACAGGTCTTTAAGTTTTTGAAGTAAAGTCTCATTATATTATTTAAGTCCTGTTCAAAAATCAGTGACACAATCAAAGTGGATCTTACTGCTGTTTCATCTAAGGTTTGCTCCAATATAGCTGATATATTATGGGTATCCAGATTTGCGTTTTGAGGTTGTTGTACTTTCTCCATTTCTCCTTTGGGAATAGGAAGATAATATAACTTATTTATAGGCAGAACTGTTTCAAAGAGGCATTTTTAATACTTCATTGAGATATCTTTTAAACATGTCGTATGGATTAATCCCAAGTAGCTTAGGAAAATTCAGCAAACGCAAATTTAGTCTCCTATTAAAGTTTTTAATGTTCAATTCTTTTTTGGATATCAGTGTTATCTTTTAACGCAGCTAATTTAAAGTCCTGTAAAGAATCGACATTCTTTTGCATATTTTGTACTTTTTCAGCAATCTCTGCTTGTATCAAGTCCACTTTAGTATTTAGCTCTATAAATTTGTTATTAAAGGCACAAACTTCACCTGATGTCTGCTGGAGGGTTACATCCATTTCATTCAATTTCTTCCATATCATTCCGAGATTTACCTCTTGTTCTTTCTCCGAGGCTCCTGCCTCTGCTCTCAGCGTCTCCCGTAACGAGTCAAGCCCCTCACAGGGGCCTACAGCCAAAACACTTCCGGTAGGCTGTAGCACTCCTCCTGGAACGGTCAGCGATGCCGGACAAGGAGTTTTCAGTGTTGCTGTTGGAGAGAGAGATATTTCCTCTCCCAGCAGGGACTCTGCTTCCCCAGAGATCCCTGCTATGGGATCCGTATCTCTTTTTTCATGGGAGACCGGCGCGAAAAAACGCTCGAGCCCCGGTTGTGACGATGAAGGAGTCGAGGTAGGTGGGGGAACTACTCTCATCAACCCCTTGCGTTTGGTATGGGGTATCTTCAAAGCAAGAAAATTTTTTTTCCACCAGTCGGGACTTCAGAGCTGCTTCTCAGCGCGTCTTGTTATGCCGCCATCTTGATCGATCTAGAGGTTATTATAATGAGCTAATTAGCAGATGCACAGCCATTTTCCGACTCCATGCACCGTGGAAAACCTAATGGGAGGTCTGCACCTCTCTTTGGGGCTGCTGAGCGGGACTAGGCAGAGGAGGACACCCATCACAAAAGCTGAAGAAAAGAACATCCGTGCTCATCAGGGACGTCCTTTTTTTTTTTAGAGTGAAGGACGTCCAAGTGCCTAACACTTGGACATCCTTCACTAAAAAAAAAAAAGGACGTCCCTGACGAACACCTGGACGTTTTCCTTCAGTTTTTGTGATGGGCGTCCTTCTCGGACGTGTTTTTCTTACGTGCCTGAAATGACCACAGCCATGGAGATTCTCTCAACATTCTCCGTTCCCTCCAAGGTTGTTTTCAGCTTGCGCCCCCCCCCCCCCCCCCAGGATCGGGACATGCGAGGACGTCCAAATCAAAACTATTTGGACGTCCCTCCCTCCAGGTTTCTCTCAGCCAATCACAGCGCGTTTAGCTGATACCACTGACAGCTAAATATGCTGTGATTGGCTGAGAGAGACCTGGAGGGAGGGACGTCCAAATAGTTTTGATTTGGACGTCCCTCCCTCCAGGTCTCTCTCAGCCAATCACAGCACGTTTAGCTGAAGGAAAACGTCCAGGTGCTCGTCAGGGACGTCCTTTTTTTTTGTTGAAGGACGTCTTTCGCATGCGCAGAGCAGCCAGCATAACGATTGGCTGCTCTGCGCATGCTCAGCTGGCCGACTGGCTTCCCCTCCTTAGGAAGGAAATCGCGTGCAAATGAGCTAACAGTGAGCAGCTCATTTGCATGCGATTTCCTTCATGTATGCCCTTTCCTTACCGATTTGCTAAGGGATCGGTAAGGAAAGGGCTCTTTACGTGGGGTTAGTGCATCTGGCCCCCAGTATAGATCCCTCGGGCACTCCACTATTCACCCTCCTCCACTGACAGAACTGGCCATTTAACCCTACCCTCTGTTTTCTATCCATCAACCAATTCCTAATCCAAACAGAACATTGCCTTCTATCCCATGGGTTTTCAATTTTTTCAGGAGTCTCTCATGAGGGGTTTTGTCAAACACTTTCTGAAAATCTAGATATACTACATCAACTGGTTCACCTTTATCTACATGTTAATTCACATATTCAAAGAAATGAAGCAAATTGTTGAGGCAAGACTTCCCTTGGCTGAATCCATGTTGACTCTATCCCAATAAACTGTGTTTATCTATGTTTTCAGTGATTTAATTTTTTATAATAGTTTTCACTATTTTGCCTGGCTCTGATGTCAGGTTTACCAGTCTGTAATTTCCCAGACCACCCCTGGATCCCTTTTTAAAAATTGGTGTTACATTGGCCACCTTCCAATCTTCAGGTAATATGGTCAATTTTAACGACAAGTTACAGATCACTAACAGCAGATCTGCAATTTCATATTTGAGATCCTTCAGTACCTTGGGGTGTATACCATCCAGTTCAGGTGATTTACTACTTTTTAATTTATCAATTTGGCTCAGTACATCTTCCAGGTTCACCGAGATTTCTTTCAGTTCCTTTGCATCTTCACCCTTTCAAATCATCTCTGGTACAGGTAGATCTCTTACATCTTCTTCAGTAAAAACAAGGCAAAGAATTCAATCAGCCCCTCTGCTATGGCCCTGTCCTCCCTAAGTTCCCCTTTTACTCCTTGATGATCTAACAGTCCCACTAATTCACTCACAGGCTTTCTGCTTCTGATATACCTGAAAAAGTTATTACTATGAGTTTTTGCCTCTGAGGTAAGTTTTTCTTCGTATTCTCCTTTGGCCTTCTTTATCAATGCTTTGCATCTAACTTGCCAGTGCTGATGTTGCTTCTTGTTTTCTTCATTTGGATCTTTTTTTCCATATTCTGAAAGATGTTCTTTTGGCTGTAATAGCCTCTTCCACTTCTTCCTTTAACCATGCTGGCAGCCATTTGCTATTCTTTCCACATTTATTAATATATGGAATACATCTGGTCTTGGCTTCCAAAATGGTATTTTTAAACAACGTCCATGCCTAATTTAAAGTCCTAACTTTTCAGTCATGCCTTTCAGCTTTTTTGAAAACATTTTCCTAATTTTATCATAGTTACTCTTTTGAAAATTAAATGCTGCTACAGTAAATTTTCTTAGTAACTGCACTCCAGTTATTAAGTCAAATTTGATCATGTTATGATCACTGTTTCCCAGCAGACCCAAAACCGTTACCTCTTGCACTCAGGACTAGATCTAAAGTAGCTCCCCCTCCTGCTCCAATAAGCAGTCATTTATTAAATCTAGGAATTTTACTTCCCTAGCACTCCCTGATGTGTGGCATTTAACCATATATTGTATAACTCTCCCATTACATCCTAGCCTGTCACTGAATTTCTCTAGTAGCCTAACTTTACTGGGTCCATTTACTTGAGCCTTTGATGTTTTGTCTGCTCTCAGCTGGCTCATTAAACCAGACTTCCTTTTGTCCAGCTAGCTGCCTCTTCCTTTAGAAAACTCCTCCCTATGTTTAAGACTAGCTGGTTTTGGGCCAGCTGCTCTTCCCTTGGTATTACATAACTAGCTACAAGAAAGGCAGCTAGTGCTCCCTTCAAAATCCTTTGGGCTCCTGCAGCATTTTTCTTACATGGACATCTTTGAATGGAAGGCAGAAAGAGAACCCTTGGCCACTAGAGACAAACCCTATAGAAATATAGAAACAAATGTATGCTGATATCATATGGCCAATCCAATATGCCCATCCATACCATCTACTTACCCTATCACTCCCTTAGAGATCCTATGCACTTGTCCCAAGCTCTCTTGAATTCAGATACTGTTTTCATCTCCACCACGTCCACTGGGAGGCCATTCCACAAATTCATCACAATTGAAGAAGCATTTTCTCAGGTTACTTCTAAGTTTATCCCCTTTCACCTTCATCCTATGCCTCCTTGTTTTGACTGAAAGAGACTTGCCTCCTGTGCATTTATGCCAAGTAGGTATTTACTTACTTACTTACTTATGCCATTTGTATCCCACATTATCCCAAACAGAGTTCAGGTTCAATGTGGCTTACAATCCAATTATAAGCAGGTATTATGTCTGTCCCTAGAGGGCTCACAATCTTGGTTTAAGAGATATTACCAAGTAAATTCTAGTACAACTTCCTGTAAAGCACAGCTGCTGCAGTATTTCACCAGAGAAACATACAAAGTACCGAACTTGACAACAAAGGAAACTGCCACACGTAGTTTCTGCATTTCTTCTGATGATTGTGGTGCTGCTCACACTACTTGATCTTTGCTTTTACTGCCATTTTCCCACTGAAAAGGATTCTCTTTACCTGCTCCATATTTCTTGAATTCGAACACCATATTTGTCTCATGCTTTCCAATGGACACCAGCAATATGATGATTTAAATGTCTCTATCACATCTCCCACCTCCCACCTTTTTCCCTAAGAATACATATTGAGATTTTTAAGTCTGTTCCCATATGACAGACCATTTTAGTAGCCACCCTGTGGACTGACTCCATCCTGTTTATATCTTTTTGAAGGTGCAGACGGATTAGGCAAGGTTGGATTAGGCACAGTGACTTCAGAATATTCCTACTTGTAGAAAACATGGAAAAATCTGGATATACTGCAGTGTTGGTCAAATACAGACTGACAGCTCATACTAGTACTATTTGGGCCTTAATAGAAGATGCATAGACACACTCTAAGCCTGCTTTGTGAGCTTCAGCCATACAAACACAATCTCACTTGGATCCTGCACTAATTCTTTGCTGCCTATTTTTAGAAAAGTATTAGAGAAGAAGGGAGTGAAAGTTCATGTTCACATTTTGAGAAGAAAAATGTGAGGGAAATGCTAGAATCTGATACATTTCAAAAATATTTATTGTGTTACCAGGGCAAGCAGCAAAAACTAATAATTTGTACAGCAACAGGTGCATAGTGTACTGAATGAGAGATTTAGACTCAGAGACATAACAAGGATAATTTAGAGCTGTTATGAACCCAAGAGAAACAAAAAATCCATATAGTGGATCCCTCAGTTGCCTGTGGGATCTTACAATTCCAGGAATTTATAATAATAGAATGCAGAAGTAACGTAAAGGTTAAAGCAATGGGCTGAAAATCAGACACGCCATGGTTCAAATCCCAATGATACTCCTTGTGACTTTGGATAAATCATTTAACCCCCAATTGCCTCAGATACAAAACTTACATTTTAAGCCCCGGGAGACAGGAAAATGCCTACTGTATCTGTACCTTGCCTCAAGCTACCAATGAAAAGATATAAGATAAATCCAAAAAACTAATAAATAATGAAGGGAGAAATCTTGCCCTGGTGGGTCCTGAGAGGCAGGAAGATTTTTCTCAATTCTGTGCATACTTTCAGTGGCTCCTAATTTCAGTCTTCACAAGTACTCACCCACTTTTCCACTGGACTCACCATAAGTTTTGGATCCTTTCTCCCTGTTCAGAAGCTCCCACACTGATCATAGGTTTCCAGCCAACCCTTCAACTTTCTTCTAGTCAAAAGGAGGCAAAAGACCATAAAGAATGGCAAGCCAAGGAAAGCAAAGAGGGACTTTTAAAAAAAAGATTACATTGGAGCAGGGGTGGACTGAGAGTATTCTGGCCCCCCTCCCCCACCGCCATCACAGGTGGCCCATCCCAATGCTGGAGATTTACCACCGCAATGCTGGAGACTGAAGGTCAAATGAGTGAGTTTCTTCTCGCGGGTCCCTGCCAAGTCTTAACCAGCTCCAGCATATGTACATTCTTAAAACTGATATATTCTAATTAATAGAAAATAATTGTTTTTTATTCGAAAATTTACTACACAGTACTTAAAAAGAGATTGACAAACAAACATCACAAAATCTAAATCAATGAGAAGAGAAAACCAAACATTAATCTAAGGAACACAACAACATAACCTCTCTCCAGTAGCAGGCATATTATGAATTTATACAGAACTCTACAAAAGTCACTCGGGACCTGTACGACACAAATCTACAATTTCATAACATCACCAACAAAGACCTTCCTAGGAAAAGACAGGATTGGAAATATCGAAGTGAGCCCAGAGCATCAATACACTTATTAGGAAAACTAGTAAAACATGCCCGTTTCTTGCAGCAATGAAATGGGCGCTAGCACGGTTTCCTTCCGGACCTCCCCCCTCCCTACTCACCCCGTCGGCGTTCGTCCGCCATTGTTGCGGACCTCGGCACACCACCTTCAATCTGCTGACATTGCTCCGCCCTCGACGTCATCACGTTTGACGTGAGGGCGGGGCCCCAACACAGTGTTTTTGGTGGCTTCACCACCACAAAGGCTTCGAACCGGAAGGAAGTGCCCGGAGGACCTGACAGTGACGTCAGTGTCCTCAGAACGTTGAGGGTGAGTTTTATTATATAGGATTTGAACAAGCTGGATTACTACTACTACTACAGGTCCCAACAACCAACACTAACAGAATATCTGGCCTTGGTCACACCTGCAAACACAAATACAGGAGAAGTGACCACAAACTAAGGGGCCCTTTCACTAAAGCTTAGCGAGTGCTAATGGAATTAGCAGCACTAAATGCTGCCCATCCTATTTTATACCTATGGGCACTTAGCGCATACTAAGCTTTAGTAAAAGAGCTCCTATGAGTAGAAATATGTAAACAACAATTAGCTTGAAAGCTCAAGACGCCAAACTCTATATGCAGCATAACACAAGAGAAATAGAAAATGTTGCATTTCCTTGTACAGTGCAAAATATAAAGATAACAAATGTCAATTCCCAAAACTGACACATTGCAATCAATAAATGGAAAATAAAATTATTTTTCTACCTTTATGGTCCCAGTCTCTGTTCCTTCTTATCTCATAGATTGATGTCCAGGGCCTCCTGTCCATTTGCCATGTTTATCTCTTCTCCTATCTTCTTAATTTCTTCCACTCATTGATTTTTTTTCATTCTCAGCATGTCACCCTAATCTCCCTTTCCACCCTCCTCCATGCCCAGCATGCCCCTCCATTTCTCCTACCACATTCCTCCATGCCCAGCACATCCCACAATCTCCACTTCCACGATCTCCCCCTGATCTCCCTTTCCACCCTCTCCATACTCAGGCCAGTATGTTCCCCAATCTCTCCTCCCCCATTCATCTGTGCCCAGCATGCCCCCTCAAACTCCCCTTTCCCCATATCCAGCAAAAGATTATTAGAAATAGCTGACTGCCTATGCATGGTCCATCTGTAAAAAATCTAAAGCTGTTTCAGTTGGATTGGCAAGGCCTTAAAAGGTGGAGGAAAAAAGATTTTTTTTTTTAAATTTATTTGACAGCTTTTTAATTCATTTGAAAGCTTGCCATATGTAGATATAAATATCATGAAATACAAATTGAATATCACTAAAACAGCTTCAAAAATTAATGAAGAAGGTAGAAACAGCAGTTATAAATTCTGTATTTTGTTCTCATTTTTCTACTATACAATACAGATGGCCAAATTTCAGTGAGGATATCCTGTTTCCTGATGGGTTCATCTTAACTGTTATTGTAATCTGCACTGGGAAGCCTTATAATATACCACTGCATTCCACAAAACATGCCGTCCCCTGTTCTCAATCTAACCTCTTTAGTCCCATGGGGTTCTGACTCCTGCGGTCCGTCTTCCCCCCCACCCCACCCGCTCCAAACCGGTGCAGCACTTCTGAGCTCTAAAAATAAAAAGATAAAGCTGCCGGTACAGAGCCATGTGCTGCAACACTGACAGCGAGGCTCTGCTGGAACCTCTCCCACTGCAGCAGGAAACGTGTCACAGGGCGAGGTTCCAGCAAGCCTTGCTGTCAGTGATGTAAGCATGGAGCTCTGTACTGGCAGCGTTATCTTTTTCTTTTTAGAGCGTGAAGTGGAAATGGCCTCTAGACCACAAGGGTGGCTGTAGTGTGCGGTGTTGGCAGCATCAGCGGTGGGCAAGGGCAACTGGGCAGAGCCTCTGGGCGCCCTGGAGCCTCTGGCATTTGGGCACTGCCTAGTTGCCCGAATGGTCAGTCCACCCCTGCGTAGGAGGCAAAAACACATAGTAAAAATTTTTTTAGGTATATTAAAAGCAAGAAACCAGCAAAAAGAAACAGTTGGACCGCTAGATGACTGAGGGTAAAAAGGGTACTTAGGGAAGACAATGCCATAGCGGAGAGTTTAAATGAATTCGTTGCTTCGGTCTTCACCGAGGAAGATTTTGGAGAGATACCGGTGCCAGAAATGGTATTCAAACCTTACGAGTCAGAGAGACT